>NW_006159530.1:4732188-4751411 GCF_000334495.1 Tupaia belangeri chinensis | reverse complement strand
CACCTGGCCTGCCACAGCCTCCATTCCACTGGCCCCGTGGGAGGATGACCCTTGTTCCCTCCGCGCTGTCCTTGTCCCCTCGGCGCCCCCCGCCACCCTTCCCCACTCGCTGACGTGCACCGAGGACAACAGCAGGCTTCTGCCTGGCTTCCCAGGGGATTCTCAGAGGAGGGCGCTGACCCTGACACGCGAGGCCGTTGGGATTCACAGCCAGAGCTGGCCCCGGTCTGCCTGCGCGGTGTTCGGGTCTGCCTGTGGCTAGTAACAGGGACACCGAGTCTGGGTCCTCCGTGAGAACCCAGGTCGACTCAGCTCAGGGCTGAGATCCTTGCCGGGGCTAGGGGCCTTGCTGGGAGGGTCTCCTCACTGATCGCTAGTGGTGGAGGGTGAAACTGCGGACCTGTGTCCCCCTCTCTCCTTATAAACCCACCAGGACTCAACCACGGGCACCCACCCTAGTGCCTAATGACCCCCAAGGGCCCCACCTTTCCACACCATAGATTAAATTTCTTTTCATTTTTAGGTTTTTGCCATAGGGCATGTGCACTCCTGGAGAGAGACAGAGAAAGACAGAGAGACAGAGAGAGAGAGAGAAATCACTCCCCAGGGGGACGGCCATGCCACAATCCCTTCTCCAGTCTCTTGGGGTTTGGGGTACGCATGCACCTGCTGCGATTTCCAAGCCGCTAGATCTAGGACTCAAACCGTGTTTAGCCATGCAGGCGTCCAGCGCCTTAACCACCCCGACCTGCTGGTCCCTAAACTTAATACTTGTGCAATGCGGCCACATCCCAGCACGCGGACTTCCCAGGGACACTGACTGTGGCGTCGTGTGCTTGGGGGAGAGGTGCTTCATTTCTCCGGCTCTCCTGTCCTCTCCTTGTTTGCAAGTCAGGTAACACCCACCTTCCAGGACACAGATCACAGTGGTGGGGCCAGCGGGTGGCACCGTGGTTAAGGCACTGGACTCCCACATGGCTGACCTCGGCTTGAGTTCAGACCTAGCGGCTGGCTTTCTCTCTCTCTCTCTCTCTCTCAGTGAGCTCATGTGCACTAAAGCAAATTTAAAAAATGAAAATAATGATAATAATAAATTAAATTAAATAAATAATTTTTTAAAGATAGAAGTTGCATAAAACCCACTGTGAGCATGCGCTTTGGCACAGGCATGCTTGGGTTCAGTCCCTGGCTTCGGTAGCCACAATGAGCTTAGGCCTTGCTGAGCCTCCATCACCTCACCTGTGAGATGGACTCACCCCCTCGGCGCTGCAGGGCCCTTGCGAGGATCGCGGGCGCCACTGTGAATGCGGCTCAGCGGCCAGCACAGAAGCTGGACAAAGGCATTCACTCAGTTTCTGGTGAAAAGTGAGCTTGTAATGAAACAATCTTGGGGGAAACGTCCCTTATTACGGGGCTAACGGGTGGCATGGAGGTTAAGGCACTTGGGGGGGTGATTTCTCATGTTTCCTCCCTCTGTCTCTGTCTCTCTGGCAAGTGCCCCCACCCTATGGCACAACTGTTAAGAAAGTTCTCATTATAATTATAATTGGCATGTAATCGTTGTACCTATTTCTGGGAAGCAGAGAACACTTGGTTGTTCGTGGTTTGTGGAGATTTCCAGAGCATTTTACTCCGCAGCCTGGCCCGGGTCATCCCATGTGCTGTCCGAGGAATCGCAAAGCTGACCTGCGGTTTGGGCTTAACTCTTGTGTTCGAAGGTGGGTCTTCTCAGTTCGTGGGAGGAAGCTGCTGTCGTCCTTACCAGCGCTGACCATGAGGAAGCCCGTGTAGATTGTGGGGATAGCCCTGTGTGAAAGGGCAGTGGGGCCTCTTCTATTCTATTCTATTCTTTGTTTTAAGTTTATTTATTCATCTCTTCCAAGAGAGACTCCCCAGTGAGGTCCCACACCACGATCTGCCCCAGGCTCAGCCAGCCCCGGACAATGGGCAGGGGTGTGCCTGGTGTATCAGGGAGGTCTCTGGACACCAGCCAGGAACCGGGCCAACTACGGGTCCACAGCCACTCTGAGCGACTGCCCAGCCCAAAGCTGGCATTCCGTAAAGACTTCGAGGGGCCAGGAGGAGGTGTCGTGGTTAAGGTGCTGGGCTTTCATGTGGCCAACTGCGGCTCGGGTCCTGGACCCGACAGCTTGAAAATCACACCAGGTGTGTGTGTGTGCGTGCCAAGAATCCCAGGGAGAGGATGAGGGAGAAGTGATTGTGGCATGGCCATCCTCCCTGGGGGTGGTTTCTGGCTTCTGCTCTCACTGTCTCTCTCTTTCTCCCTGGTGAGCGCATGTACCCTAAACCAAAAACTTTAAAAAAATAAAAAAGACTCAGGAGGCCAGACGGTGGCCCAGGGGTAATGCGTCGATGAATCCACATGGGAGAGTCCTGGGTCCAGCTCCAGGCCTCCCGTGCAAGCCCATGACCCAGGCTGGCTGAGGGTGGAGGTGCATCATGCTGTGAAGACCCCATTGGGGTGCCATCTTTTTCTGTCTCTGTCTCTCTCTGTCTCTCTCTTACTCTGACTCTTTCTCATGAAATAAATAAATAAATAAATACACATGAATAAAAAGTGCTAAGTGCCGTTGGCGCCTCTGTCCTGTTCCAGGACGGGTCAGCCCACTGCGACAGCGTGGTCTCAGAGTGAGCCCGGAGCCTCCCTGCTGGGGCCGTGGCCAGGAGCGCGCCTTGGGGAGACTGGTGAGGGAGGGGGCTGCACTGCCAAGTCGCACCTCACGGGCACAGTGGGCAGCCACCCAAGAAGTGGAGGCACGCTCTTTGTTTCTGGGGAACTTGTACCTGAGGAGAGAGAAAGCCCAGGATCGGGGTAGTCCACAGGGGTGACCCGCAGCACTCGGAGTGGAGACATGGGGGGCTGGTGTGGGCATTTACACGGGAAGCATCGAATACTCGAGGGGTGCACTGGCTTGTCCCAGGGCCCCACGGTGGCCAGTACAAATCTCACAGCGACTCTGCGGCAGGCTCGCAGACCCCAAGACCTTGGGGCATACGTTCTTGGCTAGCTTCCGTATTCTGTACCCAAGAAATAGCGCTAGGCCGAGGGACTGAGAAGTATGAGAGCAAACGTAAAATCAACACTGAACGGTGTTTTTTATCAGCGCAGAATCGGGATGAACAAGTTAACATGTAGCTAATGTTTCCTTCAGGAGTTTCGCTACAGCGATGTTGTTTTGGCTAGTCCTCTTAGGTTTGTCCCTAGAGCTGGTTTAGAGAAAAATGATCGCAGGATTCTGTCTGAACAACTCATGAAATAATAACTACGATAATGCCCAGCGACCCAGACTCCCGCACCACCCTCATCTACCTAGAACCCACGGCACCTGGCCTCAACATCCGAAGGAGGCGATTCCAGGACCTCTGAGGACGCCAGAGTCCGAGGACGTTCCATTGACTTACAGAAAGTGACTAAGTAGTGGGCCCACCAGATGATGTAAAGGTTATGGGCTTCCATGTAGTCGACTGTGGTTCGAGTCCTGGACTTGACTTCAAAGTCATGCCAGGCACATGTGCGTGTACCCAAGACACTGAGAGGAGAATGGAGGAGAAGGGATTGCGGCATGGCCATCCCCCTTGGGGGCTGAGTTCTCATTTTCTGTCTCCCTGTCTCTCTCTGTCTCTCTGACCAGCGTAGGTGCCCTATAGCAAAAGCCTCTCTAGAAAATGGAGCAGTTGCATAAAACCTATACACCTCCTCCCATAGACTTCGAACCATCTCTAGGTTACTAATAACATAATGCTTAATACGATGAAATGCTATGCAAATACTTGTCTACATTGATTTTGGAAATCTGTATTGTTTTTTATTTATTGAGCTTAAGGGTTTTTGTTTTGTTTTGTTTTTGTACACGCCGGACTCCGGCTGGTCCTCGCCTTCCTCCCTCACTGCGTACACTTGGAGCTGAAGGCCATTTCAATTTCCCTGAAACCAAACCTGCTCTCTAGGCATGGCCGTCTCCCGCCACATCAGTAACTGAAAGCTGGCCGAGTTCCGTTGAAGCCTCTCCCAAACGGTCGCGAGGCTTCAGGACATATCCACCGACGCCTTTGCAGCGGCAGGAAGACGGGCCCTCACGCGGGGAAGTCGGGGCCTTTCGAGCAGACGGGGCGGTGCACAGCGAGCTCCATGCTCCCTCCTCGTCTCCCCCAGGGCAGGCAGGGAAGTCCACCGGGAAGAGCCTCCGCTAGGGGAAGAAGGAGCCTGGGACACCCAGACTCTCTCAGCCAGGGAACAGCAGCTCTCACGGAAGCTCCGCGCCGTCAGCGGGACAGCGCGGGAGCACACAGCCACCTCTGGCCACGCACCGCGGAGGCACTGGCTCGGCCGCTGGCTCCCTGGAGGAGGCTCCGCGGTCCTGCAGCTGCAGGCTGGCAACCCGCTGCTCGCAACCCGACCCGGGTGCCGGGGTGACTGCGCTCGGGCGCCCTCTGCTGCCGGCCTAGGGCATCACACGCACCTTGCTGGTAAGCGGCTTCCAGGAGGCCTAGGCAGGACCGGATTTGAAAAATTGAAAGCCAAAAGAAGAGTCTGAAAATGAACCTCAAATAGACTTAGAGAGTATTGTACCCTGGCCGGAGGAGAGAGTGTCCTCCTTGCCCGCCCTGGCCCAGCTAGCTAAAGGGGACGCCAGTCTGCAGCTGCCAGGTCTCCACCGTTACAGAGGGAGCAGACCCCCTCAGACAGCAAGCCTGCTGGTGCCCTGGCTTGGACGTCGGCCTCGGGATCGGAGGGGGAGAGAGCTCCGTTTTCAGCCACCCGGTCTGCGGTGCTCCGCTCCGGCGCTCTGAGCACACTGAGCTGTACTGTCTACTGTGTGCCCTTTGCTCGTTCTTCTCGTGTTTCTTGACATTTTCTTTCTTTCTTTTTTTAATGAAAAGTTCATCCATTCAGTTCCTATGAGTGATGGAGACAATGAGAGAGAGAGAGAAAGAGCCAGAGAACCACCCTGTGGGATCAGGCACATGCTGTGTGGAGCTTGAGGCTCGTCCAGACCACGTGGTGACACCTCTTGAGCTGGGGATGGTGGGTCACCCTGGAGTCCCTCTGGGAAGCCGAGGCGGAAAGATCGCAAGAGCAAGACTTCACACACACACAAAAGCAAGCCCGGCCTTGGTGGCATAGGCAGTCGTGTGCTGGAGGCCACAGGTTCGGATCCCTGGTGGACCCGAAACATGCCAGACACATGCGTGTGTGCCCAAGATCCTGATGAGCTGGAGGGCTGGCAGAAGGGCAGGACCACACGATGAGACCACACTGGGATGCCTCTCTCCCTTTTCACGTGTGTGCATGCGCCCTCTGTCACAGATACACAAACTTAGACGTCTCCGTAGCCCGACTGATTCTAGAGCCAAACTCTCGACCATGAGCTCTCACCTTCCCCCGTCGCCAAGAGAGCAGACGTGGTCCTCTGTCCATCTCTTCCGAATTATCCTCGGGGATATTGGGCTTCAGAGGCCACTTCTTCTTCTTTTTTAATTACTCATTTAATTTTATCATCCTTATTGTTATTTTTTTCTTTTTTTTGAGAGGTTTTTGCTATAGGGTGCGTGCGCTTGCCAGCCAGCCAGAGACAGACAGAGAGACAGAAAGCGAGAAATCACCCCCAGGGGGGATGACCACACTGCAATCCCTTCTCCTCCATTCTCCTCTCAGGATCTTGGGCACGTACACACATGCAGCTGGTGTGAGTTTAAGCCACCGGGTCCGGGACTCGAACCGTGGTCGACTACATGGGAGTCCAGTGACATAGCCATTACGCTAACTGCTGGTCCCCATTATTGTTATTTTTAAAAATTGGCTACAGGACACATGCACTCACCAGAGAGAGAGAAAGTGAGAAAGTAAGCCACCAGGTCTGAGACTCAAGCCATGGTCAGTGGTATGGGAGTTGAGCTCCTTCACCCCCTCGCCTCCTGCTTGCCCCATGGCCACTTTTGTATCTGTCTGATTTAGCTACCGAGTCCTAGAGACCCACAGAGCAAGGAGACTTATCCAGAACTAGGGCAAGTTAGAGGCAGAGAAGTACGTGTTTTCTAAGCATGTTCTGGTGAGCTCTGCCTCATTGCTGGGTGTGTGTGTGTGTTTAAGAGAAGCTTTAATAGAAAAATAAAGGTTTCTTTCTTTTTTTAAGGGAGAGATTTTTGCTACAGGGCATGTGTGCTCGCTGGAGAGATAGAGAGAGAGACAGAGAGACAGAAAGCTAGAAATCCTCCCTCCCCCCAGGAGCATGGCCATGCCACAATCCCTTCTCCTTTACTCTCCTTTCAGAATTTTGGGCATGCATGCGCATGCGCCCGGTGCTGGGTCCGGGACTTGAACCATAGTCGACTACATGGGAGTCTAGCAATGTGACCGTTACGCCATCTGCTGGTCCCAAGAAATAAAGGTTTCTAATAGGAAGGAAACACCCCCGCCCACGGCTGAAAGGCACGTGATGGGCAGCCCCCAGGGAAAGGCAGCTGTGCTGGCCAGGAGGGTAGGTGTCACCTCCTCCCTGAGGAGCTTTCAGGCTTGAGCTTCTGGTCCAAAGAAGACTGATGTTGATGGCAGAGACCCAACTCAAACTGTTTTCTCTTCCTTCTAACATATGAAAAGAAATTCAGTTATTATTTTACGATACAGCATATGAGTGTACAGTAGACTGATCTTCCCAGATGGCAAATGACACTCATTTCTGATTCCCCCAAGGACCCCGATATCGTCCGTCTTCGGGAGGATCCAGTTTCATATGACATCTGTGACACCACCCACGAGGACACCAGTGGTGCTTGGTAGGAAAGAGCACTGGCAGAGCTGTCCTGCCGTGGGTCCTTGCTCGGGCTCTTCACCGCCTTCCGGTCTGCTCCTTGGCCCCGGGCCGTGTGTTCCCTCCGTACTGGGCACAGGACCTGGCCGAGGGGTGGGTTTTGTGTGTCCACGGAAGGGTGGTAACAGGCACTGTCGCCCTGCCTGCAGATGTCGCAGCAAGCCCCCTTCTGCAGCTGTGGGCACCCAGAGGAGAGAATAGGTGGGTTTACAGCAAACACCGGGCGGGCAGAGCGCCGTTTAGCCCGGAAGCCCATGTCTCCGGATGGCTGTCTCTGCTCCCTCCATTTCACTGCTGCCCCTGCCATGGTGCGGCATGGCTTTGCTCAGGTGCAGGGGGAAAGCTGCTGAAGAAAAACTGCTTTTTTTTTTGGAGAGGTTTTTGTTATAGGGCACATGTGCTCGCCAGACAGAGAGAGACAGAGAGATAGAAAGCGAGAAATCACCACCCAGGGGGATGGCCACACCGCAATCCCTTCTTCCCCATTCTCCTCTCGGGATCTTGGGCACGCACGCACGCACACACACGCACACGCACTCGGCGTGAGTGTAAGCCACCAGGTCCGGGATTCGAACTGCAGTCAACTACGTGGGAGTTCAGTGAAGTAGCCATTATGCCAACTGCTGGTCCCAAGAAACTGCTTCTGACAACTGCGTTTAGGGACATCCATTTTCATCTCGTGACAGCTCCTCACTGTGGGCCCACTGCCTTGTCTCCTCGCTCACATGGTTTGCAAGGAGACAAACTATCTCACACCACAGGAACATGTGATGGCAGGGCTAGGCATTGGGCTTGCCTTAAGGGCTCTTGGAATGTCTCGGGCTGCTTTCCTCCGGTTAGGCTCATTCTTGGCAAGCTTGACCAAAGATGGGTACCAGAAACCACCCGGATCTCCTAGCAGGCCTGGGACCCCTGCCTAGATGAAAGGGCGGTTTTCCCTACCTGTGCCAGGAGGAGCCCTGGAGCTGCAAGCTGCGAGCTCTGACTGCTTGGAGCTGGGCCCCAGGTACACCTGTGGGAGTGTGCTGGGGACAGCCACACAGGCGCCTGGGCTGAGAGCGGGACGGATGGTCTCCGACAGTGGAAACCGAGGCGTGGTTACCAGAAGCCGCGGGAGTGGGTCTGAACGGCAAAATACCAAGATGCGGCCCGACTGGCAGATGCGACACATAGCCACACATGTGCACTTCTCTACTGCTGTCACTGTCCCCCCGCCCCAGGTGACACGTTTGGGAGATCTGCCACGTGCCAGACACCACACCTGGGATGTGTACACGACCTTGTTTCCTCAGTGCACTGCCACGGCCCATTCTCCTTCTCATGGCGAGGTTACCAACGCTCAGGCAGTTGCATGGTTCATTCACAACCAGAGGGAAAGTGAGAAATCACCCTGGGGGGGTGGCCACTCCACGTTCCCTTCTCCTCCATTCTCCTCTTGGGATTTGGGGCGCACGTGCACACCCACACACACCCACGTCCCCAGTGTGTTTTTCTTTAAGATTTTTGCCATAGGGCATGTGTGCTGGCCAGAGAGAGACAGGGAAAGGGGAAGTGGAAAATCCTCCCCACCCCAGAGGATGGCCATGCCACAGTCCCTTCTCCATTTTCCTTTTGGGATTTTGGGCACGCACGCATACATGCTTGATTTTCAAGCTGCTGTACCTGGGACTTGAACCGCTGTCAGCCATGTGGGAGTCTAGTGCCTTAGCCACTCCACTATATGCTGGCCCTCCCCTGGGTCTGGGACTGGGACTCCAGCTGCACAGTCAGCCATGAGCTTTGAGCAGCACGCCACCTGCTGGCCTCGAACCTAACTTCGTAATCAGGAATGGCTTCAATTAAAGCAGGTCCTTGTACCCACGACCCTCAGTGCGGACCGACGGCTCATCCTCATCCGGGCGAGAGAGGGGTCTCTGTTCTGATAACATAAGCCCTCCCTCTCCCGCCAAATCGTACAGCAGAACACGCAAGTCGGTCAGCCCTGCCCTTGTTTCTGATTTCTCTCTCGAAATGCTGCGTTTCCGTCCTGTTCACAGACACTTCCTTGCTTGGGGTAAGCTGACCACCCACGTGAGCTAGCCAGTGTCATAACGGGACAGCTGTCTGGGGACTGTCCACAGCCAGAGATACACACTGTTTTTAGCGGAAGAAGGATATTCTCCAAGTCCCAACTGGCTAAACCGCTCTCTGTTCGGACTTTCCAAGCCATCTCATCCCGGGGGTGGAAACAGAGCTTGGAACAATTTGGAGCAAAAGGACAATTTCTGGACAATTATAAGTGAGTGAAAACAGGAGGTTATAATGGAAGTTGTCTTTCAGCCCCGAACGCCAGCGCTGGGTAGGCGAGAGCGCCGTCTGGCAGGGCTTGGTGGTGGGAACGTGGAGCAGTCGTCTGGAACGGCTCATGGGTGCTCCGTAATTAGAAACAGCGCTCAGTTCGAGCCCGCCCTCCTGCTGCAGCGCCCCCCTCCCTGCAAAGAAGAAGGGAAAAAATGCTGGAAATGTGTAAGAAATAAAAATTGAACCGAAATCAATAAAAATGTCATATCTGCTTTCAAAGCGACTTGGATTTCTCCTTGTAAAACGCCACTGCCAAATATCTAGTAGAAGTGAGTCCGCCGTGGAAGAGCAGTGGGAACGTTTTCATTACTGAAGGGACGGCAATGCTCTCGTTGGCAGCGTGTGGTCGATGGAAGGAGACAGTGTGGTTAGAAGGGGGTCGGGCGACACAACCAGGAAGGTGATCTGTCTGCAAAAACGTATTTCGGAATTGGGTCGAGGGTGGGATCAGTCATGTTCCAATTTCCTCGAAGAGATTTAAAAGCTGGAAAATACCCAGCGATTGTTCGTGATTTAGACACAGGCTTCCTGGAGACAGAAACGCTTTCTGCTCGCTGAGCAATCAGGCCTTCGTCTCCCCATTTTACAGAGCGCCCAAGAACGGGGACACACGGAGAGTCTGCACACACATGCACGCACACACACACACACACACACACACACACGACCATCACAGCGAGGCTGTGGGGACACGGGGAGGAGAGAACAGGAGGCGGGAAGCTTTCCCGCGGCCTGGAGCAGGGCTGGGCTTGGTGAAGGGTACAAAGTGCTCCCGCTCACCGAGCACAGCTGTCCCGGCAGCCACAGGCCTCACAGCCACCGTTTTCTTTCTCAGGTCTCTGCAGGACAGGGAGAAGCCAGGGGGCAGGGCCAGGCTCCTGGGCCTTCACGCCACCCTGCTCCATTCCTGGGACTACCCTGGACGGGGCTGTGGCCAGGTCTGGTACACGGTCAGGCAGGGAAGTCTGCCTTGCAGAGGTCTGCTGAGGGAGGGAAAGACACCACTGACCGGGTTAAAGGTCTCTCTGCAGCGGTACTGGATCCTCAATGCCGAATCTGCACACCACGAGGAATTAAAACAAAATCATGATAGGGCATGCGTGCTCACTGGAGAGCGAGTGAGCAAGAGAGAAAGAGAGAGCGCGAGAGAGAATGCGCTTCCCGGGGGATGGCCATGCCATGATTCCTTCTCCATGCCCCTCCTCTTGGGATTTCAGCCTGCATGCACACACACCTGCTGTGATTTTCAAGCCGCCATGTCCAGGACTTGAACCACACAGTCGGCCATGTGAGATCCAGCCGCCTTGAACTCCACACCACTGGTGGGTCCCACCAAGAGGCCTTCTGCTTCTCCAGGAAGACCTGCATGATGGGACGCTGGGGCTGGGGCAGAAAGACTGTCTGCACATTGAGGTCACAGTGCTCTGGGGGAGGTGCCCTCAAACTCCCCACATGGCTGGTGAACAGGGACTTGTCCCCCATCTCCTCTGCACGGGGGAGCTCACCAAATACACGCCACAGGCAAGGGAGCCGTGGGGCCTGCTGAGCTTGCACGTGGCCCTGGTGCTCAGCAGGGGGCTCTTAGAATCGTAGTTGTAGAATGCCCACGCAAGAGAACGGGTATTTGCTCTGTCCGTGCCAGGTCACAGGACAGTGGGGATATAAAGTACAATTCTGTTTCCACAAAAAATAGCTGTATAGGCTTTTGGTTGTTGTTTTTGTTTTTGAGGTTTTTGCTATAGGGCATGTGTGCTCACCAGAGCAAGAGAGAGAGAGAGAGAGACAGAGAGACTGTGAGAGGGAAAGTGAGAAATCATCCCCCAACAGTGATGGCCATGCCACAGTCCCTTCTCCACTATTCTTCACCTGGGAATTTGGGCACACACACACACATGCTCCTGGCGTGGTTTTCAAAAAAAAAATCTCACTGTGTCCGGGACTAGAACCACGGTCAACCATGTGGGAGCCCAGTGAAGTAACCACTATGCCACCTGCTGCCCCCTCCCCATATGGGGTTTTATGGTATCTACCACTGCAGAGAAAAGATTGGCGTGATGTAGTTTATTGACAATGTTGACTTCTGGGAGCAGAATGGGGTGGAACCTGTGGAAAGTGCCCTTTTCCTTTATCTGTTCTCTTTCTTCCTTTTCTTTTCTTTCCTTTTTTTTTTTTTTGGAGAGGTTTTTGCTATAGGGGGTGTGTGCTCGCCAGACAGACAGAGAGAGACATAGAGACAGAAAGCGAGAAATCGCCCCCCTGAGGGGATGGTCACGCCGCAATCCCTTCTCCTCCATTTTCCTCTCAGGATCTTGGGCACGCACACACATGCGCAAGGTGCGAGTTTAAGCCACCAGGTCTGGGACTCGAACCACGGTCGACTACATGGGAGTCTAGCGACATAGCCATTACGCTAACTGCTGGTTCCCTGCTCTCTTTCTTTTTTACATTGAACATGTATCTGTCTATTGCTTCTGAAATTCTTGATAACATTTATCATCTCATCATGAAATACACATAACTGTACATATATTTGTTATTTTTTGAAACCCTCGTGAGAACATGGACTATCGGGGGTGCCGGATAGACTAGGGAGTATCTTTGTACCCCCAGGACCTAAAACAGTGTCTAGCACAGAGCACATGCTCAATAAACAGCTATGATTAAACAGGTGTGTTACTTATAAAGTAAAACGTGGTAAGGTGCGTGTGCTCCAAACTGAGGGCTTCAGTCTCGGGAACAGAGCCTGGCTCAGGCTAAGATCTTAAACGTGTCAATTTCAATGAAATACAGGAAGCAATATAGGAATTAAGTACATGAGGCCTGCTGCCTGCTCTTAGAGTTTCTGCAGTCCAGGCATCCACATTTATAACCAAGTTACAAAAGAGAAAATCTGATTTTTTAAAAAATAAAACATGTATGTATGTATTTATCTATTTATTTGTTATACCTTTCAAGCCACTGGGACTGGGACTTGAACTGTGGTTGGCTGTGTGAGAATCCAGTGCCTCCACCACCATGCCACCTGCTGGCCCCCAGATTATGGGAACTCTTATAAAGGGGCATATGCAAAAGGCAAGAGGCTCTGAAGAGGGAACTGCCATTTCCCTGAGAGGAAATGAGGGAAGGCTTCGTGGAGAAGGTGGGTTCTGAGCGAGACCTTAAAGGAGGATGTATCCGTTTCCTAGAGCTGCTGTAACAGTCACCACAGCCTGGGGAAAGGAATGCACTCTCCCACAGCTCTGAAGGCCGGAAGCTCTAAGGTGTCCCACAGCTCCGGGGAGGATCCCCTCCTCACCTGTCCAGGCTCTGGCAGCTGCAGCAGTGGGTGTGCCTTAGCTGTGGTGCGTCACTCCGCTCTGCATCTCTGCCCACGTCTTCACGCTGCCTTGTCCCCTGGTGTCCGCTAGTCTCCCCGGGCCTCTCTCTCGTGCGATGGCAATCAGGGCCCACCGGGGTCATCCAGAAGAAGCTCTTCTTCCCAAGATCCTTATCAATCACGCCTTTTACCATGTAAGATAATGGGCAAGGGTTCTGGGGATAGGGAACAGGTACATCTTCGGAGGGATATGCATATTTGTAATTTTTTGTGGGGGGTCTGCACTGAGAGTTTAAAGGTGGGCTGGGAGAGGTGACCCACAGGATTGGAGAACACGCCAGGCATGTGTGGGTGTGTATCCAAAATCCTGGAGGAGAATGGAGAAGAGGGGATTGCAGAATGACCTTGCCCCCAGAGGGTTCTTCCCCCCCTTCTCTCTCTGTCTCTCTCTGGTGGGTGCACGTACCCGATAGCATTACAACGGCAAGTACACACACACACACACACACACACACACACACACACACACACACACACTATACATAAGGGGAGGGCCGTTTGTGGTAGAATGGTGGTGGGCATGAGTGCCAAGCTGGGGGCAAGGCAGTGGACTTCGGGCTCTCCTGCCTGGAGCCCTCCTCAGGGCAACACAGCTGTCCCCAGGTTGCTGGGAGCATCAGCTGCTGAGGTCTCAGAGCCGCATTCCTCCCAGGGCATTGTCTTTGGCTGTAGGGAGCTACTTTGCCTGAGGCCTGCCCTCGTCCCTGAAGTAGGCTAGCCAAGGACTGGCTGACATCCGGGCCTTCCCTCACTCAGTGACCACGCTGCAAGACCTCCCTAGCTCAGGACCTGCGGCCTGCCCTGTCTCACTTCTCACGTACTTGCCTGTGGGCCTCCTTCCCTCTCGCAGTGGTTTGATGGTGACGTGTCACTTACTGAAAGCTGCCGGGATATAGAAGCTTCCAAGTGGGATGGTGAAGGCAGACTGTGGTTTTATGACGGACTGATGACTGAGCCATGTGGGAATGTGGGCTTCTTCAAAGCTTCTCAGATCACTGGGGCCAGCAGGTGGTGTGGTGGTTAAGGTGCTGGACACCCACATGAGGAACTACAATTCAAATCCCAGACCCGGTGGCTTAAACTCACACCGGGCGCATGTGCATGTGTGCCCAGTCCTGAGAGGAGAATGGAGAAGGGATTGTGACGTCGCCAACCCCCTGGGGGTGATTTCTTGTTTTCTGTCTCTGTCTCTCTGGTAATGCACGCACCCTCTAGCAAAAAGTCTCTCAAAAAAACCCCCCAGCTTTTCAGATCACACCTTCAGGTGGTGGCCAAGGTGCTGATGTGGCGTGTGGCATGAGGATGTGGCATTGTGGAGCGTGGAACAGGTGGAGACCGCGTGAGGCCACGATGCATCTACTGGCAGACAGGAGAGGCTGGCCTCGCAGGGAAGGACTCCCTGCTCCCACTGCCCTCCGTGTGCCTCCGCGGTACAGGACCCACAAAGGGGCACGGGAGCCAGAGAGGGCAGGGGGGCAGCCTCTGTTCCGTTAAGCAGCGCTGGCTGTGTGGACGAGAAGGTGCTGGCCCTTGATTGCCTTAATTGGGTGGCTAATTGCAGCACGATTCCCTTAGACTCCTAGGAACCACAGTGTGCCTGTCAGCGGAGGCAGTTGCGGAGCCTGCCCGAGGACTGGGCAGGTACCCAGCAGCCTGAGAGGCCGCCCTGAGTTCTGCCAAGAGGCTGCTGGGAAGCTGAGGCCTGTGCGCCGATTTTCTGGCATTGCTGCTGTTTCTCTTCCGACCACGCCCACAGCAAATGCAAAGCCTGGGGAGGTCCTGGAGCAGGTGCCCACGGGCAGACAGAGCTGAAGCAGCTTTGGAGGCTGCCTGGAGAGTCCAGGGACAGCCGGAGAGCATTGCCTGGTGGGCGGGGTCTGAGAGAGAGCAGCATGCACGGACCCCGCAGCCCGAGGGGCCCCTTCAGGAGGAAGCATCCCCGGCCTGGAAGGGCTGCCTCCCGGGGGAGTTTAGGGGCTGCCTCGAAGCCGCATCTCCTCGGACCCTGCTGCTCTTTGTACTCAGAGAGGCCTTCGCCACAATGGTCTACCTTCAGAGATGGCTTTGGAGCCTGGAATCCACAGTTCCTCTGGAGCCTCTGACTTCGAGCGGTGGCTGGAGCCCAGCAACGGCTCAGACATGGTTCTCTCGGAGGTCTGGGGTGGGCTCTGGACAGATGCCAATACTCGGGACAGAAACACATGCACGTGAGGATGCACCCCAGGGACCAGGAGACACAAAGCTCTTAGAACAGCACCCAATTCTGCCTGCGCATCAGAGACCTCTTTAAAGTCACTGAGGGGGAGGGGCCAGCAGGTAGCATGGTGAGGAAGGCGCTGGACTCCCACATGGCCAACCATGGTTTGAGTCTCAGACCTGGCGGCCTGTTTTTTCACTTCCCCTTTCTCTCTCTCTGGTCAAATTAAAATAATAATAATAAATAAAATTAAATAAGTGATTCTTTTTTAAAAAAAAAAGTCAGCAGACAGCATAGCAGTTAGCATTGCTGGACTCCCATATGGCCAACTGTGCTTCAAGTCCTGAACCCGATGGCTTGAAACTCACACTGGGCGTGGGCATGTGCGTGCCCAAGATCCCAAGAAGAGAATGGAGGAGAAGGGATGGTGGCGTAGCCATTCCCCCTGGGGGCTGATTTCTCACTTTTCCTCTCTCTGTCTCTGTCTCTTTCTCTCTCCACAAGCACATGCTAAAACATCTTAAAAAAAAAAAAGCCACTTAGAACTCGGGAGGTCTGCGCACTGCCCGCGATCTGCTGAAGCAGTCTCTGAAGTGGGTGGATATCTGTCTTTTAAAGGCTCCCCAGGTGATACTAATGTGCGAGCCACGTTGAAATCCAAAATGCTTAGTCCGCATCTGGGAGGGGGGCCCAGAAAGGTGACTCAGCAGGGCTGGCTGAGCTAGGCCTGGACCCGAGTCCTCTAGGACCCAGGCCAAGCCACATTTCCCTGGTGACACTCAGGCTATCCTGGACAAGGCCTGCAGCACCCGCCCACGGCACCCTGGGCCCTGCCTGACCTCACTCAGTCACACTCTGCTCTTCTATGCGTTCACGGCGGGCCTGCCCTCCAATCTGCTTTTTAGGGGAAAGAAACACGTTTTCTTATCTCTCTGATTCTCTCATTAAATCACATGGCCCATGGGGCTGGAGACAACAAAAATTAGACTCTAAGTCATAGTTCCAGAACCAGGGCTGTGGGTCCCGCAGGGCCAGGAGAAACATAAAACCCGATCACTTCCAGAGCAGATGGCAATGCAGTGTACTGACAAGGAGATCAGCTTTGGAATCAGCTTTTAATTTAAGCTTTAAATCTTGTCCTTTCTGAGCTTCAGTTTCCTCATCTTTTTTTAAAGAATTATTTATTATTATTATTATTAACTTGCCATAGATAGGCATGTGTGCTCACCAGATAGAAACAGATAGGGAGAGAGGGAAAGTGAGAAAGCAAGCCGCCACCAGGTCCAGGACTCAAACCATGGTTGTCCATGTGGGAGTCCAACACTTCAACCAGTTTCCTCTTCTGTAAGAGAGGCTTCCAGGGTTGCTGTGGTGCTCACATGCATTAATGTGTATGAAAGCACCTGCTCTGATATATGTAAGATATATGTGTGGTACAGTCAGCATGGGCTAGGTTCGCTGCTGTAACAACCACCCCCAAATCTCTGCATAACGCAAGGCTTTATTTCACCCATACACTACCAGTTCAAGAGGGCCCTGGAGGACGGACTCTATTGGTAGTGGACACTCTGATACCCAAGTTGCACAGTCTCCTCTACTATCTCACCATCAGGTTTAGGAATCGCGTTATCAGAGAGAGTAAACTTGGAGAGTCACACCGGCACGACGGGCTCTCTTGCGGAAGGAACATGCACCATTTCATTCACATTTCATTGGCCAAAGCAAGTCCCAAGGACACATGGAACTGTGAGGGGCACGTGCTCAGAAGGGGAGGATCAGAAGTCTCGGGAGCACTTGTGATATGCACACTGTACTGGAGACCTGCTGGCGTCCAGGGGGCAGAGGGCACCTTTCCACAAAGGCTAGAGCCCAGGTTCCCATTTCTCACACCCCACAGCTGCCGAGAGACTGCGTTCAGTTGTGTGACGTCCTCCCGTTTCTGTGCCACCAGCCTTTCTTCTGGTCAAATACTGAAAAGAAACATTTCCGACGAGTTACACAAACGTCTGAGCAAATAGAATGGAATTCCACTGTCAAGCCTTCAAGTTCACGGATTGTTCCTTCTTTCAAGGTTCATAACTCCTGTCATATTTCTAAATGGCTTAGGCCTGTCAGCAACAGTACTTCCTCTGTAAACGTGGAATTTGAGGTGTGACTTACAAAAGATACATGGCTCTTCTGCCTGGGGGTGTAGGTTTCCATCCGGTCTCTGAGCAGTCATTTGCAAACAGCTAGCCTTGTAGGCTGGCTGGCCTCCTGTGGCAGCCTCTTGCCCTCACTGGGGCAGCGGGGAACATGCACCATTTCATTCACATTTCATTGGCCAAAGCAAGTCCCAAGGACACATGGAACTGTGAGGGGCACGTGCTCAGAAGGGGAGGATCAGAAGTCTCGGGAGCACTTGTGATATGCACACTGTACTGGAGACCTGCTGGCGTCCAGGGGGCAGAGGGCACCTTTCCACAAAGGCTAGAGCCCAGGTTCCCATTTCTCACACCCCACAGCTGCCGAGAGACTGCGTTCAGTTGTGTGACGTCCTCCCGTTTCTGTGCCACCAGCCTTTCTTCTGGTCAAATACTGAAAAGAAACATTTCCGACGAGTTACACAAACGTCTGAGCAAATAGAATGGAATTCCACTGTCAAGCCTTCAAGTTCACGGATTGTTCCTTCTTTCAAGGTTCATAACTCCTGTCATATTTCTAAATGGCTTAGGCCTGTCAGCAACAGTACTTCCTCTGTAAACGTGGAATTTGAGGTGTGACTTACAAAAGATACATGGCTCTTCTGCCTGGGGGTGTAGGTTTCCATCCGGTCTCTGAGCAGTCATTTGCAAACAGCTAGCCTTGTAGGCTGGCTGGCCTCCTGTGGAAGCCTCTTGCCCTCACTGGGGCAGCGGTGGCTTTTGAGGGTGTCCCAGCACTGCAGAAGCTGCTCAGGCACATAATGGGTCCACTGAAACCTTGACCTGTTGAAGCAAGGTCAAAAAGCTCAGTGGGCAGAGGGCAGAGGGCAGAGGGCAGAGTTCAGCAGCACCACCTCTCCCAGCTCATGTAGTTCCTCCTTATGAATCAGAAACACAGCTGGAAGTCCTCCTCGAGGCCGATTGTACATGCCTATCATCTCCAGCTCCTGTGACAAGCCAGGTTGGTTCTAGGCTTGGGATTTCAGCGATGAGGAAAATAATTCTGTGCTCCTGTGGAGTTAAGATTCTGGGATAGGAATTTAAAAAAAATTAAAAAAAAAAAAAAAACACAAATGAAAACAAAGAACCCCAGAGGGAAAAAAAATTAATTGGATCATTGGGAAAGTCATGATACATTTTTGCATAGAAAAACGTAGAAAAATATGTCATCACTTTCCCAATGATCTAACAGCTGAGGTCCAGGACACGTGAAGAAAATAATGCAAGATAAGGGAAAAGAGGATGTGTGGGCTGGGAGAGAGGATCGTCAGTTTAGACAGAGTGACCACGAAAGACTCCCGAGGGAGAGGGCTGAGCGAAGAGAAGGGGCCAGTGGTGCCGAGAGACGGCAAATTCAGTCAGAGGGTGTGTGTGCGCGTGCGTGAAGTTGCGATGCCCAGGGGCATGGCAGGTTGTAAGCCCTGTTTTCAGTGTCCATGCAGGCTGGCTGGCACGCCCTTGGGGCGCCGAGTTCAGCACACCTTACAGACAGGGAGAGCAGGAAGGAGCAAAGGCACCGGATAGGGAAAGGCTTGGCCTTGCAGGAGAGCGAGGAGGGGACAGTGCCCAGGGCCTGGTGAGCAACAGTGGAAGAGCGAGGAGGTGCAATGCCACGCCGAGACCCTGTTGGCCGTGCGAAGGGTCAAAGTCTGATGCACCATGGCGTCACTCTTTGCAAAGCCCGGGTTGGCCTTCCTTCCCAGAGCACAGCTCTGCAGGACAGAGGGACGCAGCTGTGCTGACCGCACAGTGGGGAAGATACTGCCGTCTTGGGCTCTGTGCGGGCTAGAATTGAGCTCACTGATGCAACCGAGCAGCACCGTGCAGCCGGCTTGAGGAGACGGCAAATGCCCCTTCCTGCTCCACTCACTTCTACCCACCCCTCCTTGTTACTCTGTTTTTGAATCCTTCTTCCTTCTGAGAAATTGCCCTGCTAAGAGCCCGAGGGCTCTGAGGGAAAGACAGGCTCCCTTTTCGGAATGGGTTGCAGGACCCTGAAATTCAGTACATGGGGAGCCCCATGCAGCCTCCAGCAGGAGGGCCTGCTGGTCAACCCAGTGGAACAGGAGTCCAGAAAACAAGCCTTCTCTGGCCCAGCTCCTCTGTGTCCACCATCTGCTCCCCGCGCTCCATCACCCTGGGAATTGTTTTTCTTCATTCCAGGGTAGTAGGTCATGTTAGATACTTTCCTTTCAAATAGTCTGCTGACATCAAAGGCAGGGGATGGAAGGTAAAAAGGAATAAATCGGGGAGGATTCCGCATGCTTTGCAACTGCTTTCATGTCCGGGATGTGCAG
>NW_006159530.1:4720324-4732157 GCF_000334495.1 Tupaia belangeri chinensis | reverse complement strand
CAGGAATGCTGGAGCGGGCACGATCCCTTCATCTCCCCCAGCTCACGGAAGGAAGCTGGGTGGGAGTGTGGGGTCCGAGTGCAACCATGATCCGTGTCAACAGCAGGGCAGCGCGCTGCACGCAAGCAAGATTCAGGGGCAAGGTTTTTTAGGTTGAGATAGTGTGGTGGATAGCACAGGGCTCAGCCGGTGCCAAAAGTATACGTGTGGCTGGGAGGGGGCCGGCCTGGTGCAGGGAGGGTGGAGAGGCGGGATGAGGGCTCTCTTGCTTGGTGTATGAACCCAGGAAGGATACATTCCCTCCTGAAGTCCAGATTTTTCTCAACTGTAAAGTGGCATCTTTGAGACTGCAGGTGACATGGTAGATAAGGTGCTGGATACCATATGGCCAACCATGCAGTTCAAGTCCTGGACCCAGCAGCTTGAAAAACACACTGTGTGTGTGTGTGTGTGTGTGTGTGTGTGCCCAAAATCCCAAGAGGAGAGTGGAGGAGAAGGCACTGTGGGGTGATTTCTCACTTTTTCTCTCCCTCTGGAGATCTGGCCCTTTCTGGTGAGTGCACTATGCTATGGCAAAACAAACAAACAACCAAAGGCAAAAATAACAACCAAACAAACAAAAAACTCTAAGTGTGGCTTTTCCATATCTCAGAGCTTCCTCAGTACTTCCGATTTGGGGACAATGTTATTCCTAAACAGCCATTCGTTGACTAAGGAATCAGTAGCAATTTCATGTTCATAACTTGGTTTTGGCCCTGGGACTTCCAAGGGTTATAGCCCGGAGGAGCTGGCATGAGCACGTGACAGATCCCGCAGGTCTTACACAGCACAGCGTGAAGGTGCACCCTAGGGGCTCAGTAGAGAAGGCTTTTAAGGAGGGGTTCACTGGAGCCAGCGTACAAAGTCCACCAGGGGAGACTCCATGGAGTAGGAAGTGTAGGCGAGGGGGCACTAGTGGCGATGGAAAGAAGGCTGGGGGACAGGCAGACAGGCAGCGGGGTCAGTTCACCTGTTCGATGGAAAGACCTGATTGTAACCTTCGGCACCCAGGATTCAAACCAAGTTCGATGTCTTTATTTTTTACAGAGGATTTTGCCTTAGGGCACACGCACGAGAGAGAGAGAGAGAGTGAGAGAGAGAGAGACTATGAGAAGGGAAAGTGAGAAATCACTCCCCTCCCTAGGATGGCCAGGCCACAACCCCTTCTCTCCATTTCCCCCCTGGGATATTGGGCACGCACACACATGCACCTCATGTGATTTTCAAACCACTGGGGCCAGGACTCGAACTATGGTCAACCATGTGAGAGTCTAGCGAGACATCACCACTATGCCATCTGCTGGTCCCCCAAGTTTTATTCCTAAAGACTCCCTGACTCCTTTTTTCTTTTCTTCTTCTGTTTTTTTTTTTTGAAGAGGTTTTTGCTGTAGGGCACGTGCACTCACCAGACAGACAGAGAGAGACAGAGATAGAAAGCGAGAAATCACCCCCCAGAGGGGATGGCCACGCTGCAATCCCTTCTCCTCCATTCTTCTCTCGGGATCTTGGGCAAGCACGCACACGCGCCCGGCGTGAGTTTAAGCCACCAGGTCCGGGACTCAAACCATGGTCGACTACGTAGGAGTCCAGCGACATAGCCATTACGCTAACTGCTGGTCCCCCTGACTCCCTCTTTTAAATGAAGTGTATTCTTTTATTTTGTTCTCAAAGTAACTTAACAGGGGAGATATTATGATGACTATGTGTGAGTAAAATGAGACTTGGAAAAATTATCCAGCAAGTGAGATAGCCAGGATTTGAATCCAGGCCTGAGTGAGTCAAAAGCCTATTCCCAGCTTCTACAGTTTTCTTCCCCTTCAGGGATCTGCATACTAGTTTATGTGTAAGGACTGACTAAAGCAGTTATGTTTATTCATGTTGACAGTTATAAAGACATGAAAAATGATGTTGTAGAACACTTCTGTGTCGCGCAAAATTATTTCAAGTGTACTAAGTAAAAGTAAGTTATGGGGCCAGCAGATGGCATGGTGGTTGAGGTACTGGATTCACATATGGCCAACTGCAGTTTGAGTCCCGGACTCAGAGGCTTGAGAATCACACGGGGCACATGTGCATGTGTGCCCGGGGTCCCAGGAGGAGAGAGGAGGAGGAGGAGGGGATGCCATATGGCCATCTCTCTGGGGGGTGATTTCTCACTTTCCTTCTTAGTGTCGCTCCCCAGTGAGTGTACACGCGCTATTGCAAAAACCTTAAAAAATACGCAATGGGGACCAGCAGATAGTGTAATGGCTATGTCGCTGGACTCCCACGTAGTCGACCGCGGTTCGAGTTCCAGACCTGGTGGCTTAAACTCACATCGGGCGTGTGTGCGTGCGTGCCCAAGATCCTGAGAGGAGAATGGAGAAGAAGGGATTGCGGTGTGACCATCCCCCCTGGGGTGATTTCTTGCTTTCTGTCTCTCTGTCTCTCTGGTGAGTGCATGCGCCCTATAGCGAAAACCTCTCAGAAAAAGAAAAAAAACCGCTATGATATATTGTGTGTGATGTGAGCTCAGTTTTATGAAAACTATGGCAGTGGTGAGGTGCTAAGGAAATAAAATGTTGATATCTGTAATGTGTTGATATTGGGGTTGTGGATGCTTTCAATTTTAAATCATGTATTCTACAGTTTCAAAATTTCCTAAAAATAATGGCATTCTTTTATTTTTATTTTCCAAAATTTTTATGTATTCATTTCTTCCAGGTAGGACAGAGAGATAGAGAAAATGGGAGACAGAGACAGAGACAGCACTTACCACAGCAATCCCCCTAACAGCCCTGGATCCTGAGCCCTTAAAGTGCCTGGTGAAGTCAGAGTGGTCTCTAGAGGGTTCCAGAACCTTCTCACATGGGTCAGCATTGCTTTGGATTGCTGCACCACCGTCTAGCCCTGGTATCGCTTTTTTTTTTTAAGAGAAATTTTTGCTATAGGGCATACGCCCTGGCCAGACAGACAGAAAGATAGAAAGCAGCCCCCATGGGGATGGCCATGCCGCAATCCCTTCTCCTCCATACTCCTCTCAGGATTTTGGGCATGCACGCACATGAGTCCGAGTGAATTTGAAGCCACCAGATCTGGGACTCAAACCGTGGTCGACTACATGGGAGTCCAGCGATGTAACCATTATGCCATCTGCTGGTCCTCAGTGTTGCATTTTTAATCAGAAAAAAAAAAATAGGGGCTAGCAGGTGTTGTGGCACTGGACTCCCACATGACTGAGTGTGGTATGAGACCTGGACTCCCTGGAGGCTTGAAAATTATGCTGGGCATGTGTGTGCATGGCCAAAATCCCAGGAGAAGGGATTGCAGCATGGCCATACCCTCTGGGGCGTGATTTCTTAATTTCCCTCTCTGTTTCTCTTCCCTCCAGCAAGTACATGCGCTCCATGGCAAATAAAATAAAAAATAAAAGTAAAAAAAAAAAAAACCCACAAAAAAGTTTATTTATTTTTTTATGTTTTTGAATTACAAAAGTTAATGAATGCAGGCAACTACCTGAAAGTAGGAAACAGTTTCTGCAATTCTGCTGCTCAGCTGCCCGGGGACAAGGGCGGGCGTGCTCTCTCTGTCCTTCACCTGTGCGGTCGGTTTACTGCTGTATTTCGCAGAGTTGTGCTCAGGTTTCCATGTGAGCTGAGGCGATTCAGTGAAAAACAGGAGCAAGGAAATTGTATTTCTGGGGGAAGCTCTTCCCCTGGCCACCGAAGCCTGTAAGGGCGGGCTGGTGCTCTTGTTGGGCACTGTGTCTGCAGCCCGCAGTCCAGTACCTGGCTCAACACAGCTGCTCAAGAAATACTTGCGGAGTGACTCATGGCGGGCTGGGCGCGTGGGGAGACTATAAGGCTTTGCATGAACTGAGCAAAAGTTTGCATCAGAAGGTTTCAGAGAGAATGCACAGGAGACAGGCAAGATGGGGGGCCATGGGGGAGGATCTTCAAGCTCAAGATTAGAAATTGTGATTTGACATATGAGGCCGCCTGGGCTCACTCTGGTCTTCCGCGCGGGGATGTTACAGGATCAAAACCACTAAACGGAAATGCGGTCCCGGAGGCGCGGAGGGGCAGGGCCCAAGGGCTGGGAGGTAGGGAGGTGGGAGGCTGCCCTCTTTCCAGCCAAAAGACTCTTGCACTAATTCCCGCCTGGGTGTGTGTGTGGGGGTGGGCGTTATGCTCCGACTGGGGCCCGGAGTGCAAAGGGGGAGAAAAGACCAACTCCCATCTCTGCTTCCAGGGACCAGTTGGGCCAAGGGAGGCAAAGGGGGAGTAGTCACAGACAGCGGGGAGGGGCGGCTGAGAGCTTGGGGGGCTCCTGGTGCCAGCAGCCCCCTCCCCAATCCCCCGTCTCTTGGCTTCTTGGTTGCCTGGGTGTAGAGAGGAACAAATTTGTGGTGTGGAAGGATTCCAGGCCAGTCATCCATCATCCGCGATGAATCCTCACTGAGCACTCATCACACACTCAGGCCGGACCGTTTCCAAGAGCGTTCTGGCGGCGCTCCAGGGCTGCCCGAGGTGACCGGCCAGGCTCTCCCTGAACTTTGCTCTCCTCCTCGTGCCCTTCCCCTGCTTTCTTCTAATTCAGAAAAAGCAACAACAGTTCCCAGACCTCTTTCCCCTCGGCCTGGTCGGCCCCTCCCTGCGGTTTGGCGGAGAAAGCACCTCCAAGCCCGCAGCCCGGGAGAGGAGCGCACCAGGCCCTGCGCCCTGGGCGGAGCGCGGAGCGGCTGGGCGGGCACCGAAGCCCGAGCGCCTCGGGCCTGTGGAGCCTACCCTCCTCGGGGGTGCTCCAGGGCGCTGCGCCCCCACCGGGGCCAGAGCCACCGGCTGTGCGGACAAGCCACAGCGGCGGCGGAAGGGACCCAGCTCAGCCCTCCCAGGGCGTAGCCAGCCTGGGTTTCCTCATCTGCTACCCGTGAGCAAGACGACCCGCCCTCCTTACCGACCTGTCAAACGCAAAGGCACACTCCTGAGCCCAGTAAGTACCATGGTTACTCTAAGTGCTTCCCTGCTCCTTAGCGTTCCAGGATCTTTGGAGATGATGAAAGGATGGGGCCAGGCAGTGGTGCCTGGGTGACGCTATGGGCACCCACCTGGGGAAGGTCCTGGGTGCAGTCTCCTGGCGCCTTCTTCTTCTTCTTCATTTATTTATTTAGCCATGGGACACATGCTCTCTCCTAAGACAGACAGAGAGAGGGAAAGTGAGAAATCACCCCCCAAGAAGGCTGGCCACTCCCCAATCCCTTCTCCTCTACTCTCCACTTGGGATTTTGGGCACGCATGTCCACACACCTGGCGTGACTTTCAAGCTGTAGCGCGCAGGACTCCAGCCATAGTTGGCCAGGTGGGAACCCAGCACCTTAACCAGTACCCACCTGCTGGCCCTCCCTGGCCTTCCCGATGCTGCTGCATGGAGTGCCCATGACCTCTGGCCAGCTGCGACCCAGATGTGGAGACTCCGTGGAGTTGCCTGCCTCTCCATCTCTCTCTGTCTCTCCCTGCTTCTGTCTCTCGTGGAAGAATTAAATGAACTTAAAAACTGAAAAAGGTAAAGCTAGTTCGAGGAGTGCAATCAGTTGTTTTCTTATCCTAGTAAGACTGCGCTGGCTTATCCTGCTAATGGTTTTGTGAGTTATCATGCCTTACAATGTTTTGTGATATGGACCAGTAGGTGGTGTGGTGGTGGAGGTACTGGGCTCCCACAGAGCCAACCACAGTTCAAGCCCCGGATCTGGTAGCTTGTTTTCTCACCCTCTCTCTCTGGTCAAATTAAACAAACGTTAATTAATAAAATGAAATAAACTTTAAAAACAGAAAACATGTTTTGTGATAGTATTTTCCATTGATTATGTATACAGTATTATAAACCTGCAAAAGAAAATTATGTTTCATGTTTAAAAAAAGTAATATCATACAGTGATACCAAGAAAGTCCCAAAACCTTAAACTAAACAAACTAGATTAGAAATCCTTGCCTAGGGGGCCAGAAGGAGGAGTGGTGGTGAAGGCCCTGGACTCCCACATGGCCGACAGTGGTTCAAGCTCCTTACCTGGTGGCTTGCTTTCTCGCTTTCTCTCTCTCTGGTGAGCACGTGTGCCCTATAGCAAATTGAAAAATAATAACGATAATAAATAAAATTAAATAGGCAATTCTAAACAACAACAACAACAAAAACCTTGCCTAATACAACCTCACTCAATGTCAATGTAGAGCGGATGAAAACGGGGCAAGGTCTTGAGGTGGCCCCAGCGGCCTGTGCGAGCTCAGGGCCTCACGTGTGAGCTCCTACTTTCTACAACACAAGGCAGAGCCATGTTTCAAACATCCATCAACCCTTTCCCTGGGCATCTTCTGCGCCACTGGGGAGTGACTGGAAAGCACACCTGGTCAGGTGGTCCTAGAGGACTGCTCTACTCGCCCAGCACAGCCGTGGCTAGCTAGAAGGGCCACCTCTGCGAGCTCTGCCTTCCCTGGCTGGCCCTGCAGTCCGAGAGCTGCTTGAAGGCAGGGACCTGTTCTCAGCAGGCGGGGTGAGTGTGGCCGCGACCACGTGGAGGGGACACTTAGAGGTCAGCGGGTTTTCGGTGGGTGGGAGAGAGGACCTTTCCCCTCATGGCTGCCTGGCCTTCCTTCTCCGACACGCAGGAGGGCTGCTGTCCCAGTGATTTTGGCTGGCTACTGCGAAGGGGTGCCGAAGGAAAGGAGCCCAGTTGTCGGGCGTACCTGGTGATGGATTCGGATGACTTCCTTCCCGGAGGTGGTTCACTTGTGAGAGTTTATGAGATTCGTTTTTAATTCCTGTCCTGTGGGGCTGATGGGAGTCACCTGTGCTGGCCCTGAGGGCGTTTGGGAGATCTACAGATGGGTACAACCCGCGGATTGTTCTTAAAGGAGCACAGGAACGCTGCTGTCAGGACGCGGCAGGGAAATCGCTGGGACCCAGCTCCCAGTAGCTGGGCTTTCTCACCTGCAAAGCCAGAAACTACCGTTCCTGGCCTTGGGCCTCTCCCGGGGTGAGAGGAAACAGGAACTTAAACCATGTCCTGCAGGGAGCTCTGTGGAGGGAGCAGGCCATGGCTGAGCTCCAGAGCTCCAGCCCTGCCGGGGCTGACGGTCATCCAGGATATGGAGAGGTGGCTTGGCCCCTACTCTTGGCTGTGGGGGGGGGGATCCGACCACATCCAGGCACAGAGCACGAAGACCTTCAGAGAAAGTCTGTCAATTCGCTAGATAGAAATGTCAGCTTAAAAAAGGCTTATTGGAACCAGTAGTTGGCGTAATGGCTATGTCGCTGGACTCCCATGTAGTTGACTGTGGTTCGAGTCCCAGACCTGGTGGCTTAAACTCAGGCCGGGTGCGTGTGCGTGCGTGCCCAAGATCCCGAGAGGAGAATGGAGGAGAAGGGATTGTGGCATGGCCAGCCCCCCTGGGGGGTGATTTCTTGCTTTCTGTCTCTCTGTTTCTCTCTCTGTGTCTCTGGCGAGCATATATGCCCTATAGCAAGAATCTCTCTCTCAAAATAAAGGGGGGGGACAGTTATAATCCAACCTAAAAACTGTATTTCTTTCTATTAAAGAAAGATGTTTTCCTTTCTAATGGGAATGGACATACATCGAAGAGACACGTCCGAGAAAGGAGCGGGGGTCCCCCCGACGTTGTTCTGCTGGGGTCTCGCTGTGGCTCTCCGTGCCCTGCACAGCGTGGGGAGGGCTGGTGTGCCGGCACACCTCGGACCACGAGCTGCACCACTGGAGGGCGGGTAGCCGGGTGTGCAGCGGGGCAGCACCTTGGGGGGGCGCAGCGGCGCTCCACCTCTGCCAGGTCACCTGCAAATGGAAAACCTTCTGACGCAGAGGCCACCACTGCGGAAAGGGGCAGTGACACCGTGTCCGCGTTTTAGTTTTGACGAGAGAGCACGGCCCTCTGGAAAACGTTGGTCCTCACACCTACTGAGTCGCCGGGAATGTGCGTGCGACCTAACAGATGCACGCGGGAACCACGAGGCAGCCGAAGCTCGGACACCCGTGGCGGGGAGGTGAGAGGACGGGTCAGAAGTCCTGGCTGTGACACTGATGACGGTTGGGGCGGGGCCACCGCTCCAGGTAGGGTTACGTTCTCCCCACGGAAAGGGGTCCTCCAGGGCCCAGAGAGTGCCTCCTGGGCTTGTGCCTGCCGTGAGGCTGCAGTCCTGCCTGGGCCACAGTGAGCCATGTGGAGTCCAGCCCGTAACCCCATGTGGCAATGAGGGTCTCGGCTTACAGGCTGCTGGGGGCCTCAGGTCAGACTCAGGGCCAAATAGGACCCATCTGTGAGTGGACGTAGCCGCTGGGAGCCACCTTATCAGGTACTGAGCAAAACGTGGAGGAAAAGCAGCCTCAGACATTATGTCCAGCTGCCCTGGACCACCGTAAAGGCTGAGGGGTGCGGTGGGGGCCGCTGGGGACAGTTCCCAGGAATTGTGGCCGGGGTGTCCTAGCCTGCTGTGCATGAACAACTAGGAAGGGATGTGGCAGCCTAGAAAGCCTCGCTTGTCTGGCTTCGACTGCGGGCCACCTGCCGAGGGGCGGAAAAGTGTGTGTCACGCCCTCACCCCCAGCTGGCTGGCCAGCCCGGCCCTGCCCTCCCCAGGGCTGTGGAGAACGTCACTTTCGTGGGTGGCTCCTGCTTGCAGACCACAAACTGGCTAATATCACTGGATTCTGGAGGTCCAGGCTGGAGCGGAACTCCACACGCATGCCCATGGCGTCCTGCATCTGGATTGCTGAGCATACCGGGGCATCCCAGTGTAGACGCTCCTCCAGCCTGGAAGAAGAAAAGGAAGTGAGGTGGATCATGAGAATGAAGTTACTGGGGGCTTGCTTAAACCGCCTGAGACTGAGGAGCACTGGAGGTTTCTGTGCGTCAAATAAACGTGTCAGTTATAATGACTCAGAATGAAAAGCTGACCCGCAGTAACTCCAGCTGTCAACGCCCCTGGCCCGGAAATTCTAGACCAGTGATATTCCGATAAGTGGTTGGTGAAAATTCAAACACCCCAAGTGCCGTGTAGCAAGTGGCTTGCTGCTCATGCTGTGGGTTCATGGCGGGGCTGACCTCGAGACTCCCTGAGCGCCGAAGTGCACAGTGAAACGGCGATGCCGTCAGTTACCGGGGAGCCCGACGCGGAACACCCCAGCATCTCGCCCGTGTGCTCGGATTCCCTTCCCTCCTGGCCGCCTCTGTTACCGTCCCTTCTTTTGGCTGACGGTGTGTTTCGTTTGCTTGTTTTCTTTCTCTCATGAGAAAGAGGGAGAGAGACAGCACCCTCCGCTGGGTCTCCACTGGGACTCTCGCCAGCCCCCAGCCTGCTGGATCATGGGTGCACGAACAGGTCAACAGGAAAATGGAAGCTGCCCTCCTCCTTGGAGACCCATCACTGCTGGGGCAACGCATTACTCACATCACCCAGCCAGGCCGAAAATGGTGGGAGTTTTTGTTTGTTTTTGTTTTTAAGTTTTTAAAAAGATTTTTGCCATAGGGCTCGTGCCATCGCTGGAGAGGGACAGAGTGAGAACTCACTGCCCCCGGGTAGCAGGGAGGGATGACCGCGCCACAATCCCTTCTCCTCCATTCTCCTCCTGGGGTTCTGGGCATGCATGTACACACGCCCGGCCTGATTTTCAAGCCATCAGGTCCAGACCTTGAACCACAATGGGCCACGTGGGCATCCACCTGCGGGTCCCCCAGGTCTGGTGCTTTTCATCTAACTGTGAGTTCGGCTTCTGTGGCCAGAGCTGCCTCCCGTTGTGCTCCCTGTCCTCTTCCTGCTCCCCCCCCTCCTTCATTACCACGTCCTCTGTGCCTCAGTGTCCCCGCCTGCAGTAAGGGGACAATGACAGCATGCGGCCGCTGTGGTCGTCACGTGGGCTATACGTCAACACGGGTACGGGAGCTGCAGGGCCTGCCTGGAAGGAGGTGCCGACTAAGATGACATGCCAGTGTGGCGGCTGTGAGTATCACGTCACTGCCCGGTCATGTTTGTCTCCTCCTGTCTGTCCTGATGCGGGAGCTGGCGGTCCACTGCGGAGCGCTGGTGGCCGGTGGGAGGAGCACTTTCTCGTGGTTAACAAAGTAACCACATTTCAGCAAATTTCCTGCTCGGCTATTTTCTGCCGTGTTCATTGCTGCTGCTGCCTGAAGGTCTCCTCCACGACTTCTGGGTTTGTGGCTTTTCTTGGCAGTTGAATGGAATTAAACTGAACTGAGATATTGAGTGTCTGAGGGCCGAATCAGGAGAGTGCCCTGAATTTCAAACTAATAAAAGCGCATTCCATGAAAAATTGTGAATGTCTAGACTTCCTGGGAATACACCGTGGCCTCGTTGCCAGCTCCTCCGAGCACGGCATTCTACCTGGGTCAGGTCGTCCACTTTGCATGTGCGTGTTTGTGCCCCACCGTGGCGTCGCCCGGTGAGAGGGACCGGGACGTCGACATTCACAGTTAGTACTGCGATGAGCTTTGTGCAGAGTAAAGGGGGATGCCACATGGGGAGGACACGATTTGGAGGTTGTCCACTTCCTACGCCTTTTCTTTCTTTTTTAGATTTTTGCCACAGTGTGTGTGCATCCACCAGAGAGAGACAGAGAGGGACAGAGACAGAAAGTGAGAAATTGCCTCCCAGCTGTGGCGGCCACTCTGCAATCCCTTCTCCTCCATTCTGCTATAGGGCATGTACGCTCGCCAGAGAGACCAAGAGACAGGAAGTAAGAAATCACCCCCTGGGGGGATGGCCACACTGCAATCCCTTCCCCTCCATTCTCCTTTTGGAATCTTGGGCACACACGCACACATGTCCGGCATGAGTTTTAAGCTGCCGGGTCTGGGACTCGAACTGCAGTCAACTACATGGGAGTCCAGTGACGTAAGCATTACGCCATCTGCTGGTCCCTGTCCTCTAGGGATCCGGAGGACGCAGGCACACACACCTGGCATGAGTTTCAAGCTGCTGGGCCCAGGACTTGAACCGTGATCAGCCGTGTGGGAGTCCAGCAATGTAACCATTATGCCTGGTCCCATAAACCTCTATTTTTTGTAAATCACTCAGCTATTTCTGGTAGCAGCTAAGAACAGACAAAAGCATTGCCCATTCACCTGTGCACTCGCTCACGTGGCCGCTGTGGGCAAGGTGGACGCAGCAGGTGAGCAGCCTCTGCTCCTGTGGCTCCCCTCTTATCTTAGGCAGCGGTGTTATGAGTGGATGGCAAAGGGTGGTGTGAGGGACGTGCTGGGTGAGAAGCACAGGGAAGGCAGAGGTGGGCACAGGTTTACCCGGAGAGGTCCAGAACCTTCTCTGATACCGTAAGGATCGAAGGCGCCTTAAGACATGGAGGCACGAGGCACGCAGGCGTCCAGGGGCAGAGAGGGACCGGCCGAAGGCAAGCAAGGGCGAAGGTCCAGAGGGGGAGCCAGGCTCAAGAACGTATTGAAGGCGCAGACGCCTAAATCTTTTTCAAAAAGTGGGGCGGAGGGGTTTGAGATATTTACAAGGCCATAGTTAAGCCAGTTAGGAGCTCGGATTTGGAATAGCAAATGTTCTAAATATCAGATATGTATGGGGCCTCAGATGCCGTGACCGTTAAGGTGGCTGGATTCCACATATCCACCTGCACGGGTCAAGTCCTGGACCCAGCGGCTTGAAAATCACACCAGTTGTGTGCGTGCCCAAAATCCTGAGAGGAGACTGAAGAAGGCATTGCGGTGATTTCTCACTTTCCCTCTCTCTGCCTGCCTCCGTCTCTTCCTGGCTCTCACAGCCCGAGCTC
>NW_006159530.1:4715116-4720311 GCF_000334495.1 Tupaia belangeri chinensis | reverse complement strand
CTGGAGCAAGGTGCTCAGTGCCGTGTTTTTGTTTGTTTTTGCTATAGGACGTGTATGCTCACCAGAGAGAGAAAGAGACAGAGAGAAGGAAAGGAGGAAATACCCCCCCCAGGGGGATGGCCATGCCACAATCCCTTCCCCTCCATTCTCCTCCTGGGATTTTGAGAACACGCTCACACATGCCTGGTGTGATTTTCAAGCTGCTGGGTCTGGGACTCGTGCCAGGCTCAGCCATGTGCGAGTCCAGCACCTTAACCACCACGCCAGCTGCAGGCCCCATCCATGCAGGTTCTGTGCCTGTTTTTTTAGGGCTAGGTCTTATCTTCTAAGCCTTTCAAACAAGTCTGAAAGTTGGGATGAATCCCTTCCTCCTCCCCGCCCTCCCCTCCAATACAACTGTCACCTCTTTAATGATCTGAGAACCAGCCGGGTTGTGGAGGAGGATGTGGCTGGGGTAACAGGCAAAAAGGAGAAGGAAGTGGCATTAAGGAAAGCAGGGGCCAAGCCGAGAAGGAGCTGGATCTAAAAACAAATGAGAAAGAAGGAGACGAGGACGCCGGGATTTCTTCCACTGCTCAGGAGTGTGGAAAGAGAACAAAGAGATTGGACCAAAGCACGCTCACCTTCGAAGCTGCCACACACGTGCGCATGGCGCCTGGAGACCGCCCTCGTGCCTTTGCTGCCGCTGGCCACCAGGGTGCGCTCACGGCACCGCAGCGTCCCTGTGGGCCGTCGTCCTGGAGGAGGGGCCAGGAGTCCGCTAGCAAGAATCCCGGGAAAATGATGGGGCCCAGTCTGTGCCGACCTGTCGCAGCCATGTGGCTATTTTCTAGTACTCTGCCAGTGCCACTTGTCACCGCGATGGTCCTGAGGCAGTTCTGGCTCGTTCAGGGCAGAGGCCACCACTCCCTCCCTCCAGCCTCAGTCCCTGCCAGCCTCCTCCCCACTCCCCTGCACCCTCCCTTCTGCGTCTGCAGTGGGCTAAGCTGTGAGAGCGTTCTGCGCCCACTTCTCGTGGGCCCCAGGTGGCTCTTTCTCTCACCCTGGTTACGGCACTGCCAGGAGGACTGAGGTTTGAGGCTCAAGGCCACCAGAGCAGTGTTGAGTCTCTCGCTCTCCAGGCCACGCAGGCTCCAGGCACCAGGTTTTCTAGGCTGCTTTGTCTGGATGGTGGCTATGGGGGGTTGGGTGAGGGTGGCAGGGGAAGGAAGCACACCCCTGAGAGAGCCAGCCTCACCCCTCACCACCCCAACACCACACCCTCACAGCTACCCCGCTACCCAGGCAGAGAGCGCCAATGGGAGGGGAGTCCGAGGTCCCCAGAACATGAGGCCTGGGCGATCCGCTGGCCCAGCTGCAGGCCGCCAGCCTGTGTCCTTCACATGTAGGTGTACGGTAGGGATTCACAGGCTGGTTTTTTTCTCGGTTTCTGCCGTTGGGTGCATGTGCTCACCAGAGAGAGACAGAGAGAGGGAGAGTGAGAAATCACCCCAAGGCTGTTGCCATTCTGCACCTCTGCATCGCTTCTCCCCCATCCTCTGGGGGCTTCAGGTTTGCACGCGCTCACGCCGGCGCTCACGACGGTCCTCACCGTCTGGTTCAGGACTCCCGCCGCAGCTGGCTGTGTGCAAATCCAGTGTGCTAACCAGCATGCCACCTGCTGGCCCCTAGAGGCTTAATTTTCTGTGGGCTCTGGAAGGTCTGTGATCCCATAACCACAATAAACCTCTAGTTTTTAGACCTGAGAGAAGTTATCTGTCAGTCAGAGTACAGACAGGAAATAGAAGCCCAGGTACTTGAGCAGAGAGAATTTTCTCAAAGCTTCTTACTTTCTTTTCTCTGAGAGAAAAAGACAGAGATAGCACCCAGGAGGGTCCTCGTGCTGCGATCCGCCCCGGGTTCAGCCAGCCTGGGTTATGGGCACACACACGCCTGGCACGTCCTGGCAGGTCTCCTGACTCGAACCCACAACCTTCCCATGTGGGAGAGCTGCAGAGCACTATGCTTGACCACCATCGGCCCCCATCAAGAGTGTAATTAATATACAGAATAACTAGGGACGAGCAGGTGGCGTGGTGGTTAAGGTGCTGGAATCCCACGTGACTAACGGCAGTTTGAGTCCCAAACCCGGCAGCTTGAAAATCACAGGAGTGTATGTGCATGCACGCTCAAATTCCTGGGAGGAGAATGGAGGAGCAGGGAGTGCAGTGTGGCCACACTCTGGGGGGTGATTTCTTACTTTCTCTGTCTCCGGTGAGCCCATGCACCCTATGGCAAAGACCTAAAACAAAACTAAACAATACAAAACCCTGAAACTATACCTACCTTTGTTGCACTGGTACCTGAGAAGGCAGGAAGAGAACTCTAAATTGCTATCAATGTAGCAGCTGCAGGAGGCCTTGCCCCTGTGGGTGGGGGCCAGGGGAGAGGCTGGAATGACATAGTTATGGGAAAATCTTGGCTGCAAGGGGAGGCTGGGGCCAGCAGACCTGGGACCCCTGTGGATGGGGCTCAGCGTCCAGGGAGTGCTCTGAGGAGGCACCAGGAGCCAGCTCTGCAGGGGTCGGGGTCCTCGGCCTGGGAAGGGGGGCTGCCTGTCCTGGTATCACTCAGAGAGAGCATTGGGTACAAGTAGACAGGCCAAAGGAGCGGACCTCTAGGGACCGGTGAGCCTGTCCTCCTCCACCCTGACCCTGCCGGGCATGCATGGAGGGGGCAGGCCCGCAGAGACCCCGTGTGCAGAGTGGGGTTCCTGGACGCACAGAACAGAGGAGACCAGAGCACATGACCTGGAGAGCAGAAGGCGGGTCGGGTGGGCAAGGGCAGGGAGGGGTCCGTCAGTATTTGTCAACACTTCAAGAATAACAGAGTGGCTAGTTAAAGCCCTGGTCTCTCAGGCTAGCTGCCTGGGACCAGAGGCGTGTGTGGTTCCCGCACAGTGAGGGAGCCCCATCCCAGCCATCAGACTAGGCGGTTTCTGCAGGGCTGAGAGGGCTGGCGGCCCTGGAAGGGGCAGCCACGGAGAGCCGCAGGCAGGGGAGCTGCTGCCCTCTTGTGGGCACCTGTGGCTCTGCAGGCGGGCAGTGCCCGTGTTGGTGGCCAGCTAAGGAGGGCCAGCCTGACCCTCTGATGCGGACGAAGGTGCTCCCAGCACTGGCTCATGCTGATGCCTCTCCTCAATTGGAATACAATCATTTGAGATCCGATTCGGCCAGATACAGCCACGCGAAGCTGCGAGAGATGAACCCCTTTGATGCAGACAGGAGCTTTGGGTCTGGGCACCCTTTATTACTATTATTTGTGGGAGTGGGGAGGTGGCGGTGGAGGTGTTTGTGGTGGTGTGTGTGGTGTTTCAGACGCGCTCTCTCTGTGTCATTGTTGCCCTGCTTCAGCCCCGAGGAGCTAGGACCAAAGCCCACACGTGTCGTGCCATGCAGTTAGGAGGGCCAGATCTCAAACCCAGGCCTTCGGGTTCCTCAGCCCTCTGGGACGCTGCACCCACAGCGAGCCGCTGAGGTGGGGCGTGGGGTGGCGTAGAACCCGGTCAGCAAACCCTCTCCGCGGGGCAGGTAGCGAGTGCGTGGGGTTCTGAGCACATACCATCCCCGCGCTGTCTGTCCTAGCGGGGGCGAGCGTGGTCGTGTTCCAGGAAGAGTGCGGGACGGATGCTGGCTTATACGGTGCAGGTAATTTTCATATGTCGCAGAGTATGACTCTCTCAACTTGTAGAAATGATAGGCTCGTTGGAAAAGTTATGATGCCTTTTTCTACGTAAAACACATGTCCTGACTGTTCTGATATTTCAGCATTGAAAGCCCAGCTGTGTAGTGCAGTGAGGAAGCACCGTGGAGGGGGCTGGAGTCCTCGTGACCACCCGAGGTTACACACCTGGTCCGGAGTCTCGGACAAGCACGTGTGTGCCCAGGATCCTGGCGAGATGGGGAAATGGAGGGAGAAAGCGATTGCAGCATGACTGGGACCCGCTGGGGGAATTCTCTCTCTCTCTCTCACGCACATGCACCCTCTGGCACTGAAAAAAAAAAGAGAAAAAACCCCACTATTTAAAAATGTAGATACTGTCCGTAGTTTGCTTGGCAGGCAGGAACAGACAGTGGGCTGGGTTCTGCCCGTGGCTGCGTCAGTGGACGCTTGGTTTAAGATTTTCAACAGCCAGAGTCTCGAGGCGCCCACTGTGAGCACACACCAGTGAAGCAGCGTCTACACCACTTTGGCAGGTCCCTGGAAGTTGCACAGTACTCACAGTCTGGCTCCCTAGAGCCGACAGGCCATGGGGTCTGCCAGAGCTCTCAGTTTCACGTTTTGCAAGTTTATTTATTTATATAGTTATTTAGCATTGCTGTTAAATTTGCTGAAAGGCGTGTGTGCTTACCAGATGGGGGAAGGCGATGAGAAAGCAAGCCACCAGTTTCGGGACTTGAACCATGGTCAGCCATGTGGGTGTCTAGCGTCTCAACCACCACGCCACCTGCTGGCTTTCAGGTTTGAGGGCATGTCTATGGGAGAAAAGGTGGCTCTGACTCAGACCCTTTCTCTCACTAGACAGAGAAGCTCATTCTCATTTAAATTGGCCTTGCTGGATTCTAAGACCATGAGGTGTTGACAAATGTGAACCCTGGGTCCAGCAGGTGGCACAGTGCTTAAGGCACTGGACTCCCATGTGGCTGACTGTGGCTCAAGTCCCAGACTCGGTGGCTTGAAGCTCATGCCAGGCGCGTGTGTGTGCACCCAAAATCCAGAGAGAGGAATGGAGGAGAAGGGATTGCAGTGTGGCCGTCTCCCCGGGAAGTGATTTCTACTTTCCCTCTCTGTCTCTTTTCGTCTCTCCAGTGAGCACACATGTCCTATAGCAAAAATCTCTCAGAAAACCAACCGAACAAAAATACCCAAACGTGAACCTCATCAATAGCTTGGAGCGTCAGTGCCACGCCATTTCCTCATTGATAAGAAGAGTCGCTCTTAGATCGCTTTAAAGGACACACTCCCTTGGGAACCAGCAGTTAGCGTAATGGCTATGTTGCTGGACTCCCACGTAGTCGACCGCGGTTCGTGTCCCGGACTCGGTGGCTTAAAACTCACACAGGGCACATGTGCGTGCGTGCCCAAGATCCCGAGAGGAGAATGGAGGAGAAGGGATTGCGGCGTGACCATCCCCCCTGGGGGGTGATTTCTCGCTT
>NW_006159530.1:4713683-4714674 GCF_000334495.1 Tupaia belangeri chinensis | reverse complement strand
CGGTGAGCCAGCGTCTACACCACTTTGGCAGGTCCCTGGAAGTTGCACAGTACTCACAGTCTGGCTCCCTAGAGCCGACAGGCCATGGGGTCTGCCAGAGCTCTCAGTTTCACGTTTTGCAAGTTTATTTATTTATATAGTTATTTAGCATTGCTGTTAAATTTGCTGAAAGGCGTGTGTGCTTACCAGATGGGGGAAGGCGATGAGAAAGCAAGCCACCAGTTTCGGGACTTGAACCATGGTCAGCCATGTGGGTGTCTAGCGTCTCAACCACCACGCCACCTGCTGGCTTTCAGGTTTGAGGGCATGTCTATGGGAGAAAAGGTGGCTCTGACTCAGACCCTTTCTCTCACTAGACAGAGAAGCTCATTCTCATTTAAATTGGCCTTGCTGGATTCTAAGACCATGAGGTGTTGACAAATGTGAACCCTGGGTCCAGCAGGTGGCACAGTGCTTAAGGCACTGGACTCCCATGTGGCTGACTGTGGCTCAAGTCCCAGACTCGGTGGCTTGAAGCTCATGCCAGGCGCGTGTGTGTGCACCCAAAATCCAGAGAGAGGAATGGAGGAGAAGGGATTGCAGTGTGGCCGTCTCCCCGGGAAGTGATTTCTACTTTCCCTCTCTGTCTCTTTTCGTCTCTCCAGTGAGCACACATGTCCTATAGCAAAAATCTCTCAGAAAACCAACCGAACAAAAATACCCAAACGTGAACCTCATCAATAGCTTGGAGCGTCAGTGCCACGCCATTTCCTCATTGATAAGAAGAGTCGCTCTTAGATCGCTTTAAAGGACACACTCCCTTGGGAACCAGCAGTTAGCGTAATGGCTATGTTGCTGGACTCCCACGTAGTCGACCGCGGTTCGTGTCCCGGACTCGGTGGCTTAAAACTCACACAGGGCACATGTGCGTGCGTGCCCAAGATCCCGAGAGGAGAATGGAGGAGAAGGGATTGCGGCGTGACCATCCCCCCTGGGGGGTGATTTCTCGCTT
>NW_006159530.1:4702241-4713619 GCF_000334495.1 Tupaia belangeri chinensis | reverse complement strand
GGGGCACACCCCCTGCAGGGAAAAACCCTAAAAAAAAAAAAAAAAAGAAAAAAAGGACACGCTCCCACAAGGCACCAGCAGCTGCGGTGTTAATAAAAACGCAATTTTCACGTGGTTTCCTAGGAACACCGTTCTGTGTCCATGCTGTAACTCGCATGGGCTGTTGGCTTGGTGGTTTCACCGACAGTTACACCTAAAGTTGGAGACTCCAGTGGCGAGAGGATGAACATGAGGAAGTGCGAAGGATTTCAAAGGGTCTTTTGTAGGGAACAGAAGTTTCTAGCAGGGCTCCCCTGGGGTACGGGGGAGTAAGGTGTGCGTGTCTGTGTCCCCCTGGCCGTGAAAGAGAAACTGTGGAGACGTCCTGGAACGATCCCTGCTCCCTGCTGTCTCGGGAGTCGTGCAGGGGCGAGACCTTACTGCACCCCTCTGCGTTCCCCGGGGTCTCGAGTCCCTCCTCCTTCCCCATACCTGTCCCCAAGGCCTGACTGCCAGGCTTGAGACACCAAAGTCCAGATGGCTGTTCTTCCTTTCCTTTGGGCTGTGTGTGGGGTTGCCACAGGGCACGTGCACTTGCCAGAGAGAGAGGTAGAGAAGTGAGAAGTCAGCCCCAGGGGGGATGGCACGCCACAGTCCCTCCTCCTCCATTCTGTCGGGATTTGGGGCACGTGTGCACACATGCCCCACGTGAGTTTCAAGCTGCCGAGTTTGGGGCTGGAAACACCACCTGCTGGCCCCGAATCTGTGTTTTCTAGTGCAGGACCAAGGTGTCCAAGAGAACTCCAGAAATATGGTGGCAAGTGCTGTCCTGCCTGAGGACATGGGAGGTGGGTCTTTGACAGGGCAGAGAGGAGGGGAGGGGACTTCCAGTGGAGGAGTCCCCTGAGCCAAAGCCCAGAGGTGAGCTGGGAAGGGCGCTGGGGATGTCTCGGTCACAGCTGGTCTGGAGCCGAGTGGGAGAGGGGAGAGCGGCCAGCCTGTGCAGGGAAACGGGCACCTTCCTTGAGACCTGAGGTCCATAGAGGACCCGATGTGTATGCCTGAACCCTCCACCACAGTGTGGGCAGGCGCGGCCGCAGACCCGAGCCCCTGGTCTGGGAAGACGCTGGATGGCTGACTTAGCTCCGGGTTCTTCTCTGTGCCGTCGCCTGTCCCTTCCCGCTGAGGGGAGCAGGCACATGCTGAGCCCCGTCATGTACCCCCTGCTGTCGGAAGGAGGTGAGAATGTCATCTGCCCATTGCTCAGGGGAGAAGGTGCAGTCTGGGTGCAACCGCTGGCCCGTGCCTGGGAGTGAGTCAGTGGAGGAAAGACGAGACGCTCAGGACACTCCACGGCCGCGCTCCGCCCTCCACGCCCTGCCAGATGTTCTGGGGACTCTGGCTGAACTCTGGGGCACGCCCCTCCGTGTTCCTGGCAGGCGAGGCAGGCCAGTGCTGCGCTGGCTGGCGTGGGCTGCTGCTGCGGAACCTGGACGGGGTGGTCCAGCCCTGGGAGGGCTGGGGCTGCTGGGAGTGGGCGGGCACCTGCCGGTGGGTGCCCCGGTGCCACTGGAGAGACGGCGGCCAGGATTTGGTCATGGAATTGGCAGCTCTGGACAGAGGCTGAGCAAGTTCTGGCTGCCATTCAGGGCGGATCTCCCCGCACTTGCATACGAGATCAGTGAGATAATAGCTCTGGACACGCTTTGAAAAATCGCCGACTCCTTTGCTCTGCGACTCCCTGCTCTTCGTCCTGCACCTCCGTCCTCTGTCCCAGGGCCCCCCGTTCCTCGGACTTCTGTGATGCCTCGCCCCCTTCAGTGCTCCTCAGCTCACAGCCACACCCTGAATGGGTTCACTCCACTTCTGAGGTCTCGCCTCATCCTTCAGTCTCGTTACCTCTGTCCCCGCCCGGCCCAGGCCCGGGATTTCCTACTCATGCCAGACACTGAGGTCTGTGTCTGCCTCCCCTTTCCGCTGCCTTCCAGCTCCCCAGCCACACCGCTCCAGTCTCATCCTAGACCACGCGCCTGATCGTTTCCCTCCTCCAGTCTCAAACTTGCCGAGCTTTTCTCGTGCCCACAGGATTGTAGTCTCCAGCCTGGCCTTCAGACCTCCTGGCTGGCCCCGCTTCCTTTTGCTCATGGAGACCCTCCACCTCGCCTCGACCGTCTGCCCTTAGCACGAGCGCTCTAGCCACGCCATTGCCTGGACTGCCTTCGCATCCACTGCGTCCCCCTTTGAACAGCAAGGTTCAAAAAGAGTTGTGTATTGGGGCCAGCCGGTGGTGTGGTAGTTAGGGTGCTAGACTCTCATGTGGTCAGCTGTGGTTCAAGCCCTGGATCTAGCAGCTTCTTTTCTTACTTTCCCTCACTCTCTCTCTGGTGAGTGCATGTGCCCTATGGCAAAAATTAAAATAATAATAATAAATAAAATTAAATAATTTTTTCTTAAAAGGGGTTGTGGATAAATTATTGCTAGGACGTGAAAGGAGAAAATAGAAAAATATTTTAGAGGCACCAGAGAATCTTTCTTTTTAATGATCTGATAAATATATTTGTGCAGCAGATATTTATTTTGTGCAAGGCACTGCCTTGAAGATCGAGGTGGAAAAGCTCATTGTTTTGGCACTTGGGCATGTGAATTTAGGCTATGAAGATTATGGGTACACTTTCTTTTCAGACTCACAACAAAAAAGTCCAAAAACATGTGTAGATCGGCTATTTCCCTTTTCACCTTAGCTACCAGGAAGCTTAAAAGTGACTCTAACTCTCCATCAGAGTACTCAGTTGTTCATTTTAATGTTCACATGCAAGGGCCAAGCTCTGAGGATGATGTTAGATGGAATCCCGTCACCACAGTGCCTGTCTTCAAAGGGACAGCTCTGAACTATTTATTTAGCATATCTGCATTGCTGTTTCCTCTATTCCTGATTGTGTGGTTCTAGTTTATTTACTTGCTGTATATGTCATTAGGGTTATGTTCACTAAAATTCTTTCCAGAAGAGGCGAGATAAAGTCAGTTTATAAAAATGTTCACACATGGCTGAGGAGGTCCCGGCCGGGGTCGTCATTGTCCCAGGCTACCTCTTTTTGTTCTTTGGCACAGACGCCCCCGGAAAGCCGACTAGCCATATGAACATGGTGATCCCGCGCTTTCTTCCTGTTTCATCCTGTAAAGCGATACGTAACATTCTATCACAATTCAGCTATCGGCCACAGGTTGTCATTCTGGGCATGATTGGCTTTTCCGTTCCCAGTATGTGATTTTAATTTTTAAAACATCTATTTAAGGCCCAGCCACAGGGGAGTACGCTGCTAAGACTCTGTGCTCTGCAGGCTGGGACCGTAAGGAGGCCCAAATTCAATTCTCTGTCCAAGCCAGGCACAGCGATGTGTGCTCGTAACACCAGTGAGCTGGGGAGGCTGAGGACGGAGGGTCGTGAGTTTGAGACTGGCCTAGGCAGCATGGGGAGACTGCCTAAAAAAGAAAAAAATCAAGGACCAGCAGATGGTGTAATGGTTATGTCACTGGACTCCCATGTAATCGACTATGGTTTGAGTCCCAGACCCAGCAGCTTAAAACTCATGCCGGGCGCGTGCGTGTGCATGCACAAAATCCCCAGAGGAGAATGGATTGGGGCGTGGTCATCCCCGGGGGTGATTTCTTGCTTTCTGTCTCTCTCTGTCTCTCTGGCAAGCACGCACATCCTGTAGCAAAAATCTCTCTTAAAAACAAATTCGGTATTAGCAGTATTACACGTCGCCTCGAGTTCTGTCTGGAAACTTGGTGGGATGTGTTATATAAGTAAATTAACAGCTGAATCAACAGGGCTTGTCCGTCAGAAGAAAGAGCCTGGGGCATGTCAGGGAAGGGGTGTTCTCAGTGTTCACTCTGCCACTGCTGTGGGGTGCAGGTGGAGTGCTTTCCTCCCGGAGCGCACCTGTGTAGACTAGAGCCTCGCCGGGGGCTGGTGGAGGTGGCCTGCAGCTGCTCCAGCACACAGCACACTCAGGCCGCCTGCTTCTGCCCTGCTCACTGCCTACTTGCGGGCCGGGTTCACAGTGCTGCAGAGTCGCCCCAGTGCCCAGAAGGCTTCGCGCTGGCCCCGCACCCTTCTCTGGGCCTCACGTCCTGGGATCTCCGCCTGCTCCGCCCACATGCGTGCCGCGTGGCCACCCGGCTGTGGGGGCAGGAGAGCAGGCGCAGGAGCTCCAGCCTGCCTCTGCACAGAGCTGGCCTGGCTGCCCTGCTCCTCCCCATTACTCCAGGCTTCTGGTGTTTGGTGTGAAGTCTCACGCGCAGATGTCACAGACAGGGCGACGTCAGAGCCCAGGAGGTCTGCAGGCTGGGGGCTTGTCGGGGAGCTTCTGAGGGTTCCAAACACAAGACCGTCTCGAGGCAGGACCGAGAGCCGGACACCACAGGCACCTCGCTCTGCGCTGGGGCTGGGTTCCACTCAGAGCCGGACACCACGGGCACCTCGCTCCGCGCTGGGGCTGGGTTCCACTCAGCTTCGTTTCGTTGAAGTCACGTTCTCCCGACACCTGCGCCGCAGTGCGGAGTCCTTTCCCTGAGACTCCCTGGCCGTACAGGTTGTGCAGCCCGGTAGCGCCTGCAGGTTTAACTGTACCGCAGTCTCAGAGGAGCTTCATGTCCTGTTATGATGATAACAACTGCAGTTCACCGGACCCTGGCCTTGTACCCACCACGGTGCTAGGTATTCTGTGCTTATTACCTCATTTAATGCACGCACACATGCGTAATGATTTCCTCCATTTATGAGGAGGAGATAGAGGCTGGAGGGACGAAAGAACTTGCTCAAGACCATGCTGAGTGGCGGAGTCGGCAACCACCCTAGGCCTGGTGACCCTGGGGCATGTCTTCTCAGCCACCCTGCAATGGCACCCTGTTGGTCAGAGGGCGCAGCAACACCCCCATCACACGGTGACAGCATGGACGTTGGACTTGGGGACTTGATCTGAATGCTGGCCCGGCTCTCGTGTGCTCGCGAGCTCAGGGGCAAAGCGAAGGTGGTTTTCCTTCAGGCGTATGCGCTCATTCGTGGGGAGTTTAAAGGGAATTTGGACACGAAGTTGGCTCGACAGCTATTCGATGTTTCCCATCCACCATCTTTATTAGCTGTCATAACTCTCGAGGAAGCGCTCATCCCATTCCTTATGTAGATGAAGAAACTGAAATTGGGAGAGGCGGCGTAAAGTAAAATGAAACAGCTAGGAAACGTCTGGGGTTTGAACTCGGGCCTCTCAGTTTCCAAGCCTATGCATGCTCCTTCTAGTACACTGACTTACTCCGTGGGCTAGGCTACCCCTTAGGGTGTTTTCTATCCGGTCAACGACATGCACTGGGTCTTTTCAGAATGGGATGCACATGTTTGCGTCTGACATCGACTTTTCTTTTTAAGAGATCTTTGCTACCAGGTGCGTGAGCTTGCCAGAGAGACAGGAGAGCGAGATGGAGAGAGAGAAAGTGAGAAGTCACTCCCTGAGGGGATGCCCACAGCACAGTCCCTTCTCCTTTCTTCTCTCAGGATTTTGGGCACACACGCACATGTGTCCAGTGTGAATCTCAAGTTGCCGGGTCTGGGAATCGAACTGCAGTCGACCGTGTGGGGGTCCAGCACCTTAACAACTATGCCACCTACTTGCTATGACTGGATTTATTTTTTGACCTTAGGGCATGTACACTCATCAGAGAGAAAGAGAGAAACAGTGAGAGGGAAAGTGAGAAGTCGCCCCCTAGCCATGCCACAATCCCTTCTCCTCCTGGGATCTTGGGCACACACACACATGTGCCTGGCATGTTTCAAGCCCCAGGGTCCAGGACTTGAACTGCGGTCACCCATGTGAAAGTCCAGCGATGTAACCACTACGCCATCTGCTGGTGCTGTGGATTTTGTTTTGCTTTTTGGTTTTATAACGTTATTTGAAAATAAGCAGTTAGTTTTCATTCACGTTGACTATAGATTTTTGTAAGTGGTAACAGGTACATAGGTCCCCAGATGTAGAGCTTGTGGGGTGAATCTTCATCCTTGGTTCGTTCTCTGGATGACCGTGCATGGATTCGATATGGACATTCCTTATTCCTGTGGCCCAGACGGCGGTGTTGAGCCTGGTATCAGTGCGCACACCTGGAGTCCCTGTCTCCCTCCTGGAGAATTTCCAGATTCCTCTGAGTGCCCGGGGGCACGTTCTTCGGAGCCCACACCATGGGTGCACTTGTGAATTCTCAGGGTGTGTTCCCGGGCACCACCTCGCTGACGGCAGAACGGCCCTAACTCTCACCACCCTCCTTTGCAGGAGACATTCTGCCCGGCCTAAGTTGGAAAAGCCTATGGGTTGCTTTTTAAGGAGCTCACGGTTCAACAGGGAGACAAGGTGGGCATGCAGACCATCCTACCAGTGCCAGAGAACGAGGTGCTTTCGGAGCTGCTGAGGGTGGCCTGGCCGGGCGTCCTCCCAGTTGGGCCGCCCTTGCCTGCCGAGGGACATCCGCTTGTGCTCAGAGAGTGACCGTCTGGTCTGACTCCTCTCCGATCCTGGCAGCTGGTCTGGGATGTCCCCACTCGTCCCAGGAAGCACCGAGGCACCTGGGGCTCAGGTCCTCCAGAGAGATCTGTGTCGGTCCAGACCAGGGGGTTCAAGCAGCAAGAACCAGAGGCCAGGGCAGTGAGTGGTCCTCGTGCGTCCCCACACGCCAGGCGCTGGCGGCTCCGGAGAGAGCTTTGCCGTCTGTCCGGGCAGTAGTGTTTCTGCTTCTTTTCCTCTTGCTCGAAACACACTTTGACATTTTTTAACAAATAACACAGTTTTCCCTTTGTGTTTTCCTTAATAAAACACAGAAATGAGAGCACGAGAAGGAAAGTAAAAAAACATGTTCCTGTCACCTCCACTCTATAGCAGGATGCCCGCCCCTCCCTCTCGTCCTCCTTCCCACCAAGCAGCCGTCTCCGAACCCTCCATCCTCACTCCTCTTCCAAATCCCAGCCAGAGATCCCTGGGCATGAGGGTCGCTCCCGCTGTCTTCTGCCTTGGGAAGAGCAGCCCCGCTGCTGGTATGTTCATTCCTCCTCCTTCTGGAAACTGCTCCTGACCAAGACAGACGATGGGGCAGACAGAACAGGATCGAGGAGCTTCGCCTTGATGGAGCACCCGGGGTGCCAGGTCTCTGCACACCCTCTAGACCCACAGGCACCCCCCATGCCTCCCTCAGCAGCTTCCACACCCACCCAGCACGGGGCTCGCATTTCCTCCTCACAGCAAAGGACTAGGGGCCAGCAGGTGGTGTGGTGGTTAGGATGCTGGACTCCCGCATGGCCCACCGCAGTTCGAGTCCTGGCCCTGGTGGCTTGCTTTCTCACTTTCCCTCTCTCCCTCTCTCTCTTTCTTTCTCTCTCTCTCTGTGTGTGTATGTGTCTCTCTCTATGGTGAGCACATGTGCCCTATAGAAAATTATTATTATTATTAATAAATACAAATCAATAAATAGATATTTTTTTAAAGCAAAGCACTAAGCTTCAGTCAAGTCCCTGGATTTCATGGGTTCTGCCTGGATTACAAACCCCTGCTATTTGGAGCAGCCACGTATCTCTGAGCAGGAATAAATGCAGCTTGCCACGCTTGCGACCAGACACAGTGGCCCAAATGCGACGTGGCGGAGACGTGCCTTCCCAGCAGCCCGTGTGTGAGGACGGAGGAGCGTTTCTTAGACTCTGCAGCAGCCTCTGAAAACGTGGCTATAAACACGCCCACGTTAATGGGTGTTCTGTTCCCCAAGACAGGAGATAAGACCCCATACACGCTGTCCCCGAGAAGTGGCAACAGTCCGGAGCTCTTTATAAGAGACAGGGACGAGCTGGATCAGGGTCAGGGAAGCGTGGACAGGACGGCGCGGGCAGCTTGGGCCTCGCCTGAAGGTTTCGGACGGAGATGTGACCTTGGCACGGCCGGCCCTGAGTCATTCCCTGGGCCAACCCGTCGCAAACCAGGTACTTGAATGGCATGGGCTTGAAAGTCACTTCCAACTCTAAAAGAGTAATTTTGGGGTCCTTTCTGAAGCCTGTTTACCTCGCGGGCACAAATTCTCAGAAGAAAATACTTTCATTTTTCCTAACAAAAGGGAAAATATGGATTTTTCTTCATAAAGGGCTTCTGGGCTGTGACCCTGTGGCATCTTCTTTTATTACAAGGATCCAATAGCACCCAGCTGTGATGGCATAGGTGGTGGGGCCCTGCCGTTGGAGCCCGAAGGTGTTCGGGAGACCGGGGCTGGGTCTGGGACACCCCGATGCAGGCCCAGTGTGCTGGCACCCACAATCCCAGGTAACCAGGAAGCTGGTGTGGGCAGACCGTGGCATGGCAAGACCCTTTAAAAATATCGATTTCTTCATTATTCCTTCTCTCTCCCTCTTTCTTTTTAAATTATGTTTTAAAAGGTAAACTAATAGCATTTGACCTTTTGATTTTTGAATAATTATTGAACTTGATTTATTATTATTATTTTTGAAGAGAGGTTTTTGCTAGAGGGTGTGTGTGCTGGGTGGAAAGACAAAAAGACAGGGAGCAAGAAATCACCCCCCCCCCGGGGGGATGGCCACACTACAATCCCTTCTCCATTCTCCTCTTGGGTTCTTGGGCATGCATGCACACGTGCCCGGGGTGATTTTAAGCCACCGGGTCCGGGACTCAAACCTTGGTCGACTAAGTGGGAGTCCAGCGATGTAACCAAGATACCATCTGCTGGCCCCTAATTTATTATTATTTTTTAATTTGACCAGAGAGAAACAGAGAGAGAAAGTGAGAGAGCAAGCCTCCAGGTCTGGAACCTGAACCATGGTTGGCCATGTGGGAATCCAGTGCCTTACCAACCATGCCACCAGCCAGCCCCAATAGCATTTGACTTTGAACCTGGAGAAAAACCAGGGGCATGGCCGGGATGCTCTCACCTGTCCATCTGCCCATCCAAGCCATTGCCAAGCTGAAACAAGCTGAGGTGGGAGTGAGACCCACGATTCTCACTTTCCTGGGAGACAGTCAATAAGCCACAAAGGGAAAAGACTGAATAAAGAAGCCGTGTCTTTGTTAGTTTAGATGCATCACTCTGACGCGCCAGCCACGTCCGCACCTCAAGAGCCCGGACTCCACACACCCCAAGGATCTGCCGGTTCTGTGGCCACCTCGCTGGCAGAGGCCAGTCAGGTTTCACAAACTGTAGACGGTGTGGGTCTTGCAGACCACTCAGACAACTCTTCACCCCACAGAGGAGGCCTGGATGCCCAGAGAGACTGGACGGCAGAACTCGGCCTGCAGCTGGGGTCTTCCGCTCCTCTTCCCGACTCGTCACTGCAGTGTAGCTGACCTCGGGAGCGTGCCTCTCGCCCTCCAGCCTTGGGTACGGTACTTGGAGTCACAGGCATGCGCCCAGCTCTGCACCAAGAACGGTGGGGCTTACAGTGTGGTTATGGGACAGTCCCCATTTGGAAGTGCCTGAAGGCAGCCGGAAAAAGACATTTCCACCAAAAATGTGTGTCGTTTCCACAAGCCAGGCCTTCTTCATGCAAGAGGCAGGAACCATTTGAAAGACTGGGACCCCAGGTCCAATGAGACTCTATTCCCTTTCAGAGCATTTACTAAAAGGGACATTCTTACTAGTTACATACTTCTTAAGTTCAAGACCTTCAGTGAAGTCAAAACTCGGTTGGGCATTTAAAACTATTCCTTATGATTGTATTTGCTCTCCTCCCCTTTTCCCCTTGACTAACTTGTACATTATAGATTATCCAGAGAATAATTCTAATTCGGCGTGTATTTCCATACCTGGGTGGCAGCAAGGACAAAGGCCGGGTATTAGCAGACATGCTTTTAGTCACCTACGCAACACCAGAGAAATCTTCCAGCCACGCTAAGCCCCAAAGATTCATCTGAAACAGTGGATAAAACTATTTGTTCTGCCTACCTCCTGGGTTTGTTGTAAAGATCAAGCAAGATCGTGGAGGTGAAAGTCCCTGAAAAGTATAAGGCAGCATTCAAATAGAAAGTATTAAACTCCTTGCCCTTTCCGGTCGGGGCTTCCCTGAGGGCATAGGCAGTGTTTGACTGGGGCCTGGCTGGAGGGGTCACTGCCTCGGAGCCCCTGGGAACAGGTGGTGGACATTGCTGTTACTTTACAAGGAAGGCAGTGGCCCTGTCCTGGACAAGATAACAAAACACCCTTTGTGGTATCTCCTCCGCTCAGATTCACCTTTCCAAAGCGCGGGGCAATTCTACACTTCAGTTAAGCTTGGGAACTAGGGTGTCCCTGGAGAACCCCATGCCGTGGAACCTCCCTGTGGTTTTCAGGACCTGGGTCCCTTGGACTCCACGCTTGGGTTCCTCACGGGTGATATGGTGATAGTAACTGTCCCCACCTCACAGGGCTGTTGTAGAGATGAGATGAAATCGGTGTTCATTAAACGTTAGCCAGCGCGGTGATTTACCACCAGGCACCCACGGGGGCTGCACAGGGCACTGGCCTCTCAGAATAGACGAGCTAAGACTCTGCTCCTGCTCCCCCTCACTGGAAGCTGAGGATGGAAGGCTGGGCACTAATACTTCCTCTCAGTACGTAGCCCCCTAAGGCTGTGTCCTTAGCTGACTTTCTGCTCAGTGTTGTTGCAGGCTCAGCGTCTGGGGGCCCAGCCCTGGCCGGTGTACCAGGAGCCCAGCTCAGCGCCGACCACCCAGTCCCATGGCGTGTGCACATCCTACAAGTGAATGGGTTTGATTTGAAACGGTGAACAGGTTTCGAGCCCAGAGGAAACCGGAACTTGCTTGCGGGAGCCCCCGGTGATGAAGGCTTTGAGGAGCTCAGAGCCGCTGGGACTCACAATCACCCGCGGCACAGGAGAGTCTTGCCTCGCTGTTATCTCGCGCAGCTCTTGGAGAGCGGCCAGGGACCCCGCGCGCTGGCGCCGCGGACCAGGCGGCGCGGGCATCTCGGCGAAGGCTCGGCGACCTGGCCGGAGCGCCCCGAGGTAACAGTTACACGTGGAGGGCAGGAAACTGCACATCCCGGCGTTGCAGCTGCAGAGGGGCGCACCGGGCCGCGGCCCAGAGGAGGACCGCGGAGCCCAGCTGGGAAAGGGAGCAAACCGGCCGCGCCACGGGACGCTCTCCCAGCCCCCCGCCCTGCGCACCCCACCCCCTTCTCTCTGCCGCGCACGCAGCGCCACGGCCCCTGTCAGAAGCCGCCGCATGCGCCAGCAGGGCCGACTTGCACCCAGGACCCCGGGCCTGCGCCTTTCCCCCTACCCTCGGAGAAGCATCCTGTCCTCCCCGTCCCCCGAGGAGCGACCCGGCGGGCCGGACGTGCCGAGAAGGCCGGCCGCTCGCGGCCACGCC
>NW_006159530.1:4700562-4701824 GCF_000334495.1 Tupaia belangeri chinensis | reverse complement strand
CCCGCGGCCCCCCCCCCTAGCTCCGTCACACCCGGGTAGCCAGCGTCCTGCAGAGGCGTCCCCAGGGCCCATGGTAGTATAGGTTGGGGCGGAGTCGGAGTCGGGATGGGAAACCTGGGCTAGGGGGCAGGGGCGGGGGTGGGAAACCGGAGCAGGGGGATCGCAGCAGGGGGGCGGAGGCCTAAGTACATAACGCGTTGACTTCCAGTGAAATCAGATCAGGGAGCGCTTCGCTGCGAGCCGCTCGCCTCCCACCTGGCACTTCTCTTGGCCGGACTCTACCCGCCTGGTTCACTCAGACCGTCCTGGACGCTCCCTCGCTCTTTCCGCAGGAGTGCGGCGGCGGTGGGCGCGAGTCCCAGCGGACACGGACGCCAGGGGCCTCGTTTCCTCTCCTCTGCAGGTCCTCGCGCCCAGCCTGAACATGCTGGACGGCCTGAAGATGGAGGAGAACTTCCAAAGCGCGATCGAGACCTCGGCCTCCTTCTCCTCGCTGCTGGGTGAGTGCTCAGGCCCTGCGTCCTGGACGCGCCGCCTTTCCTCCAGGCCCGAACGCTGGAGCCCAGCTCTCTGGGACCCCGCGGGCGACAAGGGGACAAGCGTCCCTCTTCACGCTGCAGTCAATGGAGCCCACTCCCAGTCTGTCCGATAGTCTTGTGGGTGTCCCCACCCGAATAAAACCAAGGAGCCGCCGCAGGCCTTACTCACCTTCCCAAAGCCGCGAGGGGCGGGTGGGCTTATTCGCAGGCGCCTGAGTGGCAAGTTGATTAAAAATACCCAAGGCTGGATTTTTAATCACGGAGCTGATCGACGTCTCATAAACGCTGCCCTCTCCTCGGGGCCTCGAGGCGAGTATCTGAGACCTGAGGCCCGAGCACCCAGTTCCAGGCGGCTTCTCGCCTCCACCACCTCCAGTCCCACTTTCAGCCTCGGGCACCGGGAAGCTTTTCCGGGCCGGTGGGCCGCAGCACCGGGATTAGGACGCGGCAGGGCCTTCGCCTGGGCTTTAATTAACTGGAGCCGCATCCCGGGTCCAGCGGGTTGCCCCCACCCCCATCCCCTTCGTGGCGACAGCTGGAGGGGCAGCAGTCAGGGGGCCCGGAAGGGTCCAGCCGAGGGTCCTCCAGCGCTGAGGCCAAGGATTCTAGTTACGGAACCCCCCAACCTGTTCTGGGTGCTTTTCGAGTTTAAGGATTCAGGGTCCGTTTTTATTGTTTTAGCGGGAAGGACTTTCGTTCTACCGGTTAAAGCCCTTGCCTCTT
>NW_006159530.1:4698489-4700229 GCF_000334495.1 Tupaia belangeri chinensis | reverse complement strand
GCTAGAGCGAGTTGGAAGGGAGGATGACACAGTGACCTGGAGAAACCATACCGGGAGAGGAACACCCCCACACCCTCAAAACCCCAAAGGAAACGGAATCGAAATTGAAATCGTGCACGCTGAGCTCCCTTTGAACCCCTCTTTCCAGAACCCCCGTTGTGGGATTCTGCCCAGCCCAGGAGGGGCACTCACTGCAGAGGCCGGGGTCCCCAGAACTTCTGCACACTGCAGGCCTCCAGTTTCGCCCAGCCGGTGCCCTCGGCCAGGCCTGCACCCGCTCTGGGACTCTGCCACCCAGCAGAAAGAAAATAGCATTTTAAAATTAAAAGCTGTCTCAGTGGCTTCTCCTAAGCCTCCTTGCCACTGACCGGCAGTGCAGAAGCTCATCTTGGCAGGGAAAGGGGAAAGGGTCTGGTCCTTTGGGACACTGGCCCAAGAGTGGTGTTACTGGGGGACTGGACGAGCCCTTCTTTAAGTAGCTGTGAAATGTGTCCACAAAGGCAGCTAATGGTAGCGCCCTGAAAAAAAGCACCCCCAACCCCGGAAACTGAAGAAGCGAAATAGACCAAAAGTCCAGGCCAGGGACAGAGGGATTCCTCAGCTTGGTCCTGGGTAGGCTGGGGCCCTTTGCCCCCACGCGCAGCTGCAGACAGCCACTGACCTGGGGTTGTGGCAGCCGCGAGGTGTCCAGGCCTGTTTCTTTCTTGAATTTTCTCTTCACTCGATTTTGATGCTTTTTAATCATGAAAGACCCATCAGGAATTTGCATGCCAACCAGGACTCAGCAGTTTGGGTTCATGGATTGGAACAATATTGGGTTGTTCTGGGGCTAGATGGTATTTTTCTGTATCCATCGGCTTCTTTTTTTCCTTTTTTCTTTTTTTTTTAGGAAGAAAAATGTTAAAGTTTCTCCTCCACAAGTAGATCGTTTTCATAGCATCAAACCAAACCGTTTCTCTCATTCTGTTTTAAAAATAGTCGGTGGAGACCAGCAGGCGAGTGCATTAATGATCGATTACGTGTTGATTAGTCTGGGAGCGCGCCTTTATTTGTAATCTAATTTTACACGATGCGCGCACATTTGGGCGCTTACCTGGGTGCGCTGGATAATTAAAGGCTACTTACTGATGTCCGCCCCCTCCCCTGCTAGGATTGAAACCGTCCTCGTAGTCCCTGCTTGTTAGAAACGCCACTTGGTTTGATTTTTCCGAATTTCCGTGTGGGTGATTACCGGTGGGGCGGCGGGAGCCGGATCGGTCCCCGCGGGGCTGGGCGCCGTGGAGCGGCCGCAGCGGCTCACCCGCGAACGTCTGTTGCGGCTGCAGGCAGAGCGGTGAGTCCCAAGTCAGTCTGCGAGGGCTGTCAGCGGGTCATCTCGGACAGGTTTCTGCTGCGGCTCAACGACAGCTTCTGGCATGAGCAGTGCGTGCAGTGCGCCTCCTGCAAAGAGCCCCTGGAGACCACCTGCTTCTACCGCGACAAGAAGCTCTACTGCAAGTTCGACTACGAGAAGTAAGTGGCCGCGCCGCCGCGGCGCACCCCGCGCGCTGCCACCAGTGCGTTCACGGGACTTCGCCCTCCTTTACCCGCATCCTTTTCTGAAGGTGCAGTAGGTACCCGCACGCGCGGTGACGCGGAGCTCTCCTTCACCCCAGCCCCGCTCGCCAGGGCGGCAGGGACCCGCGCCAGGGCCCGGAGGAGACGCGCGAGCCATTGCTTTCTTACACGTTCCGCGCGTCT
>NW_006159530.1:4689125-4698149 GCF_000334495.1 Tupaia belangeri chinensis | reverse complement strand
CTCTTCCCAGAGGCCACTCTTTAAGGTCCTTTGACCTCTTGGAGCTTGGTACCCGCCCCAACACTGTTCACTCGGCTGCCCTGCGGGCTCCCAGTGGCCCGCATCTCTCTGCGCGTTAGCATCCCAGCTTACCCAGGTGTCTGCGCTACGGCGCGGCTAGTGCCTGGCAGTGCGGCCGCACTGACCTCAGGGGTTCTGTCCTCCGTGTGCGTTGCCGGCTCGGGTTTGTCCCCTGATGTCCTGAGAGATTTTTTTCTCCAAAAGGGCGGTGCTGCGGGTAGGAGCCAAGCGCAGGCGGGTTTGCCTTCTCCCCACTGTGTCCCTCCCCGGTTTCTCCAACGCCCTAGGATGCAGGAGCAGTTAGGCAGAAGTTGGAGCAGGACCTGGACCCCCTTCTTCAGACTAGCCTCTACCCCACTCCAGGTCTGAGTCTGCTCTTCTGCCAGGCAGCAGATCCCGTTTCCTCTCGTTCATTCTGGTGTGTTTTGGGGAGCATGGGGGGGCAGATATTTAAGAAAGTGGATGATATCAAATCTGGATTTCTGAAATGCCTACAGCCTGCAGGAGCTGAGAGTGAGAGAATTTCCCGATTGTCTGTGGGCAGCCAGAAGGAGCAGGGAGAATGGGCAGAGAGGGAGGCTGTGACTTATGAAAATGGCTAATTCGTATAGGTGCTGGCTTCTCAGGGCCATGGAGGGGACTGGGGGAAAGAAATGGGGCTAAGACCGGGGCTTCTGGTTTTGTACGTTAGAGTGGGCACAGGTGTACGTCAACTGTGGGCACACGCATGCACAGGCAATTTCGGCATTTGTCACAGGCGGATAAAGGGACAGCTCTATACCAAGGATAATCAAGGGAGGCTTCGGGGAATAGCAGTTCTTGTCGTGTTGCTTAAATCACAGCGAAGAGGGATGTGCAGGAGAGGTCTCCTTCTCACAAAACACGCTGACAAGAACAGAGCTGTCTTCGTTTTGGTGTCCAGGCTATGAGGTTTTCTAAAAATGAACAAAGGGATTAGACCCAGTGACTGCATGCAAAAAATCGTTTCTGCTGCTCTGTACTCCTTTGCCATAAAATGCTTGAATTCTCCCCACTCCCGGTGCGGAGAGAGCGCAGGCATTTCGTTGTTTTGAAAAGATAACTTTCCATTTTTCAGAACTAAAAAAAAAGAAAAAAAAACCGCTTGATTTTGGATGAGTTGAACAATACAGAAAAAGATAAAAAAGTGGGAGCCGCACTTGACCACTCCACGAGGCGATAGTTGTGTTCAATATTAGTGGAAGGAGAGATGCCTATCTGGATTGTTTACTGCCACAGTGTCTGAGTGCAAAGTCCAATTTTTAGGTAATTAAGCAGATTTTACCCACACAACTCAAGTGTCATGGTCGTCGAATAAAGCTCTCGGTCTATTGCTTGCTTTTTTTTTTTTTTTCCCCTTTCTTGCTTTTCATCTAAAGGTTTTGGTGTTGTCTGGACCCAATCTTTATCTTTCTGCTTATAGATGACTGAAATGTCCACATCCTTCAGGCACGACACTAGCAGATTCAAAAGTATTGGAGCTTAGGAAAGGATTTGGGCTGTGAATTTCTATTCTGTTTGTTAAAAAAAAAAAAAATCTTGAATCAAAGAAGGCTTAAGGGTCAACACAGCTGTCTGGCCAGTCACATTTTCTCTAAGGAAGTCAGGCTGTGTCAAGAGGAGAAGAAACAGTTGTTGTAAAGTACTTAACACAACAATGTCCCTTCCATTTCAGCCCCCCAGGTTGGGCGAGGTTTGGGTCAGTTCTCCCTTCACAAAGCTGTTTCTGCAGAGGGAAAATTGCAGGGATTGACTTGCCAGCTGTTGGCCAGAACCAAGAAGATTTTATAGAGGGGTGCGAGCCACGTTGTTCGAAGAGGTGCTGATGTTACTAGGAAGGGTTTTACTTTTCATTTAAAAATGTTTTGGAAACATGCCTATCCAAATCGAGTCGCTTGCCCTCTTTAGCTCATGGTACACTATCAGCACTGGTCTGTACCCGGTCCGAACACTGTTTTTTAGACAAATGCATTCCTTTTTAAAATGCCCTTTTCCTCCTCTGACCCCCCAGCCCAATCCTATGTTCCAACAAATGAAGTTTCCTATACTGATCATCTTAACGGTGTGAGTTTGCATGGTAGTATTGTAGGAGAGAAAAAAGAGGGGTTTTTATTTTATTTTTGGCTCAGGCTAGATTTCTTTATCCAACAAACTTTCATCAGGCTTCTATAACGCAAATCCCCGGGGGAAGGTGAAGAGTGAATAGTCAGAAAAAGTCTCAGAGCTGCCTTCAGGAGGCTTAGGGCCCAACGCCTTTTCACTGGTGTTGTCCTAACCAGCAGGTAGTTCTTGAAAGCCTCCCTCAGCGGGAGTGCAGGTCTGAATACTGAACTGAGGCTACCTGGAATGGCCAGATATTTATCCTCCAGAGGGATCCAACTCCATCTTAGACAGTAATCATAAATCGATCGCCGAGAGCACTTTTTCTCTTTAGCATATTTGTGAAAGTAATGGGAAGGAGGGAGAGAGCAGGGTGGGAGGGGCTTAGGAAGAAACAAACACTAGACATAAGAATGTCAAGTTCTCTATTGAAAATGATGTTTATGGTAGGAGCCTTGGTTTGATGGTCACATACTGCGTGGATACTTTGCAAAACCATACTGTGTGCTGTGGAGCTGTGTGATTCCATGTGAACAGGAAATCAAAAAAAAAAAAAAAGAAACAAAAAAAAGAAACAAAAGTAAGAGTTTTGTGTTTGTTTGGATTTTTTTTTTTTTTTTTTTAAATTTGAGGCCCAGCCAAAGTTAATGCACAGGAAAAATGAGATGGAAGTGTTAGGTCATCGGCAATGAGGTGGCCAATTAAGGAGTACTTAATTAAAAATAAATCTGTAGGCAGCACCCTGAGCTCCAAAATCCATGAAGTTCACATGCCCTTTCTACGTATTTGAATTAAGAAACACCTGGCTAGTGTGCAGTCTTCCGTGATGGCCGTAAATATTCTATTAGTTACGTGAGTTTATCATGTCGATTTTAGCTGCGTGCCTGTGTCTTCCTGGCTGTTGGGCAGCTTTGCATTTGAATTATCAGCTGTGTATCCCAGACCTCAGGAGCCCCCTGGAACAGTGAAAAGTCCGTCCTTTTGACTAGTCAGTACACCTTGTTGATGCCAAACACCCAAGTTTTTTAATTAAAAAGAGTTGAATTGACAGTCGCATCTAGACACACACAATTCATCTGAAGACTTCAGGATGTTTTATTAAGCATTTGCCGCAGACGCTATGGCACTCTGAGGAATACTTCGTCTTCTGATTACCCAAAACAAATAAACCTTTCAGACGAGCGTGTAGGACACTGATTTATGGAGGTCCAGAAGTGGTGAAGCAGAGGCTACCTCTGTTGTTCGTGATGTCCTCCAAGCAAAAAAACGAGTTCGGTGGGATGACCACCTTGGCAAAACGGACGGTGCTCTACCACGTCATGACAACGTGATGCGGATGTTTGAAAACTGGGCTCGCATGTCTTCGAGTTCCTGAAAGTTAGCAGACAACCCAAATATTTTCCATCCTGGGGGACTTCTATTTATATAACTGTTGTTCCCTATTTAACTGAATCCTCTAGGATCTGGTTAGTATGGAGTTTTCCCTGAATTTGTTCCAAACAAATGCTGTAGTTGGACTGAAGTCTGAGACAGAGGAGGCTGCCGAGTAACGGAATGTGTAATACAATAGATAATTAAGCCTGCTGGAAGGGGTCCCACACTGAAATCAACTTGATATTGTTTCTTTCATGTGCCTGGCGGCTGGGTGGGTCAGGCGGGGCCCTCTCCCTTCACATATGAAGTTTATCATGACCGCGCGGATTGTTCTGGACGTCCTAGTTGCCGTGTGGGGTAGCGTTGCTGTCATCGGGGCTGTTCTCACAGCACCCTAACGCCTCACATGTCAGCAAATCGCAGGCCTTGGGAGCCCTTCCTCCAGGGCTGGTGGAAGTTTTCCTCCTTCCTTCTGGAGCACGCTGATTCCCAAAGGAAGGGCCCGGGGTGGGGGAAAGTGGTTGTCACGTGGACAGCTTTTCTCTGCATCGTTCTTTTGACCTGCCGACGGCCCCCGCTGCGAAAATGACTTAGGTAATGATCTCTATTAGGATCGGTAATGAACGGATTCTGCATTTTATCAAGATCGTCCAGGAGGGGTGGGTGAGGAGGAGTGAGTTTGGTTTTATGATGGGGAACTTTCCTTGGAGATCAAACCTGGGCATGCAGTCGCTCATAAAACGGAGCCCACAGATGAAATGACAGAGGCAATGGTTACAGTTCGTTCTGTTTTATCTTTGGTTGGCCCTGCTCCTGCACAATAAAGCTTAAAGAATATAAAAAACAAACACGGCGAGGTAGTCAGCGGATGTCTGTGTTGCATTGCAGGGGCTGGGCTTGAAACCAGCACCGTCCATGGCCGTGCTGTGTCTGTGCGAGCAGACACGACTCTCTCTCCCTTTTGCTCTCCTTCTTCATCTTCTATTTATTTATGTATTTATTTTTCATTTTAGAGGGTGATTGGACGCATCCCTTGCTGAGAGGTGTTTTTTTTGTACGTCTCGGTCCCGGGGTAAGACTTGTCATCTAAGACGTAACATTCTGGAATAAAACGAGATGGCAGCAGTAGAGATTAATAGTATTCTGGGGACTCGAGTGCTGGATAAAAACACTTGCGGTAGAGTCAGTCTGTGGGATGGTTTTGCCCCTTCCATCCAGGGAGCACATCAAAACCAGCCATTTACCCCGTCTGTTTCACTTACTGGGAAGTCCTGGGACTTTTGTCATGGATCTGGCTGGCTACTAGCTTCTGATATTCAGATTTCAGTGACAAGAACGTGGGTCACGCATCGCTCGTCTTCCTTTTTAGTTTTAGTTTTCTTATTTTTAACTTTGGCGTGGACTGAGACACTGCTGCTCATTTCAGGGAGGCGTCTTTGCTGTCGCCGTCAGTTCTGGTAAGGTTTCTGGAGACAACGAGCAGGTCCTGCTTCTCTCGTGGGAACAATTCCACTTATTAAGTCATTTGCTAGTTGTGTTTGTACAGTAAAAAAAAAAAAAAAGTTGATTTGAGTTATCGTATTTAGATATGAAAAAACAGGCACGTTAAAATACTCATGCCATGACCAAAACTGTATGACGTTTCTCAGGATAAATGCGTAGCATGACATGTCACGGCTGAATGGGGCTCGGTTCAGAATAAGCGGTATTGATGCACGTGGACTCGATTATCAGGAAGAACTGCATGACGCCAGGCACTGGCTTATGAGGGGGAATGTTCAATCACATCCCCAATAAAAAATTAAAAGTAATTTCTGCCTTCAGGATGAAATCTTAGCTCTACTTCACTGTTTTTCAATTTTTTTTTTTTTTTTAACATCTTTCTGACCTGGATTTTCACATTTTCAGAGAGGGGTTCTTTAGACAAGCAGCCTGCAGGTGATAACTAGAGGACGGGGTGCTGCCTGTCGGGGGTTCCTCTTCTGTCCTAAACCAGAAATGTTCCTACAATGGCAGGGCCTGGCCTATTTCACCCTGCCTGAGACTCCCCCTAGGGGATACCCCATATTTTCCTGAAAGTCTCTTGGAGACCTTGTTGCCAGCAGCCTTTTCAGACGTGGCTTGGGGGAGTTGGTAATTTTAGGAGCGAAGTGTAGGAGAGGGCCTGGAGCAGGTATCAGAAAGGATGGGGTGAAGAGACCCTGCCTTCCCGTCTGCCTCTCAGACTGGCCCCTTTTCTGGACCCGAGGGAGAAGCTAGCGTGGCCTTCCCCAGGGTTCCCGTTTTCTCCTCGGGCCGTTCGACTAGCCTGCTACGGGACTTCCTCGTTAATTTATTGCCATTAGAATGAGTTACGTTCTCGCTGACCGCTGTCGGCTGCAGCTCCGTCTCTTTGTCATATATTAAATGAAACCCAGCCAACTGTCTTGTGGAAGACAAGTGAGCACCGTCCAAATGTCACATTGTTATTTTAGTGAAGCACAATTATCTGTCTCTATATTTTTAACCAAGATGAAATTAATAAAATGACTACGGCCCTGGCCTTAATTAGCAAAGGATTAGAGCTATATCGGCTAAAAAGGAGGTGTAAACACCGCAGTCTTGCTACATGTTTGTTTTCACACTGCTGAAAATAAATAAAATGAGACTTAGGGTAGGGATTAGGTTTCTTTTGGCATTAGACAGCAGATGCAATTGGAATGCAGCAGGAACACCGACGTGAAGGGAAGGCGTGAGATACGGAGTAAAGCCATGGCCCTCCCTCAGTTTGTTCGTAGTACACACAGCCCCATCTGGGTAGTTAAAAAAGGATTTTGCAAGCCAACCTCTGTGCTGCTCTTTTCAGTGTGAACAAGGCAACCGAGTCGTCTGCGGAGCCTGTCACCTGGCTGCCCTGCACGGATTAGCTAGAATTTAATGAAACCATCGCCAGACTCTCCATTATTACACCGTAATGTCATAACGACTAAAAATACAGAATGAACTGCGCTTCTGCTAGTCCTGTAACTGGAGTCACATGAAAGAGTTTGGGCCCTTCCAGCCGTCCAGGATTCCAGCTCGAGGATCCTATTTTTGTATAACAGCAGATAGACAGGCTCTTCAAAAAGTGCATGGAAAACACACAGTATGAAAAAATTACCCGTGGATTTAAAAATCCTTTTTTTTTTTTTTTTGGCATGCACCAGAATTAACTTGTACTTTCTTTTATATGATTGTTTTATTGAACTTAATTTATTTAATTTATTTATTATTTTAACTTGGCCCGAGAGGGACAGGGTAAGAGAGAGAGAAAGTGAGAAAGCAAGCTGCCAGGTCCAGGACTTGAACCACAGTCAGCCATGTGGGAGTCTAACACTCTTAAACACCACACCTCCTGCTGGTCCCAAACTTGTACTTTCATTCTACTTTTTCCATTAACTTTTTTTTTTTTTTTTGAGAGGTTTTTGCTATAGGGCATGTATGCTTGCCAGACAGACAGAGAGAGACAGAGAGACAGAAAGCGAGAAATCACCCCCTGGGGGGATGGCCATGCTGCAATCCCTTCTCCTCCATTCTCCTCTTGGGATTTTAGGCATGTGCACATACAAGCACCGGGTGTGAGTTTAAGCCACCAGGTCTGGGACTCGAACAGCAATCAACTACATGGGAGTCCAGCAATGTAGCCATGCATGAACTTTTTAAAAAAAGAATTATTTATTTATTATTATTATTATTATTATTTTAAAATTTGACCAGACACAGCTAGAAAGAAAGAAAAAGTGAGCGGGCAAGCTGCCAGATCCAGGATTCGAACCATGGTCAGCCATGTGGGAATTCAGTGCCTTTAACCACCTTGCCACCTGCCAGCCCTCCATTAACTTTTTGAAGGCTCTGCATACGTCTGGATTTTCCAACTCTCCAGGCTTAGTGTCTCTCTCTATGCCATTAGACTGGTGTGTTTATCATTTTGTCATTAACAGACGAGCCCTGGTAGACATCTCTCCACAATGGAGAGGACCAGCGTGTCTGGCCAGTCTGATGAATCTTTGTTGCTATAAAAATACCATCAGCACCTAGCCGTACTGGGCACGGCCCACACGCTGGACTGAGGCTTCACATGTGGCCCCAGCCCTTCTGCCCTCCTGCTTGCTCCCCTGGGCCCTGTGGAGTTCCAGCACCCTGACTCTCGCAAGCCTCAGATACGACTTCAACTCCATCTGTCAGCTGCCTCAGTTTCTCCTCAGGCCGTGCTGCACTGTTGGTTTCCTTTCTATGTTTTTTACTGCAGGACCCTACTTAGCCTTGTACCTGCACAAGTTGCAGGCCTGGGCTGACCAGGTGATGAGTGGGACTCAGCTAACGTGGTGAGGGCTGACACCCCCGGGCTGGCCTGCCCCCCGGGGTTTTTCTCTGTGGGCGACCTCTTAGGGGCCTTGCACAGCACCTCAGCGGGTGCTAGGTTACGTTCTGCAGCTCAGTGGCCTGCATTTTGGTGGGCCTGAGCTGTCGCCAGGAGACCCCGAGAAGCCTGATGAGCATTCTGACAGGATGGAGCCTCCTGGCTCATTCTCGAGTCCACGCTGGGTCTCTGGGCACTGTGCTGCTTTGGCCTGCACAGACCACCCCTTATCTCCTGGGCACCAGCTTCTGGGGCTGTGATGAGAAGCTACCTCTGGTACACTGTGCTCTTTCAGTTCCACCTCACCCCTTCATTTTGCCTCACCCCTCCTCACTGCCTTCTCTCCAGCAAGCCTCAGGAGCCTTTAAAAGGATTTTTGAAAACAACACAAAACACAACAAAACACCCCCTCCAGAACTCCAGATTAGCCTCCTAAACTCATTAAAGTTCCTTTAAATACCGAAATGCTGGGCTCCTAGGGTTATCCCCCCGAAACCATATTCTCATTCTTAACATTGTTGTCCCTGGCTGTGGACAGATTAAGGCCAGCTCCCTCTGGGCCCAGAAGCAGTTCCCTGCTCTCTGCGGGAGGATCCCAATATGTCTTTGTTTGAACACCCGGACAGCCTGAGCCCATGTGGGAGCTGCTGTTAGCTTGGCCTGGGGCCCCCAGCTCCAGGGTGGAGAAGAGGCTGAAGTCTTCCCCCAACCCCCAACTTTATGGGGCCCAGAAAAGGGGCCGGGCATTTGAGTGGAGAAGTGTGGCCTTTGCGGTTTCCGGGAGCTGGTCAGACACTGGGCCCCAGCCCAGTACTAGGGAGGACCAGCAATGGGCCAGAGCTCTGACGGCCTGGATTTAGACACTGTCCTTACCTTAGGGAATCAAGGGAGCTTCGGAAGCCTTTCATGGGGACTCGGCAGGAATCCTGGACCCCAGTTCTGTGCATTTCCAGTCACTCCTGGTCCTGCACAGTGCATAGGGATTTCTGGTCACACCTGTGTTTTTGCCTGATAGTCACTCCTTCCCCAATTTCAGTCTTCTTTCCAAAGAATGTCCTCCATAGCTTCAGCCCCTGCTCTGTCATTCAGACTTC
>NW_006159530.1:4676137-4689072 GCF_000334495.1 Tupaia belangeri chinensis | reverse complement strand
AAGTGGGCTCTCAGGGACAGCTTTCTGGGTTTGACAGTGGAACAAATCCTTTTTAACATAACCATCTAGGGCTTCCTCCCCTGCTGCGGGCTCCCTGGCCTTCCTCCTCCCACTGCTCTGTGGCCGGGATTCCATGCACGTGCTCCCCATGACAGCCTGTCTTCCAGGGGTGCGGGGCGGGGCTGGAGTCCAGATGATAGACTCAGGAATCCAGAGGGTCGGATGTTCCCGGAGACCCTGACGCTCTCTGGCTCGTGCTTTGCCGCAGCCCCTGCTCTCTCGCCCCTGGAGCCCCGATGCACTTCAAATCCCCGGATGAAACCACAGCACTGACTTTCTAGCCCCGTTTTCAGGATCTCAGCTGGCTCCTTGCTTGTCTTCCGCTCGGAAGCCATCTTCTGACCTTTCAAATTTCAAATTACTCTGTGAGGGCTAGAGCCTGCTCTTAGGGAGCTGTCAAATTGGAGAAGATGTTATGAAATAATTCACACTGGGGATGTACGGGGTCATATGCTAATCTTCTGAAGACACTTTTCAACTGGAAAGGGGCTCACCCCCCACGATGATTATCCTTACCCATTTGTTTTAATTCCCAAGGGATGTGTACATCTGCCAGAGAGAGACTACAGGGGAGGGAACACTCCTACCCCGGCCCCCGACACGGTCACACCTCAATCCCTTCTCCATTTTTGCATCCCATCGGATTCGGGGCACACACGTACACATGCCCGGGGTGTGCTCCCAGTCCCCAGAGCCCGGATTAAAACCATGTAGTTGGCCGTACGGGATCCATGCGGGATCCGGTCCCCTTAACCACTAGGCCACAGGGACTGTCCAGTTAGGACTATGTGAAGGTACAGTTCTAGGCCCTGGGGCTATCCAGTGCTGGAGGAGGCAACTGGGGGCATGCAGCTTAATGACTGGTTCACAGGAAGCGTCGTCAATGGATTTGTTGAAATAAATACATCCGTTTGATTTTCAAAGAGCCTTCACATACACTGGGTGGTCAGAAAAGTTGGCATGCGTTTTTCCATAGAAGAACACGTCATGACTTGTCCGACGGCCCACCCTGATCTGGTTTTCCTCACGACTCTTCGTAAAGTTAGAGGAGAGCTTCCTGTTTGTCCTCCTGCCTTTTGTTGCTGAGGACACTGAGGCTCAGAGAGGTGCAGAAGTTGGTGGACAGAGAAGCTGGAATGCTCCCCCAGCCTGTCCTGGTCCGCCGGCCTTTCCACTAAATCACACCATCTGCTACTTGAATTCTGGTGTTCACACCCAGTGAGATCACAGTTCTCAGTCTGTCCTGCTGCCCCAGCTCTAGGAAAACAAGTCCCCACCTGCTAGCTACTTGAGCTTTTGGGCAGCCTTGGATGGTCAGCTGCTGACAGTTCTCTGCGGTTTTAGGGGGAGTCTGCAGGACCTAGGGATTGCCTGAGCACCCGTAGGGATGTGAGAGCTGCTAGTCTCCTCCCCTCTCCTGTTGCCAGGCCTCTTTATAAGCACAAGCGAAGTTGCTCTGTCCCGTCCTCTCCCACCCCATGCTGTTGGCGTTGGTCTCCACTGTCCCTCGAGCAGAGCTGTTCTTCTCCCTGGGAAGAAAACGACAGTAAGGCTGAGGACACCCATTTTCCCCCCTTTCAGCTCCCAGAGTTGCTGTTGAGGACTCTCGTCCTGGGAGCCCGCCTGCGCGTTTGGCGGCAGACCTGTTAGCTCCCAGCTCCAGAGCCTTCCAGGCATAACTTCCACCAGGGCTAACCAGCAGCTGTCCATCCGCTCCCGAGATAAGCCCTTTCCCAGTTTTCTTCTGAGCTGTTTTATTTTCAAACAAATCCCAGCCTCCACTAGAAAGGACACCACCGTGCTCCCATGGGGCTGCTTCCCAGAACCGCGGACCTCTCATTTGTTGTGTGGCCTGGCTGGAGCCAACGAGGGTCGCGGGTTTTACGGAAACGAGCCTTTCCTGTATTGTATTATTTCTCTTGCCCTTGCTGCCGTTTCCTTCCCTCGAAGCCTGCTCCAGTCCGTTTCCGAGAACTGGAGGATACATGTGAATTTAATCTTTGTGAACTGGTCCTAGTGAAACTAGAGATGTCAGGTAGTACGTGAGCCACTGGAATGCACTTTACCTAGTTGTATGTGAGTTTCTCTTATAAACGGACTCTTAGAAAAGGTGGTTCATTAATTTAATCGCTCGCTCATTCATTTAATCATCCAACACACTTACTAAATTCCTGTATGTTTCAGGTATGTAGAAATGAACAAATCAACATATTGCTGGGTTAACCATCTAGCAGAGGCTCTTTAGAAAATTAAATTAAACAGATGCTTAAGAAAAGAGCAAAATTGGGGGGGAGCAGCAGGTGGCATGGTGGTTAAGGTGCTGGACTCCCATATGGTCAACTGTGGTTCAAGTCCTAGACCTGGTAGCTTGCTTCCACACTGTCTCTCTTTCTTTGGTGAATGCATATGCCCTGTAGTAAATTAAAATATTAATACTAATAGTGATGATAAACAAAATTCCATACATAGTTCTTTATAAAAAAAATAAAAAAGGAGAAGAGTAAAATTGTTTTGAGAGGGACACAGCCAAAGGGGCAGAATGCCAGCTTATCTGAACCCCTTGGTTGTGTCTGCCCTTGGGCTGTTTCTTATCGTCATAGTACTTGCAACAACTAGAATTTTATTCACTGGTTTAATTTTATTTATTGTCTGTCTGTCACTAGATCATAAATTCTATGAGGGAAGGAACTGTCCTGTTTTTGTTTGTATTAGTTTGTTTTTAATTTGCTTTCTGGGGGGGAGAGAGAAAGAGAGAGAGAAAGAGAAGGAAAATGAGAAAGAACTCTCTGGGGAGTGGCTACACTGTAGTCCTTTCTCCTCCATTCTCTTTGCAGGATTTTGGGCACACATGCACAGGTGCCTGGTGTGCTTTTCAAACTACCAGATCCAGAACTTGAACCTTCAGTCTGCCATGTGGGACCTATGTCCCACCATGCCACCAAACCATTGGTTGGCCCGTTTTCTCTTTTTTCCCTGCTATATGATGCATGTGTTTATCAGAGGGAGACAGAGAGAAAGAGAGAGGAAAGGTGAGACATCACCTCCTGGGGGTAGCCGCACTGCAATCCTTTCTCCTCCAGTTTTCCCTTGCATTGGACCTGCATGCACACACCCCTGGTGTGATTTTCAAGCCATCAGGTTTGGGACTCGAACTGTGAAGTCAACAATTAACCTCTACACCACCTGCTGGCCCATTTTATTTTTAAAGAATTATTTAACTTTATTTATTTATTATTATTATTTTCATTTGACCAGAGAGACACAGAGAGAGAGGGAAAGTGAGAAAGCAAGCTGCCATGAGGGACTTGAACCACGGTTGGCCATGTGGGAGTCCAGCACTCCTAACCACCACGCCACCTGCCCCCCCCTCCCATTTTGTTTTTTACCCCTTTATCTTCAGCCTCTTGCACAGTATTTGATACATAGTAGGAATTTGACAAATATGTTTTGGGTGAGTAGATAAATGAATCAGCAATGTCTTGCTTGGGGTTGTGGAAAAACTTCATGGAACAGGTGACATGTTAAATGGTTCTTGGAGAACGAGGGGCACCGTAGAAAGGGGCCAGGATGGTAGAATGCCAAGTGGAGGGAGTGCGTGCCAACGGAGTCCTGAACTGGAAGTGCGCTGGCCTCTGTGGTCACCGTCGTGGGAGTGGTGGTGGCCACGTGACACGTGCATTAGGCGTAGGGCTGTTGCAGACGGCAAGACAGCGTGGTCGGTGAGGAGCCCCGTGCAACAGGCGAAGGACTTCCAGTCCCCCTGTGGCCAGCAGGCCATCCTCAGGGACTTCGGAGCAGTCGGGGGAGGTGGCCGTATTTATCTCCTGGGAAGGTAATTCTGGCAGCAAACGGGGCACTACAGGAGCCTGGGCAGGGCCAGGCCGAGAGACTGGCTGGTGCCATAGTCTAGATGAGAATCGTAAGGATATGAATCGGGACTGGAGAGGACAACTGCGACCTCAAATATTCCCCATGTAGAATGACTTGAATGTCATGACTTTTTTTTTTTTTTTTAAGATTTTGCCATAGGGCTCTCAGGAAGAAACAGAGAGACAGCGAACGATGACCCCCCCCCCCCCCCCCCCCAGCCAAAGATGGTCACACCACAATCCCTTCTCCCATTTTCCCGGGATTTGGGCACGTAGACACATCTAGCATGATTTTTAAACTGCTGGGTCTAGGACTTGAACTGCCACCAGCCATGTGGGAGTCCACGGCCTTAACCATTATGTCACTTGCTGACCCCCAAACTCATAACTTTTTAAAAATGTTTATTCAGAGACAGAGAGGGAGAGAGAGAGACCCAGCAGGTCTCACGGTACCATCCTCCCCAGCCAGCCAGGACCACAGGTGGGCCTGAAGGAACCCCCAACACATTCAGTCTCCCCCGGATCCAGACCACGCATGGCTCCAGCATCATGCAGTGAGGCCACACACCCCCAGACCACTGGCGGCTCAGTCTGAACCTAAGGACCTTTAACTGAGGAAAAGGGGTAAGGCGGGGAGAAGGTTTGAGGATGACCCAGAAAGGGCCAGGTGGACAGTCGTGTCAAACTGATACAGACTTCGAAAAGTGCAGCAGGCCTGGGAGAGGCAAGGGAAGACGATGAGAGTAATCGTGAGCGTGCTAAGTTACTGGGAGGCGCCAGGTCAGATGTCAAGTTGTCGTTGTGAGAGAAGATCTAGGACTAGCCTGGACCCAAAGCTTTAGGACACCCTAAAGGAAGAGGGGAATGCTCAGGGGACCCACGTGACCTGAGAAGAGGGCCAGGTTGGAGCCCCTGGGCAGGCTGCGGTGACTGACCGGGGCAGGAGAGAACATGGGGATGGTGGGGTTCGGCATTCAGGGCCGTCACGGGGACCTCAGGACGTGGGGCTGTCTATTTGCCCCTGGGTTGGCAGGTAGTGACTGGCAGCTTTGGCTAGAGCCGTTTCATTACTCGTAAGGCACGGACAGGATAGCATCTTGAAAGCATTCAAGAACGAGATGAAGAGAGGGAGTGACCTGTACTGCTTTGACAAAGGCAGGCGGGAGAAAGGTGGGGTGGAGACAGATAAAGGAACTATGTTTTAGGATGGGGTCATTTAAACAATAGTTATCATAATTTAATTTTTTAAAGTTAATTTTTTCAGAGAGAGACCCCCCCCAGGAGGGTCTCCATCCCGTGATCTAGCCCCAGCCTTAGCCGGCTGGGCTCCTGCACGTGTGCATCAGGCCCGGCGTGTGTGGGGAGACCTTGGGTGTGAACCTGTGGCCTTCCCACGTGTCTTCGGCATGGCAGGAAATGGGCGTTGTGCTCCCGCTGCGCCGTCCTGCCTGTAGTGCTGTAACTCCTGATTGCCGTGTAGTGGTTGGAGCTATGCACGGGGCACAGCGTGGCTGTTACAAACACGTGCACGTCATGTCGTGGTCTAACTGTGGTGAACGTGTCCACGCTGTGTCGCAATCTCCAGAGCAGGGGCGTGTCGGAAGGCCGTGGCCCTGTGCCTGTTGGAAGTGCCAGTGATGTGCTTGCAGTGGCCGCTGTTCTCCAGCTCAGTGTGGTCCTAGTGTGGGCTGGGGACAGTTCCTCCAGCCTCCCCAGGCCAGGAACACACCCCCTGTGCTCGGCGCCTGGGCCCTGTGTCGTCCACCGAGGGGCCTTCACTTTCTCTGACCCTCAGCTCCCTCCTAGGCCCTGTGCTGCCACTGAGGGGCCTTCACTTTCTCTGACCCTCAGCTCCCTCCTAGGCCCTGTGCCCTCCACTGAGGGGCCTTCACTTTCTCTGACCCTCAGCTCCCTCCTGGGCCCTGTGCTGCCCACTGAGGGGCCTTCACTTTCTCTGACACTCAGAACTCCCTCCTAGGCCCTGTGCTGCCACTGAGGGGCCTTCACTTTCTCTGACACTCAGAACTCCCAAGAGCAGGGAGTTGAAGATGTGGGTCCCATCCTTGCTGACCAGGCCATGGCGGTCTGGCCTCTTTACGCAGCTGTCACTGTTTTATAGTCTTGCCCACTTGGTCAGGTCATGTGCTCAGTATCCCCCCAATGGGAGGCTAGAGTGATGACCTCATGGATAAACGTGAGTTTCCAGAATCCTCGAGCTTTAATCCTGTTCTTGCCTCTGCTTGGCCTGGGTGGGCCTGGGCAGGCCTGGGCAAATCACTTGACCTCTTAGAGATTATCCCACCAGACACAGGGCCTTTACCTTGAGCTCTCCGGGGTGCGGGACTCGTTCGAAAACTACCGGATGTGTGCAGCGGGAGTGTTATGTCCTGCCAGGGAGCTGGAGAGCGGCGTGTGCGCAGGGGCGACTCCTCGCCTCGGTCGAGGGCTGTCGTATCCATGTGACCTCAGGAAAGAAGAGGTGACAAGGTCAGAGGGGCAGACTGCTTAGTTGAGAAGGGAATTAAGCTGCATTTAGTGCTGCCCAGGAAGCGGAGTCTTTTCCAACGGTTCTGCCTCTGTGACCAGTAAATTCAGTGGAAAATATATTAGTGATGGGTTATTTGATATCATAGACATCCAACCGACGCATGGAATGCATTTTTCTACTTGTCAACTGGTTGTTAGAGCTTCGTTTAGACCGGGCTCGGCAGAGCTAGACAGGAGACGCGTGGAGAACTGTAACACAAATCGCGACACTTGCTGCCGTATTGTTTTTCAGTTTCCCCGTTGACAGGTAAAGGGCAAGGGCCAAATGGAATGCACCGTTGTAAACAGCGACGCGGGCACAGTGGGACTGTTGCAAAGCCATTAGTAGCCAAACCTGGTTAATACCAGCCCAGGTAATCGCTCTCCACCCCCGGCCCCTGCTCCCCTACTCAATTATTAAAGGATTAAAGGACTTCCCCGATGAACTCCTTAAACATTTAATGGCGTGCTGTCTCGCGGAGGCTGGACTGTTACGATGCAGCGATTCCAGCCGACCCTGACACTGCTGGTTAATCAGAGACGAGGGAAGGTTCCGAAGCTCACGTTACCCATGATACGGTGAGGCCCAGTCATAAAGGTGCGCGCTCTGGCAGTCGGGGAGCTCATATTCCTGGCTTTTACCAGGTCACACTAGTTTCTGGGGACAAGGTGAAGAAGGTCTATGGCCTTCCCGTCAGTCAGGGTGGCCTCTGTGCAGACGGCACTTTCTTTCTTAGAACTGCGTAGTATGTTAGGAGATGCCGACAGGAGGAGACGTGTCCAGGGCGCTGCTTTGATGTAACTGTGAGCAAAGGGGAGTCAGTCTTCCAAGGTCATTTGAGCCTCCCTGACCATGAAGCATGTGTTTTGAGCTGCACTTTTTCAGTAGTTACACACACATGCACACGTACACACATACACACACACACACACGCACGGCATACTCTGTCCACAGTGTAACTGAGGACATGCAGGTACAGGTTTAGTGGGCAAGGTCAGCGGGACAGCCTGTGGCTGGGAACCCAGTCACCTGCTCTAGGCTTCAGCAGGGACCCGACCGGTACGTGCAGACTCATCACAGAAGAGGCTAAGGAGCTGAGCTCCTGGGTCCCGGCAGGCTTCAGGTCTCAGGACTGGGCACGTAGCACGTGCTCTGCCACGCGGGTCTTCTGTGGGGAGAGCGGTGTGGTGAGGAGGTCACGGCACAGAGGCTGGCACTCCTGCATCGGAGCTTCTGTCTGAGCGAGTTTCCATGGAGGGGATAACTCGCTCCCCGGAATGCGGACTCCCTCCGCACGTAGCAGTCGTTTCCCACTTCAGAACCCCGTTGGGGCCAGTCATGGTGGTGCAGTGGTAATGTGACGCTCTGCGATGCTGAAGCCACATTGGAAGGTCCTGAGTTTGCATCCCAAGGCCTCCTTTATGTGCTCGTGGCCTGGGCTGGCTGAGGCCGGGAGTAGAATCAGCATTGAGACCTGGTGGTGGCCCCTCTCTCATGGAAGAAACGAATACACCGAAACTCTACTGGATATTGGATCTACTGTTTGTTTTGTAAAGACTATTCTTTATTTGGTTATTCTAAAGCTGATGCTCAAATTATTATCATTTTTTATTTTAAAATTCCCATTCCAAAAGAATACATCTTAATTCAGTTTCTTTGCTCTGTGCCCTGAAATTACCCTTTAATGAAAGATATTGTTCTCTCGCTCACGCTGTCTCTCTCTCTATATGTATTTAGGTTTTGCCATAGGGTGTGTTTGCTCACCAGAGAGAGACAGAGAGGGAAGGTGAGAAATCACTTCTGAGGGAAATGCCATGCCCCAATCCCTTCTCTTCCATTCTTTGATTTTAAGTGCACACGCACACACACACACACACACACACACACACACACATGTACACATCCAGTGTGATTTTTAAGCCTCTGGGTTAGGGATTCAAACCACGGTTGGCCGTGTGGGAGTCCAGCGCCCTCACTCTAAAGGCCAACTTTCTCCTTGAAGAGCAGCCTGACTGGCCATGATGCTGAGGTCATATGGGAAGGTCCCAGGTTCATGTCCTGAGGTGTCCCTGTGCACACTGGGCACATGCATGCTCGTGACCCTGGCTGGCCGAGACGGAGGGTGGACTGTGGTATGAAGACTGCTGGGTGGTGCGGCAGTGTCTCTGTCTGTCTCCCTGTCTCCCTTTCATATGGAAGAAGTAAATACATATTTTCTTTTTAAAGAATGATCTGGAAGAAAGGGCAAGTATTAAGCACATTCTTGCATGGAGATGATTACAGAGTAAGAACGGAAGATACGTAGACCCGTCACACACATACAGTGGGACCTGGGTTCAAATCCCAGCTCTGTTAACCTCTAAGGAATCCATCTCCTCCTTTCCAAAAGGCAGAAACTCTCTCGACGTGTGTTGTAGGGATTAAGGATTGCGTATGTTTATAAAGCATCTAGTAAAGCCCCTTGGTACGTGGTGGCTAATCACACCGCGGATTTGCTCTCTGACTTTGGCATGCCAGCCAGCTCTAGATTATGCCCAGAGGAGCGATTTCATCCTCAGACCAGCGAGTTCTTTCTTTCATTACCTTTAAACCTCAGCATTCCTTTTTTTAAGAATTCTCCGTGGATAGACCTAACATTTTTAAAGGATATCAAAGCAGACAGATTGCCTTGTAAAGTAAAAACACACATCCGATTCAAGAGAGAGAAAGCTAGAGCAAGAAATACTTGGTTTGAGGACGGGAGCTTTAAAACAGCACGTACTTACCATTGTTGGTTTTATGAACTGACTGGTGAACTTAAGTATGGTCATCTAGTCTTCATGCATTACAGTAATCTTTTTTTTTAAATAAATTGGGAAAATTTATTTAGTAACCATCAAATATACTTTACATTGAGAACTACAATACCAAAATTGTGAAATTGTAAGTATTTTTCTCCAAAATAGTTAGTGATTTTCTTTCTCCTGGGAGTGTGGAGATTCAACTATGAACATTAATGTAGTCAGTCTGGGTCCCTATGGTTTAGTTAACACTAACAGCGTATTTCACGTCTACAAAAGTAGATTGTGAACTTCTTGGACCTCTGACTTTTAGCAAACATTTCAGGGTGGTACAATAATCTTAAACTGAAAGGGGATTGGCCGGCTGGCTCAGTAGGCTTAGGTTTACCCTTTGTTTGTTAGTGAGGCTCTGTAGTTGGTAACTGAAGGCTCAATCGAGGTCTGCTCATTTGATTATGGCCGTCAGGAGGAACCAATGTGCTTGAATTTCCCAATCCTGTGTGCACTTGCCGTATTTAACAGAGATCCCCCTTAGAAGGCACACATGATCACAAAACTTTAAGTTGTCGATGATCCATTGTAAACAAGGCCACAGAATGGACCCTAATTAATCAGTTTGCTCATAGTAATTTTCAAACATATCTATGCATCTATTGACTTCTGCGTATATTGTGAGACTATTTTTCATAAATGAAAATTCAGAATTTTCAAATTTGTTTTTCTTTCAACTCTTCTGATATTCACTTTGAAGGTACCATCCAAAAACTATGGGCAATAGACACTGAGAGCCCCAGAAAGAAGGTCATATTTTAAGCAACACAAAGATTCCTAACTTATCACCTCTTTTCTATCTTTCCGTTTTAGAGCTCAAACTATTGGGTTGTTGGACAAGTCGTGAAGCAATTTTGCATGCCAAAAGATGTCATGACTTTTCTAACAACCTAATAATTTACATGAAAAAAATTTTCCTTCAAACCGAACATACAGTAACACCTCTTTTAACAAGAGGGTGATGTTACAGTGACACAATTCAAAGTAAAGACATTCAGGACTTGTGGATGAAAGCCCCTCTCTGGTCAGCCTTGGAGGGTAACTCTGGACCTTCATGGCTAGGGCTCCTAGACCCAGTGACCAGGCACTGGGCCTTTTTGGAGGCTTCTGGCTGCCCCTCCCCCCTCCCCCCCCAATCTCACTTGAGTACCACTGCACAGTCCACAGAACTTAGTTTTCTCACAATAAATCATGTGATTGTGTATGTTTAGTCTGGAAATATTTGCAGGGTGCCTAAAGCCAGACCTGGATTTGAATCCTGAATTCGTCATTTATTGGTTGTGATAGGACACATTCACATCCAGTCACTGATTATTGTATTGTATCATGAGCACAAAACATCTGTCTATTGTCTGTATATTTATGTTTATAGGCATCTAGTGCTAGAAAGGTGGAGTCATTGCACCTTAGAGATGGAAGGAACTTCATGGATAATGTACAGTTTAATAGTTAAAAATAAGACACAAACTACCTGCTTTCTTATCTTTCTTCTTTAAATTGCATCTCCTGTAGATGGTAGATAGCTAAGTCTTTCCTTTTTATTCATTCTGATGACCTATTTCTTTTATTCAAGAATCTAGTCCATTAACGTTTAATGTAATTATTGATATAATTGGATTTAGGTCTAATCATTTTGTTATTTGCTTTTTATTTGTGCACTTTTTTTGGTTATTTCTTTCATAGCTTCTTTTGGTTAATGGAATATGAGGGGGTCTTCAAAAAATTAATGAAAAATGCATGGATTTCAAACTTTTTTGCACCACAATAAACTTAGAATATAATGCCATTTTTCCATAAGCTCTTTGAAGTACGTCTCTCTCAATCCCTCTCTTTCTCTTTCTGTCTATATATACATATTAGAATTTCATTTTAATTTACTTATTGGATTTTAAACTATACCTCTGTACATATTGTTATATTTTTTGCTTGTTTGTTTTTAGATTTTTTGCCATAGGGCACATGTGTTCACCAGAAAGACAGAGAAACAGAGAGGGAAAGTAAGAAGTCACTCTCCTCTGGGGGGGCAGGGTGGCCATGCCATAGTCCCTTCTTCTCCATTCTCCTCTTAGGATTTTGGGCATGCACACACATATGCCTGGAGTGTTTTTCAGCCCACTGGGCCTGGAACTTGAACTGCGGAGTCAGTCATGTGGAATCTAGCACCTTAACCACCTCGTCATCTGCTGCCTTGTTATTTTATTTTATTTTTTAATGGTTGTTTCTAGGGTTATAATATACATTCTTAGCTATTCATAGTACACTTAGAATTAATATTGTACCACTGCACATAACACATAGAACCTTGACTCTCTGTGCACCCACTTACTCTCCTCTTTCCTTCTGCTATATAGCAGGTAGTCTCCTCACCTTCCCGTTTTTCAGAGTGGATGACTTCTTTTCTTTCTTCTTTCATTTTCTTTCTCTCTTTGTTTCTCTCTCTCCCCTCCTTCCTTCCTTCCTTCCTTTCTTTCTTTCTTTCTTTCTTTCTTTCTTTCTTTCTTTCTTTCTTTCTTTCTTTCTTTCTTTTCTTTTCTTTCTTTTTCTCTCTCTTTCTTTCTTTCTTTCTTTCTTTCTTTCTTTCTTTCTTTCTTTCTTTCTTTCTTTCTATTTCTTCCTTCCTTTTCTTTCTTTTTTCTTTTTTCCTCTCTTTTTTCTTTCTCTCTCTTTCTTTGTTTTTAGAGATTTTTGCCATAGGGGCACGTGCACTTGCTGGAGAGACAGAGAGAGAGAGAGAGAAAGTGAAAAATCACTCCTTAGGAGGGATGGCCATGTTGCAATCTCTTCTTCTCCCTTTCCTCTTGGGATCTTGGACATGCAGGCACAGGCACTCTGCATGAGTTTGAAGCTGCTGGGTCTGAGACTCAACTGGGGTTGACTGCATGGGAGTCCAGTGACGTAACCATTATGCCATTTGCTGGTCCCATCTTCCTTTCTTTTTTCTTTTCTTTTTCTCCCTTCCTTCCTTTCTCTCTCTTTTCTTTCTTTCTCTCTCTCTCTCTTTCTTTTAGGTTTTTTGCCACAGGGTATCCACTTTTTGGAGAGAGACAGCAAGAGGGAAAGTGAGAAATCAGCTCCCACCCCCAGGGGGATGGCTACCTTGAAATCCGTTCTCCATTTCCCTCCTGGGAGTTTGAGCACATGCCCAGTGTGATTTCCAAACTGCCAGGTCTAGGACTCTAACTGCGGTTGGTCATGTGGGAGTCCAGCGCCTTAACTACCACACCACCCGATGGCCCCACAGATTGGATAATTTCTATTCATTTCTAAATTCATCAGCACTTTCTTTTTTCTTTATTTCTTTATTTTTTTTTTCAATTTTGCCTGAGGTCATGTGCACTCGCCAGATAGAGTGACAAAGAGAAAGGAAGAAAAGGAAAGAGAGAGAAGGGGAAAGAGATAGAGAGAGAAACCACCATCCGCATGGCGAACAGTCTCATTGTAATCTCTTCTCCATTTCCCTCTCCTGTAGGGGTTTGGACACACATACATACGCACCCTCACATATGCCAGCATTCATGCCTGGCATGCTTTTCAAGCTGCTGGGTCCGGGACTCAAACCACACCATCGTGGGATCCAGCCACCTTAACCACCATGCCACAGGCTCGCCCCGTGAGCCCTCTTTATAGTCTCTCATCTTCTGCTAAGCT
>NW_006159530.1:4671765-4675582 GCF_000334495.1 Tupaia belangeri chinensis | reverse complement strand
GGGATCCAGCCACCTTAACCACCATGCCACAGGCTCGCCCTGTGAGCCTTCTTTATCGTCTCTCATCTGCTGCTAAGTTAGTCCAGTGAGTTTTAGAATTTCAGATCTGGGCTATTTTAGTTCCAGAGCTGCATAACCACTAATAACATGCAGCTATTGACATCTAAACCAATTACAATCAAGTAAAAGGAGACTCAGGGCCTCCGTTGCAGCAGCCACGTCACAAGTGCTCAGTGGCTGTGTGTGCCATTCGCATTAATTGGACGGCAAAGATGTGGAATAGCTCCATCATTGCAGAAAGCTGCATTGGGCAACGCTGTGGCAGAAGTTCCTGGATTCTTTTGTTGATATTCCTGTCTTTTCATCCTTGTGAGCATATTTTTCTTTAAGTCCTTGAGCATAGTTATAATACGTGCTTTGAACACTTACAGCCGATCCAGCGCCTGGTCATTTTGGGGTCACCTGCACGGACGACCTTTTCCTCGACCTTTTCCTTATGTTCACGTACTTGCTCAGGATGTGTAGCAGATACCCCGAGCAGTGCTGTCTCTCCACAAGCCATTTGTACTTCGCTTTTTAAACCCTCCAGGAAGCTGTTCCCTTGGCCGGCTTTAAAGTGCAAGCTCTGTCTCCCATGCTGAGCTGCAGCTTGAGTCTCCTCCTGTTCTTTGATTCTTCATGGGACTGCTCGGAGCCTGCCTCGCCGATGTGTAGTTCAGGGATCAGCTGGCTACTTGGGCAAACTTAGATAAAAAATTGGGGGCTCCCCTTCTCTGGATCTTTTCTTCTCTTTGTAGCTACTGTAGGTGCCTCAAGTCTGTCCTTGGGTATTTACTTATTTAGATTTTTGCCATTTTAGGTTTTTGCCGTAGGGTGTGTGTTCGCTGGAGAGAGAGAGTAAATGAGAAATACCACCCCCCCCAAAAAAGATGGCCACCCCACAGTCCCTTCTCCTCCAGAGAGAAAATGAGAAATACCACCCCCCCCAAAGAGATGGCCACCCCACAGTCCCTTCTCCTCCATTCTCCTCTCAGGATTTGGGGAACACACACATACCTGTGCCTGAATGATTTTAAAGCTACCGAGTCTGGGTCTCGAACCATGGTCAGCATGTGGGAGTCCAGTGCCTTAACCACCCTGCCACCTGCTGGCCCCGTCTGGTTCTTTTTAGTCAGTGAGACTGCAGGTTTTCTGTCTGAGTTTCTTAGTCACCCTGCAGGACTGTAAGCTGTAAAAACAGGAGCATCACCAAGTCTCAGTCCCCTTTTGCATGTCTGCATCCTTTTAGCCCTCCTTGTCACACAGCTGTCTCCTAAATGTTGGGAGAGCTGGTCCCCTGGGGGCTACTCAGCCAGTCCTGGAGGAGAAGCCTTGTTGAGGATCTCAGCTCAGCACTTGCTGCGTCACCTGCTATGAACCTTGGTTTGCTCTTCTGTAAAATGGAAATGACAACACCTACCTCAGACTGTCGGGAAGGTGGACTCATTGCCACTATGTAATGCACTTAGAGCTATTTGGGCACAGAGCAAGCGCTTCGTGTTGTCCTGTTGTCAGCAGTGTGTGAGTTCGGTCTTCGCACCCGCCACAGTGGAGATGCCGTTGCTGAGCACCCCCGGAGATGTGCAGGAACCCGGCCCTCGGATGGTCCATACGCATGTCAGCAACATGCCGGGCTTAGAGAGGGCCGCTGACCCACTGCTCACAGCTTCGTTTGTTTAATAGACTGTAAGTCTATACTTTATTATTTTTTAAAAGAATTACTTTATTCCACTTTATTTATTATTATTATTTTTTAATCTGACCAGAGCAGGACAGAGAGAGAAGCAAAGTGAGAAAGCAAGTCACTAGGTCCTGGATTCAAACCGTTGTCGGCCACGTGGGAGTCCAGCGCCTTTAACTACCATGCCACCTGCTGCCCCTTATGAATTATTTTATGTCCCATGATTTTTGATTTTTTTTTAAATTTTTACCATCGGTCACTTGTATTCACTGGAAAGAGAAAGAGAGAGAGAGACAGAGAGAAAGAGAGAGATGGAAAGTAAGAAATCCCTGTTCTCCCAGGAACATAGCCATGCCACAATCCCTTCTCTTCCATTCTCCTCTTGGGATCTTGGGCATGCATGCTCCTATGCCTGGCGTGATTTTCAAGCTGCTGGGTCTGGGACTCAAACCGTGGTCGACCATGTGGGAGTCCAGTGCCTTCATCATTACACCACCTGCTGGTCCTGGTGTTTGTTTTTTTGAGAAGTGGATGAGAGGGTGGTCTGAGGTGTTTACTAATAACAGCCTTTTCTTTGAGACATCACCCCTAATTTTTTGTTTCCTTTGCCCTTTTTCCCTTTATTTACATCCTGTAAGGCTTTTGAGGGGGAGTTCGCTTTTGCATGTGGGCTCTTACGACCTTCAGCGACATTGTTCTATTCTCTGTCCCCCCGGGACACTCCGCTTCATGGCCTTTCCTCGCGTGTGCATCAGCCTCCCCAGGCCGGCAAGCTGGCTGCTCTTCAGAAGGCCTTCGGGTTGCTGACGTGATCTGGGGACAGGGAGGCCCAGGTGAGCTTGAGACCAAGCCAGCTATCTTAGCTCGTCTCAGATCTGTGGGAGACCCCTGCCGTGTCTCAGCTCAGGGCTCTCCCCACGGGCCGAGGTGTGCTCTGACCCATGCCGGCCCTGCCGTGAACACCGTCTTGTACTTTGAGAGACAGATTGCTGGTTCTTCTCTGACAGGTGCACTGTGAACTGGGCTGGTTTCTGGACGCCGTGTTCTTTCCTTACAGGATAAGATCTTGTAGGACAGGAGACCACAGTGAGCGAGGGAACAGAGCATGCACTTCCTCTGTTGTTCAGGAGAGAACATAGACCTCTCTGGACAACCAAGGCCTGCGCTGTGTTTTATCCTAAGGCGTCTGAGTGTGAGTGGACTGGATGGGGCTGGGTCTCTGTCTGCCCACCTCCAGTAGGCCGTCAGCCGTCAGGGGCACAGGAGCAGGACACAGGGGTTCCGAGGGCACAGCTGGGGTTTGGGGGAGGGAGCCTGCTCAGAGCGCGTGTCCAGTGCGTTTTCCTTTTCTCTCCTTTCCTCACTCTCAGTGCTCTTCTCGGCCTCCCCCAGGCTCGACCCTGCAGGCAGGATAGAGCCACACTGTTCCCTGGGTCCATAGTAGACCAGATACTGCCCCGCCCAAGTTCCCTGTTGGGCTCTAAGCAGAGCTGGTGCTCTGACTGTGGCAGCTTGAGCCTCTCCCCACCTTTGAGAATGCCCCAGGAAAGGCTGCTAGGTGGGGAGGATTTGCTGCGTAGACAGTGCTTCCCTCACTGCTTTTAATTACACTTGGCTCCTCCTGAAGCCTCCTGCTGGCAGGAACCGCCCTGTTGGAAGGGCCTGAAGTTGGGCCTAGTGCAGGAGCCTTCCCCCTTGCTGGTCCCCAGACCTCTTTCACCCCAGACCTCACTCATTCAGACAGAAAACCTGCAGTCTCACTGACTGAAAAGAACCAGAGGGGTCCAGCTTCCACTGCCTCCCTGGGGGTGGACCACCGAGCGCACACACTCTAGGTTGTCAGTGGAGGTGACTGTTGGTGGCCATTCCTGCCTTTTCTTGGTGGGCTCTGGGGTAGGATGTGAAGGCGGCGCTGTGGTCTGAGACTCTGCACAGCCCTGTCCTTGCCTCCTGGTGATTCTGCACCCCCAAAGGGCAACATAGCTCCTCAGTGGCTCCCTCTCAACTCTGGCTAGACTTTGGGGGGGCTCTAGATAACTGGGAGCCTTATTGGGCTACCTATCCATATGGCAGGAGGCCCCCTCCCCAGCTTTGTGG
>NW_006159530.1:4666472-4670086 GCF_000334495.1 Tupaia belangeri chinensis | reverse complement strand
GCCCCTCTGGGATTACTCACACAATATGGCTGCCACGGTGGGGGTGGGGGGTGAGGGGGGCCGGCGGGCGCGGGGGAGGGTCTAAGGCGGGCTGCAGATGAGGTCGAGAATAACAACAACAACAATAATGGCGATATTTTAATAATAGTAAAAACAGTCCTAATTGCGTTTTCCAGGTTTATTAACTTCGGGAAGTCTAGTTTATTAACTCTCGCGGTTATTAACTTCCAGAAGTCTTTGCCTGTGTCAGTCTGTGCCCGAGGCTGGCTGGTGTTGGGTTCATCATCTCACAGGCTCTCCACGAGAAAGGGGCGCAGGACAGGGAGGAGGGAGGCGCCGTGATATTTGAAGTAATTAGAGAGACTTTATTGAAATCAAATGCACGGGCAAGAAATGGTAATTAACTGAGAGGAGAGGATGCTCTGTTCTCTCTTTCCAAGGGCCGTGGGACTGTCATGTATAATCCTCATCTTGGGGACACCGGGCAGCTTATGAAAGGCAGTGTTGGAAAGCGTATGTATAAAACAGAGCTCTAAATTGCACAAGGCAGGAAAGGAAACACACCTATGCTACCTAGTTACCATTGGTTCAGAATGGGAAAAAGGGAAAAAATGAAAAAGAGCGAGTGGTTTGGTTAGAAAACCCAGCTGTCGCTGAAGTTACTCACTAGTACAGATAACCCGCGACTTAGCAAAGGCAAGAGCTGATGACCCTGGTCTGGCGAGGTCAGGTAGAGACTCTGATGAGACTTACGGTGAGGACCCGGGTCTGGGGGTAAATTTCATTATTTTGAAATGGACATGATATTGAAATGAAGAATTTAGTAGGTTGAGTTTCCGTGGGTTCCTTCTGAGGCCTGGGCAGCCACTTTGGAGGGTCCTAGAGAGGAAGACAGGGTCTTCATGGGGCTCGGGGTGGGTCAGGGCTCCGCGGAAGGACGTTCAACTCCCTGGGAAGGCTTTGCAAAGCGCGTCCACACGTAGCGGGAGGAGTCCTTTGTTAGGATGCTGGAATAGAATGGACTGAAAAATTCTGTGTTTAGAACATTTTTCTTTTTAGAATGATTTATTTAATTTTATGTATTTATTATTATTATTTAATTTGCCCAGAGAGACAGTGAGAAAGCAAGTCACCAGGTCTGGCATGCTACCTGCCAACTCCAGAACTTTGTCTTTTTAAAGTTTATTTTTTATTTCTTGAGAGAGAGGGAGAGATGGAGAGAGATGTACCCCTAACAAGGTCTTCGTGCCGTGGTCTATCTCTCACCCCAGCCAGCCTGGATCACGTGTGTGCACATGCGTGTGCATCCCATGTGTACTGAGAGGTCCCAAGACATGAACCTGGGACCTTTCCCATGGGGGTCGGCTTGCATTACCACCATGCCACTGCCTGGCTCTCAAGAATTCGTCTTTATTAAGCATTTGTTTATTACCTACTGTGTCTCAGTGCAAAGGAGAAAACTGGCTTACCTAGACGGCTTTGAGATCAGAGGGTAGCTGATTTGGAGTCAGAAAACTTGGGGATCTTTTGAACTTTGGTTTCTTTTTTTTAAAAGGATATTTAATTTTTATCAATTATTATTATTATTTAATTTGCTACAGGGCACATGTGTGTGTGTGTGTGTGTGTGGGAGAGAGAGAGAGAGAGAGAGAGAGAGAGAGAGAGAGAGAGAGAGAGAGAGAGAGAGAGAGAGAGAGAGAGAGAGAGAGATAAAGCTGCCAGGTCTGGGACTTGAACCACAGTCTACCATGTGGGAGTCCAGTGCCTTAACCACCATGCTACCTGCTGGCCCCAAACCTTTATTCATAGAAATGGGTTAAAGTGCATTTCTGACAGGGTTGGGGTAAGGATTATATGAGATAATGAAATTCAAGGATCACTTTGTAATTGTAAAGAGTTACCCAGCTTTAGGGTTAAACATAATTACTGCTATTATTGTCGCCCTTGTCATTTATTGTAAGGGTGTATGTGCTCACCAGAGAGAAGCAGACAGAGAAGGAGAGAGAGCAGCCCCACGGGGCGCGGCCACACCCTAACCCCTTTCCTCCACTTCTCCACCCTGTGGTGACTTGGGGCATGCAGGCACACGCACCCAGTGTGTTTTACAAACTATCAGGGCGAGGATTTGAACTCTGGTCAGACGTGGGATCCAGCTCCCTTAACCACTCGTCATGGGGTTGGTCCATTATTATGAATATGTATTGTTATTCTCTGACCACGAGACTCCGTGGTCCTGCAGTTGCAAACCTTCTTTGTGCCGGCACTTCTGGTCCTTTTGCTTTTCCTTCCCCTTCCTGGAGCCGGGCCACGAGGAGGAGCAGCTTTGTCAGCACTGACGTGGGGATTGCTCTGTGTCCGGATGTGTTCAGTCAGCAGTGCCACCTGCAGTTCCTTCTTTCAGTGTGAGTCTCATGGCCGAAATGCACTGTGGGTGCCCAAAGGCGCTCCTGTGTTACGGGGTTTCCTTCTCATTACGAGAGTAACAAGTTGAGCACGGGGTCCTCATCACGGTGCAGCTTTGCTCCCTTTGGGCTGGTGGAAAGAAGCTCGCACCTAGGCCCAGGGCTGAGCTGTATGGTCTGGGCTGTGCAGAAACTTCGAAGGCCAGCCCCGGGCAGGCAGTCTGTGCTCACGGCCTCTGCAGGGGTCTGTCTGAGAAGCCAGCGCCTGCTAAGTAATCACCCCATGCTTCAGCACCCATGCTACCAAAATCTACTGAATGCCTCTCTGTGCCCGAAGGTGCGTGGAATAAAGCTAAATCTTACAGATATGGCTCTAGTCCTTTTCTGCTTCTTCTTATTGTTCTAGGGTATGTGTGCTCACCAAGGAGAGACAGAAAGAGAGACAGCGAGAGGGAAATTAAGAAATCATTCCTGGAGGATGGCCATGCCTCAATCCCTTCTCCTCCATTCTCCTCTCAGGATCTTGGGCACGCACACACATGCGCCCGGTGTAAGTTTTAAGCCACTGGGTCTGGGACTCAAACCGTGGTCGACTACATGGGAGTCCAGTGACATAGCCATTACGCTAACTGCTGGGCCCCCTCCATTCTCCTCTCAGGATCTTGGGCACGCACACACATGCGCCCGGTGTAAGTTTTAAGCCACTGGGTCTGGGACTCAAACCGTGGTCGACTACATGGGAGTCCAGTGACATAGCCATTACGCTAACTGCTGGGCCCCCTCCATTCTCCTCTTAAGATTTTGGGCACACACACACATGCCTGGCATAATTTTCAATTCTCCAGGTCTGGGACTTGAACCACTGTCAGCCATGTGGGAGTTCAGTGCCTTAGCCACCACATTGGTGACCCGCTGGACCTTTAGTCCTATTTTTACAAACCTCTTTTCTTACAATTAATGTCGGTCTGGCTGCCATGTGTAGTCTAGGAAATGGTAGGGTGAATTTTGCTCTGCCTTCAGAAGTAAGATGATAAAAGGGTCTGCCGGGATCAGCAGGTGGTGTGGTAGTTAAGGCACTGGACACTCCCACATGGCTGACCACAGTTCGAGTCCTGGACCTGGTGGCTTGCTTTCTTGCTTTCTCTCTCTTTCTGTGTCTCTCTCTGGTCAAATTAAAATAAATGAATAAATTAAATAAATAATTTTTTTTTT
>NW_006159530.1:4659934-4666454 GCF_000334495.1 Tupaia belangeri chinensis | reverse complement strand
AAGAGCATTTGCAAGGATTTGCCAGATACTTTTTGGCCCCTTCAAACTTTTTTTTTTTTTTTTTTTTAAAGAGTCTTTTGCCTTCAGGCATGCATGCTCTCTGGAGAGAGACAGAAACAGTGAAAGGGAAAGTGAGAAATCACTCCCCAGGGGGAATGGCCATGCTGCAACCCCTTCTCCTCCATTCTTCCCCCCGGGGTTCTTGAGCATACGTGCACATGTGCTTGGTGTGATTTTGAAGCCACCTTGTCTAAGACTCAAACCACGGTTTGCCAAGTGGGAGTCCAGCGACCTAACCACTATGCCACCTGCTGGCCCTGGGTGTTCAAACTGTTATGCATTCAGCACGTGTTTGCTGTGTTGCAGTGGGGCCTGTGGGAAGGAAGAAAAGAAACTAAGAAATCTCCTTGAGCTTTAGTGCTTTAGGGTCATGCGGTGCTGGGGCAGGAAGCGCAGAGCGGAAGTACTGACCCTGAAGTCGACAGGCGCAAATGTTACGAGCTGCCAACTGAACGCGCAAGGGCCTTGCATGGAGCACAGACATCTCCGAGTGAGCTGAAAAGTACATCGGAGAGCAGGTTTGGGTAGACAAGTTTGGATTCAGGTCTCTAAGAAGGTGGTTTGTAGAGACCAGTGTTTCCCAGGCTTGCTGCCAGAGGACGCCTGAAGGTGGATTTCCGTGACCCTCAGTGTACCTTCTCTACGCAATGGTGGCGTCTTTATTTTTAACCTGTAGATGCAAATCATAATGTCCAACACATGGGGGTGATGCAAGTTTTCACTTGGAAACACACCTGTGCAAATAAGCTAAGGGTGTTGATTACAAGCAGTGGGGTACAGCTCTCCACGTGGGGAGAGATCATGGCTTTGACACGGAAACTTGTGAAGTGGGGGAGGCTGGCGGAGAGGATGTTATCACCCACGTAGGTTTGGTGCTTTATACGAGGGGACTTCAAAAGTTTATGGAGAAATGGAATTAAAGTAGATCTTTATTTTGGCGCAGAAACATTTTTGAAATCCACGTTTTTTTAAAGAATTTATTTAATTTTATTTATTATTATTTAAAATTTTACCAGAGAGAGAGGGAAAGTGAGAAAGCAAGCTACCAGGTCTGGGACTCAAACTGTGGTTGGCCATGTGGGAATCTAGCACCTTAACCACTATGCCACCTGCCAGCCCCATAGTTTTTTCTTTTTTTAAAATATAATATGCCTTTTTTGTTGTTGTTCCTGCTTTAGGGTGTGTGTACTTGCTGTACAGAGACAGAGAGAGACAAAGAGAGGGAGAGTGAGAAATCACCCCCCGGGGAGGATGGTCAGGCCACAGTCCCTTCTTCTCTAGCCTCCTCTTGGGGTTTTGAGCATGTGTGCACATGCTCTCAGCATGATTTTCAAGCCAGCAGGTCTGGGATTTGAACTGCAGTCAGCCACGTGAGTGTCCAGTGCTTTAACATCGTGCAGCCTGCCGGTCTCTATAATAAGCAATTTCTATGAACTTTTGGAGACCCATTTTAATCGTTCACAAGCACTTTCTTATATTTTAAGTGCTTTACACTGAAGGGTATTACTCTGGCATGGAATGGGATTTTAATATGAATATTAGTTGCCTGGATTTAGAGTACCCATTTTGTATATGAAGGAAGGAGGCTTGGGAGAGCTGACGTACCCTTGGTGAGGCCCCTAGTGAGTGGAGAGCAGCCTGGCTGGGACTAGCTCCTGACGCAATTGTTCATGGCAGAGAAGTAAGGGTGAAGGGAATGGTGTTGGAATGATCAAACTGTGAGCCGATCTAAGGGATATAGCCAAAGTCTGGTGTATGAGCGAGGACATGGTGACACAGGACCGGAAGAAGCAGGACAGACGAGGCCGGGGAGAGTTGGAGAAGGGCTTTCAAAGCCTCCGTGTTGAGGAGCCGCAGTGATGCCCCCTTATCCCCTTTTACTCCTTCAAATTGTTGGGGTGAAAGTCATTTAACAGGAAATTCGTCATTCTTGCCATCGACAGTATGGCATTCAGTGGCTTTTAGTACCTTCAGAATTTTGTGCAACTATCTATCTAATTCTAGAACGTTCTAATCACCTCTGAAAGAAGCTCTGTACCCGTCAAGCAGACACTCTCCTGTACCCTTGTCTCAGCCTCCGCCCAACCCGGCTGTGCTCTCTGCTCCTGCGAATGTCTTTTCTGGACGTCGCGTTTACACCGCACGACACAGTGGGCGGCCTTTAAAGTCCGGCTTCTCTCACTTAGCGCAGTGTCTACACGGCTCGTCCATGCGTCAGCGCTTCGCTCCTTTGGAGGGGTAACATTCTCCTGTGTGGGCATCACGTTTTTGCGTATCGTTCCTCAGTCCAGTCGTTTCCAACTTTTGCCTGCCGTGGCTGATGCTGTGATTGCGTACGAACAAGTTTTGTTTGAACACCTGTTTCGATCCTCTTGGAAACACATGCAGGAGTGGGATTTCTGGGTTTTAAGGAAATTCAATGTGTAACTTTGGAGGAAGCTTTAAACCGTTCTACAGTAGCTGTGTCATTTGGCCTTCCTCCCAGCAGTGGGCGAGGATTTCTCTATATCCTCACTAACACTTGTTGTTTTTCTATTTTGGGGATTATATCTATTCTAGTATGTGTGACATGGTCTCTTACTGTAGTCTGGATGAGCGTTTCTCTGATGACTAATGCTATTCAACATCTTTTCATCTGCTTATCATGTTTGGAGAAGTGATTTGGCCACGCTTTATTGTTGAATTATTATTATTATTTGGCCTTTATCGTTGAATAGCAAGAACTAGATGTGTCTTGGATACCAGATCCTTGTCAGTCAGACAATTTGCAACTATGGTCTGCCATTTTGTGATTGTCTTTTCACTTTTTTGACTGTGTCTTTTTTTTTTAAGTATTTATTTATTTTAGAAGTTTTTGCTATAGGGTGCATATGCTTGCCAGAAAGACAGAGAGAGACAGAGAGACATAAAGCAAGAAATCACCCCCCGGGGGGATGGCCACGCCACAATCCCTTCTCCTCCATTCTCCTCTCCGGATCTTGGGCACACACGCACATGCACCCGGCAAGAGTTTAAGCGACAAGATCTGGGACTCGAACCGTGGTCAGCTACATGGGAATCCAGTGACATAGCCATTACGCCAACTGCTGGTCCCAAGAGTGATAAATCTATTACAAATGATGAATCTACATCAACACCTCATTATCATCCGAAGTCCATAGTTAAGTTTTTATGTGGACAAGTTTTCAGCTCTTTGCGTTGAGTGTTTTATGGCTTTGGATAAATGTATAATGACATGGAATTACTGTTATAGTGTCATGCAGAGTAGTTCTACTGTTCTGAGAGCATCCTTCCCTTCCCATGATCCTGGACAGCCACTGATCTGTTATTGTCTCCTAAGTTTTGCCTTTCTCAGACTATCATGTGATTGGAATCATACAGTATGTAGACTTTTTAGATTGTCTTCCTCACTTAGTAATATGCATTTAGGCTTCCCTCATGTACTTTCATGGCTTGATAGTTCTCTTCTTTTCATTGCCCAATATTCTTATGTTGTCTGGATATACCACATTTTACCTATTCACCTACTGTAGGACATCCGGATTGCTTCCAGATTTTGGCAATTATGAATAAAACTTATGTAAACACACACGTGCAGGTTTTTAATGTAGGTAGGCTTTCTTTTTTTTTCTCTTTCTCTCTTTTTTTTTGGAGAGGTTTTGCTATAGGGTGCATGCGCTCACTGGAAAGACAGAGAGACATAGAGACAGAAAGCGAGAAATCACCCCCTAGGGGGGATGGCCACACTGCAATCCCTTCTCCTCCATTCTCCTCTCTGGATCTTGGGCACACACACACACACGCCTGGCATGAGTTTAAGCCACTGGGTCTGGGACTCGAACCGCGGTCGACTACATGAGAGTCCAGCGACATAGCCATTCCACTAACTGCTGGTCCCAATATAGATAGGTTTTCAACTCCTTTGGGTGAATACCAAAGAGCACAACTCTGGATCGTATGGTAAGAATATGCTTAGTTCTGTTAGTATTGGCTAAACCGTCTTCCAAAGTGGCTGGCTCATTTTTCATTCCTGCCAGCAGTGAATAGGAATTCCTGTTGCTCCACATCCTCATCAACATTTGATGGCATCACTGCTCCATCTGACTATTCTAATAGGTGTGTGATAGGAGCGTCTTGTTGTTCATCAGCCACTTTTATTTATAAATATTGACTGATTTGGTAGTGTTAAATTGAATGTTTAGATTACATGTTAATTTGAATTTTAACTTTTAAAATGTTAATTGGCTATTTGTGATTTTCTGCTTTGTATTTTTCCTTCTTTATTAACGTACTTTTTTCATTTGTATGTATCATATTTATTGACTGTGTTTTTCATTTACTTTAATAGTAAGCGAGACATGGTCCCTGTCTTTTGGGAACTTGGACTTACTGAGATCTTCTATAGTCTATTCTTCTTTTTAAGATTTCATTTTTTACATTTAAGTCTTCTGTACATCTCAAATTATATTACTGCATATTTTCAATTGATGAATTTTTCTTCAATATATAGTTTTTTTTTGAGAGGTTTTTGCTGTAGGGTGTGTGCTTGCCAGAAAGAGAGAGACAGAGAGACAAAAAGCTATAAATCACCCCCCAGGGGAGATGGCCACGCTGCAATCCCTTCTCCACTATTCTCTTCTTAAGATCTTGGGCACGCATGCACATGCACCGGTGTGAGTTTAAGCCGCTGGGTCCACATTTGAACTGCAGTCGACTACATGGGAGTCCAGCGACATAGCCATTACAACAACTGCTGGTCCCACTTCAATATATAGATTTTATGACCCCTTTCACAGAATAACTTCTCTTCCCCATTTATTTATTTATTTATTTTGATTTTTTTTGGAGAGATTTTCACTATAGGGTGCGTGCACTTGCCAAACAGACAGAGAGAGACATAGAGACAGAAAACGAGAAATCACCCCCAGGGGGGATGGGCACGCTGCAATCCCTTCTCCTCCTTTCTTTTCTCGGGATCTTGGGCACACACGCACACGCGCCTGATGTGAGTTTTAAGCCACCAGTCCGGGACGGTGTATTTTAAGCCGCTGGGTCCACATGTGAACTGCGGTCGACTACGTGGGAGTCCAGCGACATAGCCATTATGCTAACTGCTGGTTCCCTTCCCCATTTATTTATGATACTTGTTAAAATCATATGCTAGACTCTCGTGTATACCAGGGGCTTTTCAAAGGTTCTTAAGTTGTTTCATTGCTGTGTCTGTCAATTCTAGGGCTGCCAGTGCCATACTGTTTCAGCTTTGGTAGCTCTACGTGTTTTAACATCATGATAGGACAAGGCAGCGTCCCCATTGTTCTTTTAAATGAAGACTCCCTTTTCCCCAATTCATTCTTTGTTTTATACTTTTTATTTATCTAGACCAGGTAGAGAAAAAAATGTGGTTAGAATTTTGACAGGAATTGTCTTAAGTTTTGGAAAAACGGGCTCAGAGGGGAGCTAATCTGCTCTTCAGGAATGGAGATGTCTCCCATTTATTCAAATCTGCTTTTACTTTTCCCAGTGAAGTCATGCATTTTTATTATAATGACTTCACACAATGCGTTTTAGAATTACTCTCAGATATTTTATTTATTTAATTTTTTAGCTTTGCAATAGGGGACATGTGTTTGCCAGAGAAAAGAGAGAGAGAGAGGGAGACAGACAGAGGTCGTTCTGTGGGGGATGACCACGCTGTAATCCCTTCTCCATTCTCTTCTCAGGATTTTGGGCATGCACGCACATGCACCTGGCGTGTTTTTCAAGCTATTGGGTCTGGGACTTGAACTGGGAAGTCGGCCATGTGGGACCCATCTGCTTTAACCATCCACACTGTCGGCTGGCCCTCTCAGATATCTTATATTTTATTGCCCTAGAAATGAAATTTTCACTCTCTATTGTAAATTCTGTTAATAGCAACATAGTAAAGTTATTTTTTAGCAGTATTGTGTCTCCACACACTTCATTGAATCTATTAATTTTAAGAGTATCTTTTTTAATCCCATTGTTTGAAACATTTGCAAATGCTGTGTATTGTGTCCCATTCTTTCCAGCAATTGTATATCTATGTGTTTATGCATGTTTTAAAGTTTATTTCTTCTGTAAGAGAGAGCGAGAGCGACAGCTCCCCACACAGGGTCCTTGTGCCACTCCCCACCCCCAGTCTGAGCCATCGGGGGTGACAGGCATGCAGTCCTGCCCTGTACACACAGACAGGTCCTGGGGCAGGAACCCAAGACCTCTCCCACGTGGGTCCGGTTGTGTTACCACTGTAGCACCACTTGGCCTTGGCCCCTGTTCTATGTGTGTGTATATATATATATATATATATTTTTTTTTTTCTTTTTTGTGGAGAGATTTTTGCTGTAGGGGGCATGCACTCACCAGAAGGTCAGAGAGAGACAGAGAAACAGAAAATAAGAAATCACCCTCCAGGTGGGACGGCCATGCTACAATACCTTCT
>NW_006159530.1:4654221-4659882 GCF_000334495.1 Tupaia belangeri chinensis | reverse complement strand
CCACCGGGTCCGGGACGCGAACCGTGGTTGACTACGTGGGAGTCCAGCGGCGACATAGCCATTACGCTAACTGCTTGTCCCACGTTTTATGTATATTTTTAGGACAAAACTTTCTAAGTATTTAAATAGCATAGGTAATAGGGAATATTCTTATCGTTTCCTTGGAATTAAGGGGAAATGATTGCCTTTTGATTTTTTTAAGTATGATGTTGGCTGTTGCTTTACGGTTGGCATTCTTTCTCATTTTAAGGAATAGCTCTATTTCATAATAAGAGGTTGGTGTGTGTGTGTGTGTGAGAGTGTGAGTGTGTGTGAGTGTGTGGGTTTAAGAGGGAGGGAGAGAGCGAGAGTAAAATTATATATGTATGTATGTGTGTCGGGGGTGTGGGTATCTATCTTTCTCTGTCTGTCTGCCTGTCTATATCTATCTATCGAGAGATCGGTCTTATTTGTAATACTTTCATCTTCAAATAACAGAAAGCCCAGTTCTCCCCGGCTTAATTGGAAGGGGAGTTCGTTTTTTCCACATTACGGGACGTGGGGATAGGCTTTACAGACGAATGTATGGTGGCTCGTCAATGTCACCAGAGTCCAGGCTCTTTCCATATTTCTTCTTTCCATGCCTAGCACATGGCTCTATTTTCCTGGCCACAAGAAGACTCCAGGCTTGTGATTCCATTCCCAGCAGAAAGAAGAAGGTAGGGCCAGAAGGTAAAGGGTAAGAGGTCCCAGAGTCACACTGGCCGAGTCTTGTCTTCTTTCAAAAGCTCCCCTGGAAACCACCCAGGGGCTTCTGCCTTCACCTCACTGAGTCCAGGGAGCAACTCCTGACAGCAGACATGGGCTGGGAGATGGCTGAGGATGGAGACGGGCCAGCCGGCAGCGTTGCCCCAGCTTGCCACGGATGGCTTGGAGCCCTCTGAGAGGGGAAATCCCGCAGCGCCTTGGAAAAGGCTCTGCCCCAGGGCCCGTAGGCTGGCTGAGCTCTGACTTCCGGCCCCAGGGACTTCTGTGTGTGGGGGGACAGTGTCTGACCCGGCTCCCTAGGAGGGCACCTGCGAGGTGCAGGGGCAGGTTGGATCCTGAATGGACTCGTATTCTCCTCCCAGGTTTTGCGTTAGGACAATTTGTTTTTGGTTAATGAGTAAACTGCTCTTTCCTCTTTATTTTTATGGTGTCGTTATTAAATTACTTTTGCCTGAACAGAACCGTAAGGGGAACAGGATGTCAAAACAGGCCCCGTGGACAGATGTTAGCAACAGAGCTGGTTCTGTAGGAAAGGACTGGGAGCAAGGAGCTAAGAAGAAAAGCCCAGAAGTCACCTCCACCTCTTTCCACCGGGAGGGAGGGAGGCAGAACGCATGACAATGTGCCTTCATGTTCTGCCTCCTCTGCTTTGCTTCGCTCTCTGCCTTGGGTGAGGGAAGTCACGTTGCGTTTGTGGCAACTATTAATTGCTTCCTGAATTTATACAGCGTAAATAAAGGAGGTTGCCAGGGAGTGAATTACCAGTGGATAAATGGTGGGTCATTAATGTAGCATTGACCCTGGACCCGGAGGATGACGTGAGATCCGCGAGCGCTCTCGAGAAATTTACCAGAACCCATTTCAGCTGGAGGTGATGTGTTTTAAATCCCCCTGTAATGCAATGAGGGGAATCAAATTAGATAATAGTTTGCAGAAATCTGCTGGGCCCAGAGCCCACTCAGGAGGGTTTTAGCCTTGTGCACTGTCATGCTTGTGTATTCTGGGCCAGACCTGTGTCCCGCGGGGTCCCAGAATGGCTTTCCTTTTGTTTTCCCGCACGGTAGAAGCCCGAGCCGACACAGCTGAAATGTTTGGTGTGCAAACACGCCGAGCCTCTGTTTTTAAGTAATTATTTCGTATTAGTAAGAACATTTCAATTTCACCTTTTATGAAGTTTCTTTCTTCCATGAACAAGAGAGAGACAGAAAGAGGCAGACGCAGGCACCCTGAGCAGCGACTTAGACCGTGGGCCTCCCCCAGCTTCAGCCAGGCCTTGGAAATGGGCACGGGTGTGCCTGGCGTGTTCGGAGTGTCTGTGTGTTTCTCCACAGCAGCCCGGCAGCCCATCGGCAAGCACACACCCCGACCTTCCCCTCCTGCCAGCTCCTCCCTGTAGGCCTCTCCACTCACGAAAGCCCAAGGACAGGCACAGGCCCCACTGCCAGGGTGTCCACTGGGTGGTGGCAAGTACAACAACAGGGGCCAGTGCCATGTCCTTAGGGCCACCAGTCTTCTAGGTCACCAGCTCTTGGAGCAGAGAAGGGACAGACACCGAAAGGCTTACTGTTCACCTGTGTCCGTTTCAGATGTGTGTGCACGCCCTTTCTCACATGCGTGTTTGTACACACACAAGACGGAAAATCTCCAAGAAACTCACCCAACTGAGAAAGAAAACCTGCGTCCTATTAGCAATGGAATGCTGTCATGACCCCCATGTGCCACAGAGAGAGTGTGGCATGGGCATGAGGAGGGCTGTGTATCTGCTGGCAGCTGGCTTCGGCTCTGGGCTCCACTGCAAGACATGGACCCAGGTCCTCACTTGGACGGTGCTCGCCCGCTCCCCATGACTGTACCCGAAGTACGAGGGGTCTTCAGAAAGTTTGTGGACAGATGAAATTGAAGTATACGTTTATTTTGGTGCAGAAAAAAGATGAAATTCATGCAGGTTTTTTTCTTTTTCCCATAGTGTACCTTCCCTATGAAATTTTTTGTTATTTATTTATTTTTTAGAGATTTTTGCTATAGGGTACATGCACTCACCAGAGAGACAGAGAGAGAGGGAAAGTGAGAAACCACCAACCTGGGGGGATGGCCATGCTGCAGTCCTTTCTCCATTCTCCTCTCGGGATTTGGGGCATGTGTATACACCCAGCGTGAGTTTCCAGCTGCCAGGTCCAGAACTCAAACTGTGGTTGGCCATGTGGGAGTCCAGTGCCTTAACCATTATGCCACCTGCTGGCCTCTTCCATGAATTTTTTGAAGACCCCTTGCACTACCATAGAGAATAAGCCCTTTGAACCTTTGAGACTTCTGATTTTCAGACTCCGTGCAAACCAGCATGGCTGAGAGGAGTGCTCCTAGAACCTAGGTCCAGGAAAACTTCTCAGCTGCTGCAGTTGAGCTTTAAGAGAAGGTGGGGTGTTTGGCAGGTCCCTGTGCCAGGAGCTGATGGGACCCTCCAAAACCCCATGTTTCCTCCTTAATGGCTTTGAGGTTTTTCCCTGCTAGCCAGGGGACCAGCTCTCAAGGCTGTCAGACGAAGTGCAGGCGTTTCAACCCCAAACCATGCTTCAGACCGACAGAGTCAGGGCGACAAGGATTTAGCTTTGCAGTGTTGGATTAAGGACCAAATGCAAGAAGACGTGGATAATTTTCACTTTGCTGGCTCCTTCGCTGCAAGTCGTTTATTTTAACCTTCTTCCACCATGCCAATTACAGCTGTCTGCACATACTTCAAAGCCAGAGTTCAAATACGAAGCTAGGGTGAGGATTTCTGAGGTTCTAGTGCTGACGTCCCTGGGGCCTTCAAGCCAAGGCTGGAGTGGGTAGAGATGAAAAGAACCTCTTCTGAGTGTCCTTTGGCGAGTGTGTATGTTGGGAGAAAGGGTTAAGGAAGGTGGGTGGTGCGGCCAGCCCAGAGGAGGACATGGTTGGTGGGAAGGACCCGTCGGGTGGTGGGCATGTTGGTTGTGGCCACATCCCTTTCAGAAACAGAAAAGCTGTGACTCATTTGAATGTTTTTCACTAACCAGGGAGAGTAGGAAATAGAAAGGGAAAGACCAGACTGCACGTGACTGCCGTGTGCCTGCCTGAAATTAAGGGGGTGCCAGTGATTGTCGCCTGCTAGCTGTGAAGTTTAGTAATTACTGGGTGCTCATTGTTAGTAAAGCCACATTCGAAGCTACTGTAGAAAAAGGAAACTGCCCATTTTGCTTAAAGGGAGGAGACATCAGATTCTAGACGTCTTGAGGGTCTGGAACATTTGAGTTTTTTTTTTTTTTTTGGAGAGGTTTTTGCTATAGGGCGCGTGCACTCGACAGACAGACAGAGAGAAACAGAGAGATAGAAAGTGAGAAATCACCCCCCAGAGGGGATGGCCACGCTGCAATCCCTTCTCCTCCATTCTCCTCTTGGGATCTTGGGCACGCATGCACACACGCCCGGCGTGAGTTTAAGCCACCGGGTCCGGGACTCGAACCACAGTTGACTACGTGGGAGTCCAGTGACATAGCCATTACGCTAACTGCTGGTCCCCTTGAGTTACCTCTTTACTCAAGCTCTGAGAGATGAAAAGAGGAGGGCTGGCTCGGTGGTGGCCGCGGCACACCCAGGGTGGCTGGTCCTTCGGGAAGTGTGGGTGCGGGTCCTCAGTTGACCTGCACATAAGGGTTGCATGTCTATGATCCAGGTTGGCTGGGAGGGCTGCGGGAGGTGGGGAGGTCATGGCGTCGGACCCGGTCAAACATGCTTGTTTTATCTCCTTCTCTTCTGTTTCATACTCTCATGAAAGAAATAAACTTTTTTAAAAATAATTATTTTAGTTAAATATTTATTTATTTTAATTTGACCAGAGAGGGAGAGAGAGAGAAAGAGAGAGAGAGAGAGAGCAAGCGAGAGGGAAAGCGAGAATGCAAGGCACCAGTTCTGGGACTCGAACTGCTGTTGACCGCATGGGAGTCCAGTGCCCTTAACCACCACGCCCACTTGCTGGCCCCAGAAATAAAATTTTAAAAAATGAGAAAAGGGAATAAATCCAAAGAACGAGAAGTAAAAGGAAAATAAGGATATTGGAAGAAAAGATATTTAAAATCAGAGGGAAAGCTAGAAGAAATAAAATGAGAGAAGGAGAAGCTAAGATCGAGGAAGGGGAAAAAGTTGAACACAATGAAGGGCCAGTGGGAAGGGGGCCAGCCCAACAGGAGGGCCACTGCACCCTGCCTTAACGCCAGGGAAAGGTGGCTTAAGAAAATGCTACCCCAGACCTGCAGGTACTCTGCACTTCAAATGCAAGCAGGAAAGCAAAGCTGCTTGAGCCCATTTTTGGAGCACCCCGGTTCATGAGGCTGATGCCAGGATGCTCCTATACCCCCCTTTCAAGATCAAGGCTTTGCTCTGGGGCTCCCACAGAAATGTGATGACCGTTTCCTCCCACCCCCACTTCAAGCTTCTTCCACACGAATGGCTGGGACGGCAGTTATTTCTCAAGGAGGCGTCAGCTTGTGGAGCGGTTTGCTGCGTGCCTTAGGGATCTGGCTTGGTGGCCTCTCTCTGTTTGCTCTTAGCTCTCCTTCCCAGGGCTGTGGGGTAAGGGCTGATCCCTGCCCTCTCCAGCATAGCCACCCACTGCCCTTGTCACCTCAGCTACTGAGCTCAGCACTGATTTCTGAGGGTGGCTTGGAAAATGGCAACTGAAGGGTGATGTTGAGTTTTAGCTTCAGGAACTAGTGGGCAAATACAGAAATTGTTCTGAAGAAGGTTTTCCAGCTTCATGGATGCTCCTATGAGACTGGGTGGCATACCCACCTCAGTGAACTCACCTGACCTCTGGTGTCTCTTGGTTTGACCACTAAGAGGCCTTGGGAGATCTGAGGGCAGAGGGAGAAAGAGATTGGGGATGTATTCCCTTGGCTCTTT
>NW_006159530.1:4651532-4653618 GCF_000334495.1 Tupaia belangeri chinensis | reverse complement strand
CCTTGGCTCTTTCCTGTGTGGTCTTTGCTTATTGATTTTATCTTTCAACAGGAAGCCATAGCTGCTATGGTTTGTCTCTACAGCTCTCTCTCTTTGTCTGGTGACTGCTCCCTGCCCTTATCCCTTGGGTCTATGGGAACAGCTCTCTGAATTTTCCAGCCCTGAGGTACCATGCCATCTTTTGTTGCTTTCTGTCTTAGCCCATTGTTGTGTTGCTAAACAGAACTACCTGAGACTTGGTGAGTCACTGAGAATAGAGGTTTACATGACTCACGATTCTGGAGGCTGGAAAGTCTGAAGGCATGGAGTTGGCATCAGGCCTCTGGTGCCACATCACAACTTGGCTGCCAGAAGCAGAGAAGAGGGCGGGCATGTAGACAGAGAGGAAAGAGAATCTTCATGGCTTTGTTTGTCTCTCTCACTCACTCAGCTGATTGGATGGTGCTCTTCTATTAGGCCCTACCTCTTGAAGGTCTTACCACTTCCTAGGGCCATTAAACTGGGAACTAAGCTTTCAGAATTGTGAATCCTGGGAGAACAAACCGTTATCCAAATCACAGCACTTTCCTTAAACCCTATCCACACTTTTTTTCAAGGTTTTTGCCATAGGGTTACACGTGCTCACTAGAGAGATACAGAGAGAGACGGAAAGTGAGAAAGCACTCCCCAGGGGGGATGGCCACACCACAGCCTCTTCTGCTCCATGATCCCATCAGGATTTTGGGGACATGAATATACATGCCTGGTGTGATTTTTTTTTTTTTGGAGAGGTTTTTGTTATAGGGTGCATGCGCTCGCCAGAAATAGAGAGAGACAGAGAGACAGAAAGTGAGAAATCATCCCCCTCCCCCAGGGGGGATGGCCACGCTGCAATCCCTTCTCCTCCATTATCCTCTCGGGATCTTGGGCACGCACGCACACATGTGGCGTGAGTTTAAGCCGCCGGTCCAGGACGTGAACCGCGGTCAACTACATGGGAGTCCAGCGACATAGCCATTATGCTAACTGCTGGTCCCGCCTGGTGTGATTTTCAAGCCACTGGGTCCTGGACTCAAACTGTGGCCAGCCACATGGGAAACTGCTATGCCTCCTGCTGGCCCTTGTCCACACCTTTTAAAACTTGTCTTTGCTACGCAGTTCTGACAAGGACAACCCCAACTAGAGCAATCCCAGCAAGAGCAACCCAAAAATGACAACAGAGAGGAGGGAGAAGGCCTGGTTAAATGTGATGAATCGCTCATTTCTAAGAATGGTTTACAACACAAGGCAGTTTTTTTTTTTTTTTTTTAATAGCTTGTTCTACATGAAAATCTCAGAATGGGTTGGGGTAGGGAGCAGAGGCAAAGAGTTTTGGGGTTTAGGAGATGTGTGTCTATGATAGAAGTTGGCTAGGCTATCAGGCTGGAATGCAGGGCCAGCTTATTAATTTAATTGCTGTCCCCTCTTGAAATGTGTGTAATTTCTTTTCAAGATTTACTTAATTTTATTTATCATTACTACTATTTTTGGAGAGTTTTTTTTTTTTTTCACTATAGAGCGTGTGCGCTCGCCAGACAGAGAGAGACATAGAGACAGAAAGCGAGAAATCACCCCCCCAGAGGGGATGGTTACGCTGCAATCCCTTCTCCTCCATTCTCCTCTTGGGATCTTGGGGCACACATGCACACGCGCCCGGCGTGAGTTTTAAGCCACCGGTCCGGGACGCGAACCATGGTCGGCTACGTGGGAGTCCAGCGACATAGCCATTACGCTAACTGCTGGTTCCCTCATTACTACTATTTTTAATTTCTGAAATAGGGCATGTGCACTGACCAGAGAGACAGACAAAGAGAGAGAGAGAGAGAGAGAGGGAAAGATAGAAAGCAAGCCATTAGGTGTAGGACTTGAACTGCAGTTGCCCTTGTTGGAGTTCAGTGCCTCAACCAGGATGCCACCTACTGGCCCTGAAATGTGTATAATTGTATATAAACATGAAATTGCGATGATTAACTTTCCCTTTTTTTTTTTTTTGGAGAGGTTTTTGCTATAGGGCACGTGCGCTCGCCAGACAGACAGAGAAAGATATAGAGACAGAAAGCGAGAAATC
>NW_006159530.1:4649923-4650901 GCF_000334495.1 Tupaia belangeri chinensis | reverse complement strand
TTTTTTGGAGAGGTTTTTGTTATAGGGTGCATGCGCTCGCCAGAAATAGAGAGAGACAGAGAGACAGAAAGTGAGAAATCATCCCCCTCCCCCAGGGGGGATGGCCACGCTGCAATCCCTTCTCCTCCATTATCCTCTCGGGATCTTGGGCACGCACGCACACATGTGGCGTGAGTTTAAGCCGCCGGTCCAGGACGTGAACCGCGGTCAACTACATGGGAGTCCAGCGACATAGCCATTATGCTAACTGCTGGTCCCGCCTGGTGTGATTTTCAAGCCACTGGGTCCTGGACTCAAACTGTGGCCAGCCACATGGGAAACTGCTATGCCTCCTGCTGGCCCTTGTCCACACCTTTTAAAACTTGTCTTTGCTACGCAGTTCTGACAAGGACAACCCCAACTAGAGCAATCCCAGCAAGAGCAACCCAAAAATGACAACAGAGAGGAGGGAGAAGGCCTGGTTAAATGTGATGAATCGCTCATTTCTAAGAATGGTTTACAACACAAGGCAGTTTTTTTTTTTTTTTTTTTAATAGCTTGTTCTAAATGAAAATCTCAGAATGGGTTGGGGTAGGGAGCAGAGGCAAAGAGTTTTGGGGTTTAGGAGATGTGTGTCTATGATAGAAGTTGGCTAGGCTATCAGGCTGGAATGCAGGGCCAGCTTATTAATTTAATTGCTGTCCCCTCTTGAAATGTGTGTAATTTCTTTTCAAGATTTACTTAATTTTATTTATCATTACTACTATTTTTGGAGAGTTTTTTTTTTTTTTCACTATAGAGCGTGTGCGCTCGCCAGACAGAGAGAGACATAGAGACAGAAAGCGAGAAATCACCCCCCCAGAGGGGATGGTTACGCTGCAATCCCTTCTCCTCCATTCTCCTCTTGGGATCTTGGGGCACACATGCACACGCGCCCGGCGTGAGTTTTAAGCCACCGGTCCGGGACGCGAACCATGGTCCGCTACGTGGGAGTCCAGC
>NW_006159530.1:4646305-4649805 GCF_000334495.1 Tupaia belangeri chinensis | reverse complement strand
AGGAAAAGAAAGAGAGGAAAAGAGAAAAAGAAAGCCATTAGGTGTAAGACTTGAACTGCAGTTGCCCTTGTTGGAGTTCAGTGCCTCAACCAGGATGCCACCTACTGGCCCTGAAATGTGTATAATTGTATATAAACATGAAATTGCGATGATTAACTTTCCCTTTTTTTTTTTTTGGAGAGGTTTTTGCTATAGGGCACGTGCGCTCGCCAGACAGACAGAGAAAGATATAGAGACAGAAAGCGAGAAATCACCCCCCAAGGGGGATGGTCACGCCGCAATCCCTTCTCCTCCATTCTCCTCTCGGGATCTTGGGCATGCACACACACGCGCCCAGAGTGAGTTTTAAGCCACTGGGTCCGGGACGCGAACCGCAGTCGACTACGTGGGAGTCCAGCGACATAACCATTACGCTAACTGCTGGTTCCCACAATGATTAGCTTTCGAGCAAGGGGCCCTGTGTTTTCACTCTGCCACTGGCCCTGCTGGGATGAGCGATCCTGTTTCCACGTGGCAGGGACTGAGCATGAGTAACAGTCTGCCAGTGATGAGGAGACCAGGCTACAAGGCAGGAATGACACCTATTGGGGGAGCTTTGCTTTGTTTTTCCTCCGGGTATGTAGCCTTTTTGTGGAAGCTAGAGAGCTATGGTTGAAAAAGAATGCCTCTACATTTAGTTTCTTTCTTCCATTTTTCCTCCCCAAAGTCTAGATATACATTCTTACTACTACTGTTTAACAAACCAACCCAAAATGTAGTGCTTTGAGACAGTCGCCGTGCATTGTGCTAATGAATCGGCACTTGCGGTAGGGCTCCTCAAGGATGGCTTGTGGCTGTTCAGCGCAGTGTCAGCTGGGGCGGCTTAACTGGGAGCAGAGGGTTGATTTCCACGAAGGCTCGTGCACTTGGCTGGTACGTTGTCTGGCTTGCCTGCTGGGGGCCTTGCTTGCCCTCCAGGTGGAGCCTCTGATTGGATTGCTTGGGCTTCCTAACAGCATGTTGGCTGGCCCCTGTGCACGAATGACTTCAGAAACAAGAAGTAAATGGTAACCAGCAGTTAGCGTAATGGCTATGTCGTTGGATTCCCATGTAGTTGACCGCGGTTCGCGTCCCGGACCCGGTGGCTTAGAACTCACGCCGGGTGCGTGTGCGTGCGTGCCCAAGATCCCGAGAGGAGAATGGAGGAGGAGGGATTGCGGCGTGACCATCCCCCCTGGGGGGTGATTTCTCACTTTCTGTCTCTATGTCTCTCTCTGTCTGTCTGGCGAGCGCATGCGCCCTATAGCAAAAACCTCTCAAAAAAAAGAAAAAAAAAAAGAAACAAGAAGTAAAGCAGCCAGTCTCTTAAAACCTGATCCAGGAAACGGACTCCGTGTGCCTTCCTGTGTCAGCAAATCTACCTCGATTCATGGTCAGGGGACATAGTCCTAACTCTGGATGGGAAGAGAGTCAGGATTCTACAACTGGCCATCCCAATCTGCTACTATAAGCATGGCTATTCTTTTTTTTTTTTTTTTTTTGTAGAGGTTTTTGCTATAGGGCGCATGCGCTCGCCAGACAGACAGAGAGAGACATAGAGACAGAAAGCGAGAAATCACCCCCCAGGGGGGAGGGCCACGCCGCAATCCCTTCTCCTCCATTCTCCTCTCGGGATCTTCAGCATGCACACACACGCGCCCAGCGTGAGTTTAAGCCACCGAGTCCAGGACTTGAACCGCGGTCAACTACGTGGGAGTCCAGCGACATAGCCATTACACTAACTGCTTGCTGGTCTCTAAGCATGGCTATTCTACGTGTGAGAAAATGAAATCTGCCTTGGAGCAGCTCAAACATGGGCCGAGCTGGGCTCAGGGCCCCTCAGCTCCTGACTCCCAGACTGCGCCCAGTCTAGCCCATCATTCTGTTATTTAAGAAAATACGTTTCTTTAGAAAGAGACCCAGCAGAGCTGCACATCCTCACGCCCCCCTGCTTCAGCCAGCCGGGATCACAGGCATGCCCTGTGTGTACAGGGATGCCGTGACATGTGAACACGGGGCCTTCCTGTGTGGTCAGTCTCAGAGTGTGGTCACGTTTCTGTGCTACTGCTTGGCCTCATTCTATTGTGTTTGTTTGTTTGTTTGTTTTAAAATATGATAAGAAGCAGCAAGTCCTCTTTGTCTACACAGCCCCAGTTTTCAACCTCAAAACATGTTAGATTAGTAATAAGAGAGATATTCTACTTCTTTTTGTAACTGCAGAAATAGAGTCTAAGCATTTAGAAAAGAAACAAAAACCCCCAAACTGGACCAGCCAGTGGCACGGTGGTTAAGGGGGATGGATCCTACATGGCTGACTGCATGGTTCCAAACTGGACCAAAGGCTTGGAAAACATACTGGGCATGTGCGCCCAAAATCTCAAAATCAGAAACGGAGGAGAAGGGGTTGTAGTGTGACCATGCCTAGGGGGTGTGCTTTGTCACATTCTCTCTCTGGAAATTTGCCCTATGACAAATTAAAAAAAAATCTGTATCTATCATCTAGCTAGCTAGCTATATCTATATCTATACAAACCATTAGAAAAAGAAGGGGTTCTGGGACCATCAGTTGGCATAATGTCTATGTTGCTGGACTCTCATGTAGCTGACTGCAGTTCGAGTCCCGGACCCGGTGGCTTAAACTCACACCGGGCGCATATGCGTGCCCAAGATCCCGAGAGGAGAATGGAAGAGAAGGGATTGTGGTGTGGCCATCCCCCCTAGAGGGTGATTTCTTGTTTTCTGTTTCTCTGTCTCTCCCTCTCTCTGTCTTTCTGGTGAGCGCACATGCTGTATAGCAAAAACTTCTCCCCCTCCCCCAAAAAAAGAAAGGAAGAAAAAGAAGAGATTCTCATGTGTCTGGGTAGTGCAGGACTGCCTTACTGAATGCCATGGTGTTGTTATTTTTATTTATTTATTTTCTTTTTTTGAGAGCAGGAGACAGGGTCTTGGTTTGTTTCCCAGCTTGGCTTCAAACTTGTGATCCTCCAGCCTCAGCATCCTGAGTAGCGGGACCACAGGTGCATGCCACTGTGCTGGAGCAAGCTTGAAGGCTTGTTGAGGAGTTCTCTGCTCTCGTGAAGAGCAGACAACACACCAGCGCCCTCGTGCAGGCTCCAGGGGAACCTGGACCTTACAGCAATGGTCGCCCCATCCTCTTATTAAATGAAAGGAGCGAGGACACCTCTGTGCAGAGGAACGCTGAAGAGCTCACTCTCCCGGGCACTGGGGCAGGTGCATGCTCTCTTTCTCTCTCTGTGTAGAGTCTACAGACTCGAATTTGCTGGCTCCTGAGGGAGAGAGACTGATGACCTCGAAGGTGGGGTATGTGGCCCGTTGCCGGGATAGGCCTGTCCTCGCAGTCGCCTTGGGGCCATGAGGCTGTTAGGTGTTGGCCATTGTGTTTCGCTGCCAATGCTGGCAGCGTCTGGGGCCGAGGCAGACGCTCTCTCATACCAGCTTGTCATACCGGAGCAGGAGGACAC
>NW_006159530.1:4640450-4646236 GCF_000334495.1 Tupaia belangeri chinensis | reverse complement strand
CGTGGGCTTTTTGGGTGTGGGCCTTTGTGTTCCGCTGCCAATGCTGGCAGCGTCTGGGGCCGAGGCAGACGCTCTCTCATACCAGCTTGTCATACCGTAGCAGTAGGACACGCCCGAGGACGCCCGGCCATTTCAGCATCCAGCCGGGGGAGAGCTCTTGCTACACAAATCTATGTATAGCTGGGAGCGTTAGGTCCAAGGACCACTGGGCCCAATATTTTGACACACGGGAGATCGTTTTTCATATAATTAGGAACCTCTGATCAAGTACGTATCTCATCCTTTTGAAAAACACCTACCACAAGGGAACCAGCAGTTAGCGTAATGGCTATGTCGCTGGACTCCCACGTAGTCGACCGCGGTTCATGTCCCGGACCCGGTGGCTTGAAACTCACGCCGGGCGTGTGTGCGTGCGTGCCCAAGATCCTGAGAGGAGAATGGAGGAGAAGGGATTGCGGCGTGACCATCCCCCCTGGGGGGTGATTTCTCGCTTTCTGTCTCTATGTCTCTCTCTGTCTGTCTGGTGAGCGCACGCGCCCTACAGTGAAAATCTCTCCAAAAAAAAAAAAAACACCTACCACAGTGAGGGAGAGACAGAGCAGCTCTTCACACTAATGGTTCTTCATCCTTTTTTTTTTTTTTTTAATAATTCTTTATTTAATTTTTAAAATTATTTTTATTTTTTAATTTGACCAGAGAGAGACACAGAGAGAGAGAAAGAGAGAGAGTGAGGGAAAGTGAGAAAGCAAACTGCTAGGTCCAGGACTTGAACCATGGTCAGCTGTGTGGGAGCCCAGTACCTTACTCACCATGCCACCTGCAGGCCCCTGGTTCTTAATTTTTTATGTCATGTTCCAAAGACGTGCCACCCTGTGTCCCAGGCTGTGTGTATCTGGAGCTCACCCAGGCTATCTGTCTGGGGTGCAAACAGCAGGTACTCCTTGCTGAGAAACTCTGGCCAGCTGACCAGCTGGGCTCCCGGACACCTTACTTCAACTTCAGAGGCCTCTGTTCATCTGTTGTATCATTTGAAACATGTCAAATCTTTCATCCAGTAAGCGAACTTGGGAGCAGGGGTATGGACAGTTAGGAAGGTGGAAAGAGAGCAAATCTGAGTTAGAGAAGTGTCATCGTGGCCCGTTACTTACTAAGAATTCAATATGTGTAGCACAGGGCTAGTGTGAGTTTTGGTGGGGTGTTTGGTGTCTCTGTCTTTAAGAAATTATCAGGCCATGGACCAGTATTTAGCATAGTGGCTATGTGGCTGGACTCCCATGAAGTTGACTGCAGTTCGGACCTGATGGCTTAAACTCATGCCGGGCGCGTGTGCGTGTGTGCCCAAGATCCCAAGAGGAGAATGGAGGAGAAGGGATTGTGGCGTGGCCATCCCCCCTAGGGAGTGATTTCTCGCTTTCTGTCTCTATGTCTCTCTCTGTCTTTCTGGTGAGCACACGTGCCCTATAGCAAAAACCTCTCCCCCCCCACCAAAAAAAAAAAAAAAAGAAAGAAAGGAAGGAAGGATCAGGCCACTAGAGAGCACAAGAATTTGAAGGGTCTGAAACTGAAATTCAAGGGGACTTCAAAAAGTTCATGGAAAACTGAAATTAAAGTATGGGTTTATTTTGGTGAAAAAGAATTTTGAAATCCATGCATAATTCTTTTCATAATATTCATTTCTTTCATGAACTTTTTTGCCAGATCCATCATAAAGCAAAAACAATAGCCTTCGGTTATATTGCCTGGATTCAGATTGTGACTGCCGCTTTTGGCATTAGGACATGGGGAAACATTTCGTAGTTTTTTTCTTTTTAATTTATTCATTTATTTATTTTAATTTGACCAGAGAGAGACACAGAGAGAGAGAAAGTGAGAAAGCAAGCCGCCAGGCCCAGGACTTGAACCATGGTTGGTCATGGGGGAATGTCCAGCGCCTTAACCACCACGCCACCCGCTGGTCCCCACATGTCGTAGTCTTGAGGCTTTTGTTCATTGTGACGTGGGGACAGTATCTGTGCTATGAGACTGTGAATATCTAACGAGACAGAGGAGATGGCTGTTGAGGGTGGGGGACAAGCATTTTCTCCTGAAGGTGGCGGGATGGGCTACGTCTCCTCTCTGGGACCTTACAACGAAGTGATTTTTGCAGAGGCTGTGATTCTGTGGTTTGGCTAGTCAAGACCAGCCTCGCTACAAGCTTCTAGGTCCAGACACAAGGAGGGGCTGGCTCTCGTAGGTCGTGGGGAAGGTGGTCAACCCAGTGGTCTCCTTGAGTACCCAGAATTGTCAGCTCCTCAGTGGAGTCTGCATTCTTTTTTTTTTTTTTTTGGAGAGGTTTTCGCTATAGGGTGCGTGCACTCGCCAGACAGACAGAGACATAGAGACAGAAAGCGAGAAATCACCCCCTAGGGGGGGTGGTCACGCCGCAATCCCTTCTCCTCCATTCTCCTCTTGGGATCTTGGGCACGCACACACACGCGCCCAGCGTGAGTTTTAAGCCACCGGATCCGGGACGTGAACCACGGTCGACTATGTGGGAGTCCAGCGACATAGCCATTACGCTAACTGCTGGTTCCCAAGGAGTTTGCGTTCTTGTAGGCAGCCATATGCAGAGTGCAAATTATCCCAGTTACAAGCTGAACCTGCAGGACGGGTTGGGTGGAACTTGGGTGGGTGAAGCTTCCAGGAAGAAAAGCAGAAAGGCTTCCATGCAGATGGCGGCTGCTGTCGTGGGATCCGAGGCAGAAGGCCTGGGGAAGGTCAGGGGTGCCCTTCCTTCTGGGGTGGAGGTAACAGATGAGCTGACAGCTGCCCTCCAGCCCCTAGCAGGACTTCCTCGGGTTTGCCACTGGGGGCTTTTGCTAGGCAGAGGTGCCTTCCTTGCCAGGTTTTTGTTATTAACGTTGATCCCACATATCGGAAAGTGGAAAGCAAACCTTGGAACTCCGCATCCAAGTGGGATTCCAGCCTGTGCAGCAGCGTGTGCCAAAGGCTGGGGGTGGGGCCGTGCTGCGAGCTCTCCGCTCAGGGTCCGGGAGCGAGCCCTCGGCATCACTCACTGTCAGGGTATCTCGTGGTAATCACTTCCAAATGGCGCTGGGTGGGGAGGGGGCTCCCCTCCAATCACCCAAGGCATGTCTTGACTCAGGACGGAAAGGGAGTTTTTCCATAAGCATCTCCTCTTTCCAAAAGGGACCAATGATAGAACACGAGATGCCCACGAGCCCCTCTTAGCATATCTATAATAATATCCGTGTTGATGCAGCAGAGGGGAGGCGACAACGTCCAGGGGGGGTTAGGTCCCGACGGCTGACCCGGGAGACGCGTGCAGGCTGAGCGGCTCGGCGCTCTGGGACACGTGGGCGTCTCGAGCGTCTCCCGAGGCCTCTCCTGAGGCCGTGAGTGTGCACACGGGTACAGGTCCTACCCCCGAGGACACAGGTGGGCTCTGTGACAGCCACTCAGTGCCCCAGCTAAACTGCAGCGCACAGCACAGTGCCTCAAAATCCCAGTCCAGGGGACCAGTCCACCTCCCCGCTGAGAAACTGCAGTTTGGATCAAGTCACTTCATCTTTCTGAGCCTCGATTTTGTTACCTGTAAAATGGGGATTATGATCTTTGTTGTTTGTTTGTTGAGATATTTTTGCCGTAGGGCATGTGCGCTTGCCTGAGAGAGACAGAGACAGAGAGAGGGAAAATGAGAAATCAACCCTAGAGGAGGTGGTCATGCCACCATCTCTTCTCTCCCATTCTCCTTTTTGGACGTTGGTCACTTGCGCACACACGGACACCTGCCTGGTGTGTTTTTCAGGCCACTGGGCCTCAGCCTGAGTCGGCCATGTGGGATCCAGTGCCTTAACCACCATGGCATCCTCTGTCCCTATAATCCGTTATAGAATTCTCGTGAGGAATGTGTGAGAGGAGAGGGTGAGTCACCAAGTAGGGCCTTAGTAGAGTTTAAAAGTTATCCTGAAGAGATTCCGGGTCAGCTGGTGACACAGTGGTAGTGCCACACGCGATGCCGGACCACATGGGCAGGTCCTGGGCTGTGTCCGGAGACATCCTGTACACACGCAAGGTGCATGCGCATGTGCCCACAGCCTGGCCGGCTGGCGCTGAGTGACCACAGCACGAAGACCCTGGTGGGGAAGCGCTCTCTCTCACTCCCTCTGTCTCTTTCAGGGAAAGAATAAGTAAGTAAACTTGAACAAAGAGTTTCTGTGTCTTTCCTATCATTTTTGAAGTCTGTCTTCAGTTCTCACAGGCGCTTTGCAGAATCACATATAAACAGCATAGCTAAAATCTACACAGATCTTTCCTGAATTCTATTTAGTAAACTATTCCAGCTATCTCTTGATGAAATTCTTTTTTAAAAGTGTATTTGGGGGCCAGCAGATGGTGTGATGGTTACTTCGCTGGACTCCCATGTAGTTAACTGTGGTTTGAGTCCTGGACTCGGCAACTTAAAACTCACGCTGGCTGTGTGTGTGTGTGTGTGTGTGTGTGTGTGTGTGTGCACGCGCACGTGTGTGTGCCCAAGATCGCGAGACGCGTGCAGCCTGAGCGGCTCGGCGCTCTGGGACACGTGGGCGTCTCGAGCGTCTCCCGAGGCCTCTCCTGAGGCCGTGAGTGTGCACACGGGTACAGGTCCTACCCCCGAGGACACAGGTGGGCTCTGTGACAGCCACTCAGTGCCCCAGCTAAACTGCAGCGCACAGCACAGTGCCTCAAAATCCCAGTCCAGGGGACCAGTCCACCTCCCCGCTGAGAAACTGCAGTTTGGATCAAGTCACTTCATCTTTCTGAGCCTCGATTTTGTTACCTGTAAAATGGGGATTATGATCTTTGTTGTTTGTTTGTTGAGATATTTTTGCCGTAGGGCATGTGCGCTTGCCTGAGAGAGACAGAGACAGAGAGAGGGAAAATGAGAAATCAACCCTAGAGGAGGTGGTCATGCCACCATCTCTTCTCTCCCATTCTCCTTTTTGGACGTTGGTCACTTGCGCACACACGGACACCTGCCTGGTGTGTTTTTCAGGCCACTGGGCCTCAGCCTGAGTCGGCCATGTGGGATCCAGTGCCTTAACCACCATGGCATCCTCTGTCCCTATAATCCGTTATAGAATTCTCGTGAGGAATGTGTGAGAGGAGAGGGTGAGTCACCAAGTAGGGCCTTAGTAGAGTTTAAAAGTTATCCTGAAGAGATTCCGGGTCAGCTGGTGACACAGTGGTAGTGCCACACGCGATGCCGGACCACATGGGCAGGTCCTGGGCTGTGTCCGGAGACATCCTGTACACACGCAAGGTGCATGCGCATGTGCCCACAGCCTGGCCGGCTGGCGCTGAGTGACCACAGCACGAAGACCCTGGTGGGGAAGCGCTCTCTCTCACTCCCTCTGTCTCTTTCAGGGAAAGAATAAGTAAGTAAACTTGAACAAAGAGTTTCTGTGTCTTTCCTATCATTTTTGAAGTCTGTCTTCAGTTCTCACAGGCGCTTTGCAGAATCACATATAAACAGCATAGCTAAAATCTACACAGATCTTTCCTGAATTCTATTTAGTAAACTATTCCAGCTATCTCTTGATGAAATTCTTTTTTAAAAGTGTATTTGGGGGCCAGCAGATGGTGTGATGGTTACTTCGCTGGACTCCCATGTAGTTAACTGTGGTTTGAGTCCTGGACTCGGCAACTTAAAACTCACGCTGGCTGTGTGTGTGTGTGTGTGTGTGTGTGTGTGTTTGTGTGTGTGTGTGTGTGTGTGTGTGTGTGTGTGTGTGTGTGTGTGTGTG
>NW_006159530.1:4627338-4639725 GCF_000334495.1 Tupaia belangeri chinensis | reverse complement strand
TGTGTGTGTGTGTGTGTGTGTTTGTGTGTGTGTGTGTGTTTGTGTGTGTGTGTGTATGCACACACACGTGCATACGTGTGCAGGTGCCCAAGATCCAGAGAGGAGAATGGAGGAGAATCCCCCCTGGGATTTCGGTTTCTCTGTCTCTCTGGAAAGTGCACGTGTCCCATAGCAAGAGCGAGACAGAGATGAAGAGACTGCAACAGAGACCCCTGATGCCCTGCCACCATCTACCCTCAGTCGGCCTCAGTGTTTCCTGGGCACGTGGGTGCCTGATGTACTTAGAGGGGGCTCTGTACACAAACTGGGAAGCTTCCCACGTGGATTGGCATGTTTTACAGACCTGCCATTGTCTGGCCGCCATCTTGCCACAACCGCTACAGCTCCTGTCAGCAGCTAAGGGAGCTGAGACTGGTACGGCTGTGTGATGTGACCGTGTCACTCAGGTGTAGGTGTCCTCACTCCTCCTGGCTTCTGGTGCTCAGAGGGTGGGTTCTGGATCCTTTGGGGTTCATGTGAGCACCCATGAGTGCTTCGAGGACTGGCCTCCCATGCCGGGGACCCATCGCTAGGACAGCATCGCTCTATCTGTTTCACACTCGAATTCTTAATTTCCTCATGAGCATGCTGACTAGTTTTACCTCAGAACTATTCCTTCAATGCATGATTCCTTTCTTTCTTTTTCCATACATGGGCAAGCAGCTCCAGAAGCCCTGCTTTGGCCTCTCGGCCTCCTGAAGTGGTTCTGTGACTCCATCTTACGGAACCACGAGGACAGGGAGTAGCAGGTGCCGTCATAGTTAGTGACCTTCACAGTCAAAAGTCAACATTCAAACTGTACTGCTGCTTGGGGACCATTCTCATGTAAATCCTCAGCCCAGATGCAGATGGTGGAGTGAGTGTCCCAGAAGTACTTCTCGGTCCTTCCGCGGATGGGCCGGGTGCCATGTATGGGGTCCCTCAGTGCCGCGTGCCCAGTGCCTGCCACTGGTCCATGTGGCTGCTTGGTTGCAAACTCAGGTGCATCTGCTCTCGGGGTGCTGGGGCCTGGAGGTCACAGGCGACTTGGGGAGCATCGCAGCACGTGCGCCCTGTGTTCACACTGCACAGTGGATGTGGCGTGTCCCCGGGAGCCCGATGCTTCGTCCTGCAGCGGCCCAGACCGCTGTGTGGCTCCTGACTATCTCAAGTTGGCCTTGGGCTCGCTCAACTAGCCCCTTTTCCCACCCCTCTCTGGCGGCTTGGCTCTTCGGACCTTCTGTGAAATGTCACCCAAGCTTTCTGGATCTTTATAAGATTGAAGCCTTTCTGGAACACGATTTGGTAAGGTTGGGGTGGACGGCGTTGTGGATGCCAGTGATGTAACGGACGGGGGTGGCGACACAGAGGCAGGTGTCTCCCTTCTCTCTGTCTCTAGGTCTGTCTCATTCCTCTCGCTGTCTGCGCTCTGGCAGGTCCTCCTGCGCTGGTCAGCAGCATGCCCGTCCTGCCCTGTCGTTTCTGCGGTGAGGCGGGGGGCTCGGCGAGACTCGCCTGCACTGCCTGGTCCCCTCGCGTGAAGCCTCAGGGGGTTCTCACGACTCCATATGCACAGATGCAGCCTCTGTCGCCTGCCCGAGAGGACGCAGAGAGACTGGCTGCCGGAGCTCAGTGCTGAGCCCCACCTCCTGCTGGTCACTGTGCTCTCCTGGGCAGAGGAGGAGGGTACAGGGCACAGCAGCTTCCTGCTGCTGGTGGGAACTCAGGCAGAGGCAGCCAAACCCCAGCCGTCCTGTCTCTGGGGGGCATCTGGCATGGGATGCTAAGTGTGTGGTGGCGTGAGAGCCACCCACTCAGAGAGCACCGTGCATGTAGGAGAGAGCCTCCACCATGTGATCTGGGACCTGGTGAAAGAAAAATTAGCTTTTGTATCGGTTAGCTACTGCCGCAGTTTTTTTATGCTCCATAACAAAGCACCCTGAGGCTCAGGGCTTCAAACACCAAGCGTTCTCTTTCTCACTCCTAGGTTTCTCAGTCTTCAGGTCACGGGTCACTTGACCCAGGGCTCCAGGCTTCAGCCTGGGCTCAGGTCAGGTGCGAAGTCTCTGGATCAGCAGTCACTTAGACACGTTCTCACGGAGAACGACAGAAACCAAAGCACACAGTTCCATGTACTCACATTCCTTCGACCAAAACAGTTCTATGGGGAGGCCCAGCGTCAGAGGGGAGGGAAATCGTTCTATATCAAAGGGAAGTGGTGGGAGGGAGGGAACGCTGCCTGATAATCTGAAGTATCGCACAGACTGACACATCTGCAAATTCCATTAGTCGTGCTTTGAAGATTGAGAATGAGCTGGTGGGAGGAAGAAGGAGGTCGGAGGAGAGGAGGGCGTCTGAGGGTGGCTGTGGCTTTAGTGGGGGCGGAGGGGTACAGGTCCCGCCAGTTGCTTTCTTCTGTATGCACATCCAGGAGAGGGTCGTGCTGGTCTCCCCTGGCTGCAGCTCTTGCTTGGGTTGTCTTGGCCCACTCGCTGCTGTGTCTCACAGGCCTTAGATCTGGAGTCTCGGTACTTAAGTTGCTGAAGTTTTCAAGGAGCTGTGAATGTGGGCTTTTTGCCTGCTGGTGAGACCAATAATAGAGATGAACGATGCTAGGCTTACGTTGAATGTGGCCAGAGCTTGGGTGGGATTGCTGATATCTGTCTTTCCTCCGAGCACCCAATGACTGGACTTCTCCACTGTGGCGTGTGTAGCCTGCCAGGCTCTACCTAGTGGCTGTGTCAGGAAGACAGTGTTGGTAGGGACTCCACAGCTTCCTGCTCTGTTCTTGCCTTAGCCCTGATCAGAGAGGTTTATTTGTTTATTTTTGCCATAGGTGTGGCATGTGTGCTCACCAGAGAGAGACAGAGAGAGGGAAAGTGTAAATTCTGCCCTCCACCCCGGCTGGGGTTGAGGTATGGCCACATAACAAGCCCTTCTCTTTCACTCTCCTCTTGGGATTTTGTGCTTGCATGGACACGCATCTGCCATATTTTCCAAGCCGTCAGGTCTAGGACTCCAGCCGCGGAGTCATCCATGTGGAACCCAGCTACCTTAACCACCATGTCATCTGGTGGCCCCAGAGAGGTTTACTGATGTATTGAAATAATGATTTATTTAATTTTATTCTTATTCTCATCGTTTAATTTGCTACACAGCACATGCACTCACTAGAGAGAGACAGAGAGAAAGAGGGAAAGTGAGAAAGCCAGCCGCCAGGTCTGGGACTTGAACTGTGGTTGACCATGTAGGAGTCCGGCGCCTTAACCACCTCACCACTTGCTGGCCCCGGAGAGGTTAATGTTAAGACATGATACCTGGTCTACTGGGTCCTTTCACGCTTAAGCATCAAGGTTTTCCTCTCCATATCCTTCGCCCTCTTGACTTTGTGCAACACTCCAGTTCAGATAGTGTCACGTGTCAACGGCTTCCTCGCCCCCCCCCCCCCCCCCCTGTTCCCGCTGGCCCCGGAGAGGTTAATGTTAAGACATGATACCTGGTCAACTGGGTCCTTTCACGCTTAAGCATCAAGGTTTTCCTCTCCATATCCTTCGCCCTCTTGACTTTGTGCAACACTCCAGTTCAGATAGTGTCACGTGTCAACGGCTTGCTCTCCCCTCTCCTCGCCCTCCTCTCCCCTCTCCTCGCCTTCCTGTCCCCTCTCCTCGCCTTCCTGTCCCCTCTCCTCGCCCTCTTCTCCCCTTGGCTCAGATGCGAGTCTGGTAGGGGGCCCTTTCTCCAGGGCCTGACTCTGCTGGTGGTAAAGTGTGTTGATGGGTCCATCAGACCCCATTCCTTGGCTTTCTGTGTGCTTCGAGTCCTGAGCCCAGTGGCTTGGAAAACGTGCGGGGCGTGTGTGTGCCCTAGGTCCAGAGGCAGGAGAAATGGAGGAGGGAGAAGGCAGTGAGACCCCCACGGGCAGGTGCTTTCTCACGTTCGTCCCTCCTTGTCTGACTCTGGCAAGTGCACACGCCCTTCAGGAAATTAAAGGAATAGAGATCTTCCCAGTATGAAGCTGTCGGAGCAGTGGTGCAGCCTCGTGCAGGCGGACACTGGAACAAGACTAGGTGTCCCCCAGCCTACTGGGGGGGGGGGGGGTGGGGGGGGGGGGGCTCGGGAAAAAGACTAGGTTTCCCCCAGCCTACTGGGGGGGGGGTGTCGAGGGGCGGTGCCTAGAGGAGGAGGTGCCTGAGAGGGATTGACAGATGAGAAGAGACATGCTCCCAGCTGTGGGGCCCTGAGTGGAGGCGGCACCAGGGAGAAGGAAGCAGGGCAGTGCCCAGGATTACAGAGGCTGAGACAGGGACCACCCGTGATGCAGCAGGGACGATGACCTGGCACGTCATGGGGATGTAGGAGCTGGGGATCTGTTGAAAGGCTTGGAGCAGGGGAGGGGCTTGGTGAGACTCGGACTGTACCAAGTACAGCTAGTTCCTGATGATCTGGGTTGAAGAAGTAATAATAAGTGATTTCTGTCTTGCACTGCACACCCAGACCCGTCCTGTGTGTCCCTGATGGCCAGTTTGGAGGAGGTGTGTTCCAGCAGGTCTGTTCATTCCACATATGCTGGAAAGAAGGCCGGCTGGGTTCTCCTGGCTTCTGAGTCCCTGTTTCGCTCTGAGACCAGACCACCGTCTTGCAGGACGGTGCGTGTGGGTAGGAGAGGCTACATTTTATATGACACGGCCCCAGCCCAGCACGTCCCACAGGCCTCTCGCTCCCATTCGGTGGGATTTACACACTCCCACTTTACGCATGGGCAAACTGAGGCCCAGGGAGGTTAAGCAGCTTTCCTAGGATGACCGCTAGTGGAGAGCAAAGCCGGGTTTCTCCACCCCAGTTCTGACTCCCTCCAGGACTAGCTTTAAACCAGTGAGGGACATGCTGACTCGTGTTCCTGTAGGTCCCTCACCCTCACTGGAAGGTGTGAGGTGCTCTGCATTTTAAGAAAACAACTGCTTCAGGTGTGGGATAATCTTTTGTGTGAGACGGGACTTCAAAAGTTCACAGACAATGAAATTAAAGTACAGGTATATTTTGGTGCAAAAGAATTTTGAAATCCGTATCTAGCTTTTTCCTTAGAGTTGGGCATTCAACCGTGCAGGTGGCAGGTGGGACGACAGGAGGCGAGTGCGCCACCTGCACCCCCTAATACACGACCTGAAGAGCCTGCGTATGCTGGTGAGGCACCCAGTGCAGAAAATAAAGAAAGCTTTCTGACCTGCCGGTCCAGCCGTGAAGCCCACCGCAGCCCCCTAGCTCGGGCCAGCTCCCTAGAGGGCTAATTGTTAGGACACAGGGGTCTCAGAATCTGGCGAGGGACTGCATGTGGGGAAGAGGCATTTTGGTCCCACCTCGGCCCCTGCCATCCCCAGGCAGTATGCACATACTTCCCATCATGCTTTGCTTCCTTGGGACCCAGCGGGCTGCTGGTCTGAGTGAAGAATAGCCAACGGGAGGCGTGGGCGAGGCCTGGAAGAACAAGTCACTGGGCTGCCGAAGCCAAGTCCGTGACCGGCACGATCCCAGGAGGGCCGGCAGTTTGTGGTTTCTGGGCCACTCTTCCAGCTGAGGAACGTGCTTCCTCCCCTCATCTGTCTTGGCGTTTGGAAATGTTGACGAGGATCCATGAACGACCCAAAGCACCAGAGTGGGTACAAGGTCGGCCATCCTCACATGTTCCCAGCCCCCGGCACATGTGGAATAAGTCAGATGCCACAGTGGGCCATTAAGGACGGCTCCTGCCTGGATATAGTTGCAGGTGTGCTGCAGGCCGCGAGGTGGGGGTGCGGGGGCTGGCCTCAGGGCTACCTTCACACCCAGGAGCATCTTGGAATGTTCTGTCTGTGTGCGTCGTAATCTTGGCACAAAAGGAGTGTTCTCACTAGCTCGCATTCCTGGTTTGGGACCAAGATGCACGAAAATTATACATTAGCTTTCTTCTCAAAGCTTGAAAGGTCTTGAGAGTTTCATTATGATTATTTATACTCTAGCCTTCCAAAGAAGATTCGAGGCAATTTATAGTAAAGACAAAGATACAGTCAGATGACTGAAATGAAAACAAAAGAACAAGAGCAAGAGAATGAAGAGGGGGGTGTGACATGAGAAGTGTTTCCAAAAATATAGGCTAGGGGGATCATTTCGGTTGAGCAGATGAAACTTAGTTCTGAGCTTCCTGGGAACCAGGGGGAAAAGCAACCATGCTGAGTGGCAGGGGGCTCAGTTTCTTTCAGCTGGTAGCCTCCCCATATACCTGGAGATGGGAACCTTCCTTGGTACTTTTCTTTAAGGAGGGAGAATTGTAGACATGATTAACCTAGGGTCCTCTGGAATCTTGGTAGTGACTTAGTAAAAGGGAATGCAATTTGTCTGGGACCAGCAGTTAGCGTAATGGCTATGTCGCTGGACTCCCATGTAGTCGACCACAGTTCGAGTCCCGGACCCAGTGGCTTAAAACACACTGGGCGCGTGTGCGTGTGTGTCCAAGATCCCGAGAGGAGAACGGAGGAGAAGGGATTGTGGCATTGGCCATCCCCCCTGGGGGGTGATTTCTCGCTTTCTGTCTCTCTGTCTTTCTCTGTCTCTCTCTGTCTCTCTGTCCCTCTCTGTCTATCTGGCGAGAGCACACGCCCTGTACAAAAAAAGAGAAAAAAAAGAGAAAACGATAAAAGGGAATGCAGTGTCACTCATCTTCATGGCGCTGGGTAAAAAGAGGTCTAACGGGCCAGATATTCTTGGCGGACCGAAGAGGAAACCAAGGGCGAGAATGTGGACCCTCACTGTCGGGGCAGTCAGTGAGCAGGAACCGTTGGAACAGCAGCAAGGTCCACATGCCGACATGTCTCAGAACATTGTCTTCTATAGTAGCACGGGGGTGGGGGGGAGCAGAAGGAGGAGCTGGGAGGATCAGCTTCTTTTTTTAATTTTTAATTTATGATGATTATTATTTTTTAAAATTTAATCTGACCGGAGAGATACATGGAGAGAGAGAGAGAGGGAAAGTGAAAAAGCAAGCTACTGCCAGGTCTGGGACTTGAACTGTGGCCGACCATGTGGGAGTCTAGGACCTCAACCACTACGCCACCTGCTGGCCCCAAGGAGGACTGAGCTTCTCATGTCTCTGCTGTTTGAGTGTCTGTCTGCACGACCTTGGGACAGTCACTGAAGTGGGGTTGGTCCCTCCTCTACAGAGCGAGGAGGCAGCTGACGGTTTGCAGATCCCTTTGTACTCCAGTATTCCATGGTCCGCCATTCCCCTCCCTTCCCTGAGAGCCGCAGACTTAAGTGGAACCCAGTGAAAGAAGTCATCTCACAAAGAAATACTTCACCTTGAAAAAGTAAGCGGCTTTCCAGGGATAAACACCTTGGCAACAGCTGAAAACAAAGGAGAAAAGAGAAGGAGCCCGCGTGGTCTGTGCCCTCGCTCTTCCCTTCTCCAGGCTCCCTGCGCTCGCTGTCCCACTGCTGCTGCCCTCCTCTTGGCTTCTGTTTGAAGTAGCTCTTGGAACCTGGCTGTCATTTCTGACACTGGAGGAGCGTATTTAGCAAAGGGTTCTCACCTCCCTCCCCCATTTTTAAACACTGCATCCCCTGCGGTTGGAGCTGGGAGGGGGTACCCCTTAGAATGGCGTCCATCAGAGCCCTCGGCTTGGCCTGATGCCGTGCGGTCCCTGGCTCCTCTGCGCACGGTTTTGTTTTGTCATCAAGCGTGTGTGCTCCCCAGGGAGAGAGGGGCAAAGTGGAAAATCGTCCTCCAGGGCAGACGGCCACGCTACCATCCCTTCTCCTCCATTCTCTTGAGATTTTGGATGAGCACACCCATGTGCCCAGCGTGATATTCAAGCCACTGGGCCTAGGACCGGAACCACGATGGGCTGTGTGGGGATCTAATGCCCTAACCACCACCGCACCTGCTGGCCCCGGGCGCGTGCGTTTTTTGTTTGTTTGTTTGTTTGTTTTTGAGAGATTTTCGCTATAGGGCGCGTGCGCTCGCCAGACAGACAGAGAGAGACAGAGAGAGACAGAGAGACAGAAAGCGAGAAATCACCCCCCAGGGGGGATGGTCACACCGCAATCCCTTCTCCTCCATTCTCCTCTCTGGATCTTAGGCACGCCCGCACACGTGCCTGGCGGGCACAAGCCACTGGGTCCGGCACGCGAACCGCAGTCGACTACGTGGGAGTCCAGTGACATAGCCATTATGCTAACTGCTGGTTCCCACCGGGCGCGTGCGTTTTAAAGTGCACCATGTGGCCTATGGAAACCATGGCGTGTGCGACACTGCATGGGCAGAACTGAGTGTGTGTGTTTTGGGGAACGGATGGTAACTAGGACTCAGGCTAGTTTTGGGGTGAGCCAGATGTTGCGTGGAGATGTGGGCCCCAGAATTGGGTGTTTGGCCGTGTAGGTGCCAGGCAGGATGATAGGCAGTGAGTACAACACCCAGCAGAACCAGAGCCAGAGAAAATGCACTTGTTAGGGGGAGAAGGATATTAAAACGGACCAGCTGGGGTCCCACAGAGGACACAGTGTGGCTGCCACGCGGCTTCTCACCAGGCCTGGAATCGTGTTAAGCCGGTCCCGAGAGCTGGTGGTTTTGAGGCAGCATTGTGTATGTTTGCACTGAGGGCGGGGAGGAGAATTCTACTCTGGTCTCATGAATAAGGAAATGAAATGCTCTATTTCATTGCAGAGTGAACGGCTGCTGTCAGACTCCTGCCCTTCCGAGCCTCCAGCCCTTAGACCCGCCAGGAGTTTCTCCTGTGGAGCTCCCCAGGGTGGCGCTCAGTCCCTCAGTGATAACTCGTCCATAGCCATCCTAGGACTCTCGGAGGAGTTGAAGCAGGGGGAGTGGAGGGGGGAAGGGAGGTTGTGGGCATTTCTACAATATTATATGCAAGTGCTCTGCAAATAACATGCAAATTAAAGCTGAGCGCTCTAGCACTGAGCAAAGGTGATGCAAATTTGCTTTTAATTTCTCTCCTGTGCAGTCGCAAGCGCTGCCAAGGCATCCTGGGGGCTGTCATGGGAGCTGGGAATCGGGGGCCCTGGAGGAGCGGAGGCTGCGGTGTGGTGCGGTCCATCCCGGGCTCGACCTGGGTCTTCCTGCTCAGTGTTCGGTTAAGTGCTGCTCATCTGAGAAGGGGAAGGAAACCACTTGGCTCTGGAGTTTTCTCTGCACTTAGAGACACAGAGGCTGGGAGAAGAGAAGTGTGCTTAGCCTGGGTCAGCTCCAGGTTTTGATAGGGAAGAAGGATGAGTTAGGCGCTTTCTTGAGAGTCTGAGCAACTGTTGGGGGGAAGGTCTCGGAAGCTGTCCCCATCCAAGTGGCCATTAGAGATGACAAAGCCTTTCCAGAAGGTCAAGGGAAGGGAGACAGGTCACGTGTCAGGCCTCAGGTTGTGAGCACCTTGTAAGCTGGTTATTTATTTCTCCCGTGACTGCCGAGACGGAGAGACAGCGCCCCTACCAGGGCCTTGACATTGCAGTTCACCCCGCCCCCCATGTCAGCCAGTCCTGGACCCCCAGGGATGCCTCCCGACATGAGCCTAGAACCTTTCCACTTGGGTTGGCCTCACAGAGCGTATGTTCTGCAGCCGCCCTGCTGGGAGCGCCCAGGATCACATCTGAGTTGCTGGCAGCTCTGGTTGGCTCTGAGCTCACAGTGACCTGGGAGAGCACAGGGTGTCAGCTGAGAATCGAGTGGTTCCTGAACACTGTGGCAGTGAGGATGCTGGCCTGAGAATCCTGCTTCTAAGAAGTATTTTTAAAAAAATAATTATTTTATGTTATTTATTATTATTTTTATTTACTATAGGGCATGTGTGCTCACCAGAGAGAGACAGAGAGAAGGAAAATGAGAAAGCAAGCCACCAGGTCTGGGACTTGAACTGCCGTCAGCCATGTGGGAGTCCCGTGCCTTAATTACCGCACCACCTGCTGGCCCCCAGGGGTGTGTGGCTGACCCGCCCTGACTGTGCTCTGCGGTCCTGCCCAATGGCCCTTGTCCCTTAGAAGGTTCTTGGGAAGCCAGTCCTAGGGGCCGAACCAGCACCTCCACAGTCACGCTGGGTCAAGACCAGCCCCCACAGTGGGGCTTGAACTTTCCGTCTGGAGGAAGGGCCGAGAAGGGAAAGTAGGGAACCCCGGAGACGGTCAGGAGCCTGGGAGAGCTAACTCTCACTCTTGCAAGCTGTGTTACTACAGAATGTAGCTCCTAAAAGAATACTTTTTCTTTTTCTGAGAGTGTTTCTCGGTTGCCCTATTATCAGTCTACACGCAGAAGCTCCAAAGAGAGAAATATGTTTTAACATCTTGAAACTGAATTATTAAATGGGGATTAGCTTGGTGTTGACTTTTCTTCATGGCTGATTCGCAGTATAAACTGGGTTTAAGGCATCTTTTACTAACCCGTCTGGATTTTAGTAGATCGCTTTGGATGAGCCATTCATTAAAGATTTCATGCTGATTATTTGTTTAGGCTTTGATGCCCTTTTTCTGTTTTCCCTCCCCTTTTATTCAATAATGATATCTTTCAGGCAGAAAATACCTTCCGCCCTGTGGTATTAAGGGTTTTCCATGACAGAGAGCATAGCCTCGTGGCCAGTGTCTGGGCAGGAAACCAGAGGACGTGGGTCCCCTCCCTCCCCGGCCCCCAAACAGCCAGCCAAGCTGATGGCAAGCGTGGAGTGGGCGCTGGACGCCATTTTTCCGCAGGTGCCTCCCTGGGCCCGTATTCAAACCTCAGATCTACGAACAACGGGACTTCCTTTCATTTTACTCTCTAACACCCAGAGAGAAGTGACAACTAAAGTTCATGCTGATGTATAAACATCCACTACTACAGTCTTGTCAGAGCAGGTACCGAAGGGGAGGGGAAGGATGGCCTGTCTGGGGCTAGAGGTGCCAGGACCCCAGCTTTGTTAAAATCATGGGCCTGGGGACCAGCAGCTGACATGGTGGTTAGGGCGCTGGACTCCCACGTAGTTGACCATGGTTCAGTTCTCAGACCCGGTGACTTGAAACTCTTGCCGGGTGTGTGTGCACGCGTGCCCAAATTCCTGAGAGGAGAATAGAGGAGAAGGGATTATGGTATGGCCATCCCCCCAGGGGTGATTTCTCACTTTCTGTCTCTCCAGTGAACATATGTGCTGTATAGCAAAAACTCTCTTAAAAAAAAAAGGGACCAGCAGTTAGCGTAATGGCTATGTCGCTGGACTCCCACGTAGTCGACCGCAGTTCGCGTCCCAGACCCGGCGGCTTAAAACTCACGCCGGGCGCGTGTGCTTGCATGCCCAAGATCCTGAGAGGAGAATGGAGGAGAAGGGATTGCGGCATGCCCATCCCCCCAGGGGGGGTGATTTCTCGCTTTTTGTCTCTCTGTCTCTCTCTGTCTGTCTGGCGAGCGCATGCGCCCTATAGCATAAACCTCTCCAAATATATATGGGCCTGAAACATACTGCTCTTGGGCCAGTTCTGTGACCTCTGAGTTTCATCGTTTTCATCTACAGAATGGGAAACGTGAAAATGCCCCTCAGAGCCGTTGTAAGGAGTCAAAGCAATTACTCTCGTAACGGCTTGGTCGTCGTAGGTGCTCACTGTCGGTTCCTCCCACCTGCAGTCACACCTCCTGCTGCATCGGTCGCCGTGCCGGTGTCATGTGAATATGGCCACCTCCTGAAATAAGCTGCTTCATTCTGCAGTCTTTCATCATGGCCAATGGCTGCCTGATATCTACATGGTATTTTGCTACTATTGTTGGTTATTTTAGCTGTTTCCAAAAGCTAGCCGTCATCGTAGGTGATGGGGACTGTGTTTCAGGGGAAATAAGAACTTGTGTAGGGTTGTCACAGAAAATGCCACCTAGTTCCTTGGAACACCGAGAGGAGCGAAGACCTCAGATGGCGTGATAGCATTTCACTCAGGCCAGCTGCCTCGGGCCTGGCCAGGGGTCAGTTGCCAAAGTCCAGAGTGGCCTTTAAAATGTCATTCCCATCTCTGGGATCCATGCTAACCATGCGTCCTGGCACCTGGGTCTCCCAGCTGCCAGTGCCCAGTCTGGCCTGCAGAACCACACACCTCTTGCTCTCTGGCTAGAGTGGCTGGGCCCTGGGGCTTAGTCTCTCCCTGGGACCCAATGGCCATTCTGCCCCAGGGTGTGCTTTCTCTTGGCCTGGGCTACAAGGCCTTCAGCTGAGAGTTGAGCTTGAGCTCCCAGAGTCATTCAGTCTTCCAAGAGATGGAGGTCCTCGCCCGTAGTAGGTCAGCTCTCATCTCCCCAACTGGCCATGTGAAAACCAGTCCCACCAGGGAGAGCTCACAACACCGAGGCCAGCACTGAGGCCAGCACCGAGGTGCAGGTGTTCCCTG
>NW_006159530.1:4612589-4627307 GCF_000334495.1 Tupaia belangeri chinensis | reverse complement strand
CAGCATGAGCTCGGCACCTGCAGCAAGAGGACTCCCCACCCCGGACATCTGCAGGTTACTGCGGGGACTCTCCTCTGAGACAGTGAGCTCTAGGCTGCCCGACAGGCCTTCTCAGCCCGTCTCCGCCATTCCCACCTCGCTCTTCATGCTGTGCCTCGTCTGTGCTCTTCCCTGGTCTCAGGCAGCCTTCCTAATTTTGCTCAGTGGGTTGATTCCTCTTTGTTCAAACTGAGGCTGGGCCCCTTCTTCTGTTCTTCTTCTTCTTCTTCCTCTTCTTCTTCTTCTTTTAATTTTCTTGGTTTAAGTTTTATTTAGATATTTTTTTTTGAGTGGGCTTTTTGCTACAGGGCATGTAAGAGAGACAGAGAGACAGAAAGAGAGAAATCACTCCCCAAGAGGAATGGGCACACTGCAATCTCTTCTCCTCTCTTCTCCTCCCGCACACATGCACTCGGGACTCGAACTGCGGTCGACTATGTGGGAGTCCAGCGACATAACCATTATGCCATCTGCCGGTCCCAAGTTTTATTTATTTATTGAGAGAGAGAGAGAAACACACACACACACACACAGAGAGAGAAAGAGAGAGAGAGAGAGAGAGAGAGAGGAGAGTCCCATGCCTTTTCCACCTAGCCAGGATCACATGAACACACACACCTGGTGTATACAAATCACCCAGGAATCGAACCCCAGTCTTCCATATGGCATCCAGTTTTGCAGAATAGAGAGAGCACTTCCCTGCGCCAGGACAGCTGAGCCCAAGATCCTCTCCTTGCAGGGACTTTGCTGCAGCTGAGACTTGCACTTTGAGTAGCATTTTGTGTAAGTTGGGAGGTCTCTGTTCTGCCATGGCTTTTGAAGAGGAAAGGGCCTGAGGATGAACTGAATTGGAGAGGGGAAGGAAGAGGAGGGAGGCGGGAGACGACATTGCAAGTTCAACTTGATCAGTTTCCATTTGTGTGTGCATTTCGGAGGACTGCTGAATCGGATGCCTAATCCATTCTCTGAGGGTTCCAACTGTTTCCAGCAAACCCTTTTTGTTCAGAGAAACAGCAAGAGAAGAACAGACGTGCAATACCCTCTCCTGCCGTTCAGAACGGCGCCCAGGCCCACCCGTTTGATTTGTGCCTGGCAGCGACATGAACTTTATGTTTTCTCAGCTCTCCTCCTTCTGCCCCTGGGGACGTGGTCTCCCCCTGGGCCTGAGGCTGAGAATCACACTGGGGTCCCCTCTCCTGGGAAACGGCAGGGACACACTCGCTTTCCATGAGTGGGTTTAATACTTTCTGCTTCACCCTGGGACTTGAGACAAAAAGTGTCTCTACTTTTACACCTGGGAATGCATGTGGAACCCACGGAGCATGCGCTTTACTATCGATTTGGTGGCTTTGAGACAGATTCCCTTTTCTTTAGGAGGGCTGGGAGCTTACATCTGGGGGGCAAAAGAAATGAGACTTGTTGCTCATCGGGGCAATGCTATGAGGTTCTCTCTCTTTGAAAAATAATCATTTCTGGGAACCAGCAGTTAGCATAATGGCTATGTCGCTGGACTCCCACGTAGTTGACCGTGGTTCACGTCCCGGACCCGGTGGCTTAGAACTCACGCCGGGCACGTGTGTGTGCGTGCACAAGATCCCGAGAGGAGAATAGAGAAGAAGGGATTGCGGCGTGACCGTCCCCCCTGGGGGGTGATTTCTCGCTTTCTGTCTCTATGTCTCACTCTGTCTGTCTGGCGAGCGCACGCCCCCTACAGTGAAAATCTCTCCAAAAAAAATTGTTTCTGATGATGAAAAGACTATTTACTATGGCAATTTCGAATATGTGAAAAAAGTCACAAGGAAGAAACAAAAATCTCCTACTATCTCACTGCCTCGAAATAATGATTGTGAATGTTCTAGCACCTGGACTTCCTTCTTTTTTTTCTTTTGTCCCATCCCTGTGTTTTTATGAGAATTATTTTATTCTCTGCTTCTGCAGTTAACAATGTATTATAAACGTTTTCTTACATTATTAAAAGTTCTCTCACATTTGCAACCTTAGTTTAAACAGCTGCATAATATTTAATCGAATGGATGTCCTATATTACCCAGCTGTTGGACCTCAATGATTTTTTTTTTCCTTTCTAGTTGAAGCTCAGAGATAGGCTTCAGATAGACATCTACACATTCTCTGTAATTGCATGCAGCCGTTCATGTGCATTTTATTTTTATGGGGAGAAGGACCATAGCTTTTATGAGCTACTCAAGGGCTTAACTATGAAAGGGTAAAAAATGGATAAGGTATTTGCTTAAGCTAAATTTCCAGAAGAGGAATGGCTGTGTTGAAATGAGCTGTAGAGTTTTGAGGTTCTGGCTGACGTCACCTCCCAGAAAGGCTGTGGCGGTGTACACGATCCCCAGCTGTTGCAAAGGGTACGTTTTCTCCTGTGCCCTAGCCAACCCTGGCCAGTTTGGGCAGTACCAATTTTGAAAAATGTCACCAACCCATTACTGGCTGTGCTGGTTCTTTGCTTAGAACCTTCTCCCAAGCTGGTAGAGTTAGTGTTGCGTTGGAGTCACAGCCCCCTGAAAATATTGTGGGGGATCCCGAGGATCAGCTGAGAGATCATGGGTTTGTGTCCTCAGTCAGTTTACTTGCTGGGATAACCAACAATGTGGTGTCTGGGAACGTAATAGCCAGGGTCAGGCTTGACTCTGGTCCACTTAGTCCCTTACTGACTAGCTGCGTCACCCTGCACAAGGCGTGTGCTTTCTGGGTCTCGGTTTTCTCATTTGTAGAATGGGGATACGTGGGGGCCTAGCTCTTTGTAATAGTTCTTGTAGGGCTCTAGTGAAGACCACTGAGAAATTGTCGTGTGGCATTTAGCTGAATGTCCAGCATGTGGAATGCTATGGTCTGAATGGCTATGTCACCCCAAATTCATGTGTTGAAATCCTAACCCCTGAGGTGATGGTCTTAAAAGGTGGGGCCTTTGGAAAGTGATGAGATCGTGAGGATGGAGCCTTCCTAAATGGGATTAGTCCCACATAAAAGAGCTCCAAAACCACACAGCAGGAAAGCACCATCCATGAACCAGAAAGCTGACCCTCACGATACATTGAATCTGCCTTGATCTTGGACTTCCCAGCCTCCAGAACTGTAAGAAAAACATTTCTATTATTTATAAGCCACCTGGTCTATGGTATTTTGTTATGACAGCTCAAATGGACTATGACATAGAATATACTTAATTATTAACCGTCACTATTATTCATGTGGTGGTCTTCAAATCAGACTATGACATAGAATATACTTAATTAATTGTCACTATTATTCATGTGGTGGTCTTCAAATCTCTTCTGTTCGCTGAGTCTCGGCAGTAATGCTGGCAGTCACAGCCTTTTTATTAACTGCTGAAGGGTGTGTATACTTGTCAGAGAGAGACAGAGGGAGATAAAAAGAGAGAGAAGGCACATCCCAATGGGGGACGGTCAGGCCACAATCCCTTCTTCACCATCCCTCCATCCTGTTGGGATTTTGGGCATGCATGCACATGTGCCCATCATGTTTGTTCAAGCCGCCAGGGTCAGGATTTGAACCACAGTTGGCTCTCTTAACTACCAGTTTATGAGACCAGTCCAAGAGTCACAACCTTTTAGAGCTGGGAACACTCTTAATAATATTTCAGCCTAATTCTTTTATTTTTACAAATGACAAAACTATGATAAGAGTGATGGGATGATTTGCCCCCAGGAACAATACTACTACGTGGTTCAGAGAGCATTTTGAAGACCAAATTTGTACATGAAAGCTCTATTTTAAACTTTTACACAGTAACCCATGTTAATTGTGGCGCTTCCATATGGCCCATGAAAAATAAGGCCCATATAGAATTTGACTAACCAGAACCCTCAATTAACTTGATCTTCCTGAGCTTTTCGTTTTCCTGGGGCATTTGGTCTAGTGTCTTGCCTATGGCTCTAACCCAGTAAGTGTTTCTGGTGATGACAATGAATGTGACAAGGAGTAAATCCCTAGACATCGTACTGGGGTTGTATTTGTCTGTCTTTAGTCCCTGCCTGTTATCCATGCCTAACACCCACACTTGATTACAAGGAATGAGCAAAGGAGTGATGCCTAGCTACAAGAAATAAAGGGGGATGATTTTTATAATTAGGCTTTTAAAAAAAAAATTAAGGTTTTTGCCATAGGGCGTGTGTGCTTTCTGGAGAGAGAGACAAACAGACACACAGAGACAGAGAGAGAGGAAGTGAGAAGCTCCGGCCCTTTCCCCCCTTCCCCCCCGGAGGATGGCGATGTTACAATCCCTTCTCGTCAATTCTCCTCTCAGGAGTTTGGTATGAGCACACATGCGCCCAGCATGAGCTTCACGTTTCCGGGTCTAGGGCTGGAACTGTGGTCAGCCATGTGGGAGTCCGGGACCTTAACCACCACACCACCTTCTGGCACCTCTCATCAGGTGTTTAAAAATACAGACCGATCAAGCCTCTTAGCTAGGGGGAGCATAGATCGGTGCTGCAGCCTGGGCAGTTGTGCTGCGCAGAGACCGTCCTGGTGAGACGCTGCCTGCTGTGTTCTCAGAGCCACCTCAGATGCCGCTCTTACCCTCCCCCACTCGCTCTGCCTTTTGCTATGTAACAACTACTTCTAGTCCTAACCCATCCCCAGCCTTGCTCCCAGCTTTTATCTGTGTAGTTCTTGGGGCTTTAGAAGCAAAAACGAAGGTTTACAGAATACGTAACTATGAGTCTTGAGATACAAGAAAGAGGGACCAGCGAATGGTGTAATGGCTACTTTGTTGGACTCCCATGTAGTCGACTGCAGTTTGAGTCCCAGACCCGGTGGCTTAAACTCACGCCGAGTGTGCGTGCCTGCCCAAGATCCTGAGAGGAGAATGGAGGAGAAGGGATTGCGGCGTGACCATCCCCCCTGGGGGGTGATTTCTCGCTTTCTGTCTCTCTGTCTTTCTGGAGAGTGCATGCGCCCTAAAACAAAAAAACTCACCCCCCCCCCCAAAAAAAAAAAAAACAATGAAAGAAACATTCCCCATAGCCTCCTTCATTATAAACCACTTGCTAAAAGAGGAAAACAAACAAACAAAACCCCCAGTACCCTGTAGAAATACAGTACCAAACTCTGCTTTCTCCAGTTGGTTCATGCCGACCATGTTTTAAAGCCATGCAAGTGTGACCACCTTTCTGCCCATCTCAGTCCACTGTGAGCGAATGCATAGCATACTGGTTAAGTGTACAGGTTCAAATCCCAGCTCTTTTAGTTACTAACTGTGTAATCTTGAGAAAGTTACTTAACATTCCTCTGTTTTTCATCTATAAAATGGAGATGACGATAGAGCTCCCCAGAGTTAAAATGAGGAATAAATAAACCACAAAGTTTTAAATCCACACTGCCTGCTAAATTAGTCAGGATTATTATTTTGAATTCTGTAGCACTTCTGGCCATGCTAAGAGTGATAGATGATTAGACATTGTCCAGTTTGCTTGCCTCGTTTTCTAAACAAAGAAACGGAGCCATGGGGAGGGAACACCATGGGTCCAAATCCACTCAGCTGGTACAGAGCAGGTAGAAAGAGGCCAACCGGGCTGTGAACTCTCTCCATCTCTGAGTCAGGGCTGGTATCTGCCACTACTCACATCAGCATTTCACATGACTTTGGTCAATTTCCTTTTTTTTTTTTTTAAAGTTTTTGCCATGAGGTGTGTGCACTTGCCAGAGAGACAGAGAGAGACAGTGAGAGGGAAAATGAAAAATCATCTCTCTCCGGCTCCCCGGGAAGAATGGCCATGCCACAGTCTTTCCTCTCCGTTATGCTCCTGGGATTTTGGGCACGCACACCCACACATCTGGTGTGATTTTCAAGCTGCCGGGTCCAGTACTGTAACCATGGTCAGCAATGTGAGAATCCAGCACCTTAACTGCTACGCCACCTTCTGACTCCAGTTTTCTCATTCTGATGATCACATCTATAAAGCCAGGACCTGTATGTTGTATGCCTCTGTGTTGTTTCCAGAACCCAGGACAGCACTGTAGACTAGAAGTTTGTATTTAACCATCAGCTGCTTAACTACTTCAGCACGAGGCTGTGCAGGTCAGATGCTGCTAAGGCTGAGACTGGGTGTCCTCTGGTGTTTGTGGGGTAACTGGTAATAACAACTCTCAGATCCTGTGTTAGTAACTTTCAGCCACTTCTAGTCTATTAGCTATCAGCAATGGAATGAGCAAGTGTGTAAAGAGGTATTTAAGCAGGAGCTGAATATAAGTAAAATTGGGCAGAGATAGGGAGAAAGAGCATTAGAATAAAGGAACACCTTCACCTCTAGTCCAGGGGCTCTCTAACGTCAGCCTGTGCCATGATCAAACTTGTTAAAGCAGATTGCCCATCCATGTTAACTGCAGCATTATTCACAATTGCTAAGACATGGAATCAACCCTAATGCCCAAGAACAGATGAATGGATTGAAAAAGTGTGGCACATATACACTATGGAGAACTACTTAGCCATAAGAAACGCTAAGACCCTGACATTTGACAGAAAGTGGACAAATATGGAGGATATAATGCTAAGCAAAACAGGCCAGACTATGAAAGAGAGGCATTGTATGTCCCCGCTTAATACATACCAAATGTCTGCACTCTATGGGAGAAACTGAAAGACTGGGTGGTATAAAATCATGGAGAGACAGTGTGTATGGGGGGAGCTGGTCAATGAGGGGCAGGAGTGAGGGAATCAAGGGAAAAAGCAAATCATTTAACAGACACAAAAATGGAAAATTATCAATGATGATGTGTATGATAAGGTCCTTGACTAGACCAATGTACAGTGCATTCATGTTGGGGAAATTCGTTTCGTCTGCTGTGAAGATGTGCAGTCATTAAATGTAAAAGCTAATAACAGATTGCTCCGCTGCCACATTTTTATTCAGAAGGAGCCAGGGATAAGAATTTACCTGTTTAACAAGTTCCCCAGTGATGCCAACGGTTCAAGGACCACCCTTTGGAAACCATTGTTCTAATGTTGTTATCCAAGATGGAGAGTCTAAACTTTTTTCTTTTTTTTAAAAAAATGTTTTCTTGGGGGTCCAGCGCATAGCCTGGTGGTTAAGGCAGCTGGGTCCCACGTGACCAACAGTGCAGTACAAGTCCTAGACCCAGCGACTTGAGAAACTTGTCAGTGTGTGTGCATGTGTACAAGTGCCCGAAATCCTGAAAGGAAGGAAACGTGGAGGAGGAAGATTGTGACCATTCCCTGTGGGGGGAGATGCCTCTCATTTTCTCTCCCTCTCTGTCTCTCTCCAGCAAGTGAATGTGCCCTCTGGCAAAATTAATTTCTTTTCTTATTCATGATAGGACATGTATGTGCAGTTGAGGTGGGGGAGAGAGAGACTGAGACAGAGACAGAGAGGGGGCACTCTCCACAGCATTTGCTCACACCGCTATCCCCTTCCTGTAGTTCCTCGACCCACAGGATCTTGGGCACTCGTAGACGTGCCTGATGTGACAGGCTGACGAGATCGGGGATTCGAATCGTGGATGCCCTATGGGATCCAGCTTCTCTCGAGGAGCACATTATCATGGTATTAGGGAGCCAGCCAGAGAGCCTGTAATTCTTAATAGTCATCAAGAGAACACGGCTCCTCGTTATCTGCTGTGTTCTCAGCGCTTATTATGATGTCTAATAGGCTGAAAATATCCCCTAGGGATAGCAGTTCCCACTTCCTGCCATCTGTAAATGTTACCTTATTTGGAAAAAGAATTATCGCAGATGTGATTAAATCAAGGCTCTTATTACCTGAATGTTATCAAAAGTATTTTTATAAGGGACAGGACCACCAGATGCAGTAATGGTTGCATCACTGGACTCCACACAGTCAACTGCAGTACGAGCCCTGGACCTGGTGCCTTAAAATTCGTGTGTGTCCAAACTCCTGAGAGGACAATGGAGGAGAAGGGATTGCAGTGTGGCCATCCTCCTGGGGGATTGACTTCTTGCTTTCTGTCTCTGTCTCTCCAGCCAGTGCACACACCCTATAGCAAAAATCTCTCTCTAAAAAATTAAATAAATAAATAAAAAGAGAGAGTCAAAGAGAGATCACACACACACACACACACACACACACACACACACGAGGGGTCAATATGCCATGGATTCTTGGAAACATTTTTTTTAGGAGTTAAAAATTCATCCCCAAACCAGTTCCTGGGGCACTTTGCGTCTGCCTCTTTGAGAAGGCAGGGTGACAATGGTCCCAAACGGATAAGAGAGGACTCATCTCAGTGACCGAAGCTGTGGGAAGCCGGACCGGCAGTGCTGGTTTGCTTGTGTGAATGCAGGGTGACTGGCTTTCATTTTTTGTCAACAATCAGAGCAGAGCAGTTGAACACACCTTTCAGTGAGGTCAGGTCAGTGGTTTGTAAGGTGAATCAAGATCCCCTTAGGAGGGAACAGCAGTTAGCATAAGGGCTATGTCGCTGGACTCCCATGTAGTTGACCGCGGTTAACGTCCCGGACCAAGTAGTTTAAACTCATGCAAGGCGCATGTGCGTGCGTGCCCAAGACCCCAAGAGGAGAATGGAGGAGAAGGGATTGCAGTGCGGCCACCCACCTGAGGGGTGATTTCTTGCTTTCTGTCTCTCTGTCTCTCTCTCTGTCTGTCTGGTGAGCGCACGCGCCCTATAGCAAAAACCTCTCCTTCCACAAAATAAGAAAGAAAGAAAGAAAAGAAAGATCCTTTTAGGAGACCAGCAAATGGCAGAGTGGTTATGTTGCTGGGCTCTCATGTAGTTGACTATGGTTTGAATCCTAGACCCAGTGGCTTAAAACTCACCAGGTGCATGTGTATGTGTGCCCAAAATCCCGAGGGGAGGTTGGAGGAGAAGGGATTGTGTGTGACCTTCCCCCCAGGAAGTTGATGTCTTTCTCTCTCTCTCTCTGTCTCTCTGGTGAGCACACACACCCTATAGCAAAAATCTCTTTCTCTCTGCAAAAAAATAAAAATAAAAATAAAAAATCCCCCTCAGTGTAGATGGAAGCAAAGCCCTAACTTCATAAACGTGACCATGAACGGTGAGGTGAAGGCCCAGGAGTCTGCAGTCTGAGGCCGGACGCTCTGGTCTGGGTGTGTTCTAAGCACCCCCAGTGGGGGCCGCAGTCTGTTTGCTCTGTCCACGCGGCGCAGCTGGGAGCTCCAGTGATTCATTCTGCCATTTGGATATTACCTAGTGATTTTTATGGAGTTAAATGTAAAGGAAATTTGAGGAGGAGATCACTTCCTCTGTTTTAATTAGAGTTCTGAGACTGTTTGCCTCCAGCGCAACTGCGCCCGCTGCACATCTGTAGTGGCCCAGCTGCCGGGACAGCAACGCGGCACCGCGGGTTCTAATCTGGAGAGGTTACTGACGCGCATCGCCAGAGCCGCCGCCTGGCCGCGTGTGCGCCGGCATGCACACACGTACGGTGTGCCTCCTACAGATGTCTGAACAGGCCCGGGGGAACACGCGTTTTCTGTTGTAATAAAGGAAAACACAGTCCTCGGCTGTAACCTAGGAGACATGGGATCCCACCAGAATTGGAATCTTTAACCGCATCTCGGCTGCTGGCTGCGTGGCCCAGGAGGGAGTTTTCTAGCGAAGCCTTCATGTGGCCTTGTAGTGCCCAGTGGCAGCCGCAGCGGCGGAGACAGCTCCTTGCTGTTCGCTCACACGTAAACCCCTGGGGAGGAATAAGAGCTAAGTGGTTGTTACCAAGGGGCGATGGCTTTGACTTCCACGGCAGTCACCGCGGCACGGCGGCTCTCCCGGATCACACTCTCATGCTGAGACACCTCTGCCCCAGTCTGCGTATGCGTTCGAATCACAGGGCTGCAAGGGACTCCAGGGGCCACCTGCCCGGTTCCCACTGCTTGTCAGTTCATCCGAGCCTCTGTCTCTCTCTCTGTCTGTCTGGTGAGCGCACGCGCCCTATAGAAAAAACCTCTCCTTCCACAAAATAAGAAAGAAAGAAAGAAAAGAAAGATCCTTTTAGGAGACCAGCAAATGGCAGAGTGGTTATGTTGCTGGGCTCTCATGTAGTTGACTATGGTTTGAATCCTAGACCCAGTGGCTTAAAACTCACCAGGTGCATGTGTATGTGTGCCCAAAATCCCGAGGGGAGGTTGGAGGAGAAGGGATTGTGTGTGACCTTCCCCCCAGGAAGTTGATGTCTTTCTCTCTCTCTCTCTGTCTCTCTGGTGAGCACACACACCCTATAGCAAAAATCTCTTTCTCTCTGCAAAAAAATAAAAATAAAAATAAAAAATCCCCCTCAGTGTAGATGGAAGCAAAGCCCTAACTTCATAAACGTGACCATGAACGGTGAGGTGAAGGCCCAGGAGTCTGCAGTCTGAGGCCGGACGCTCTGGTCTGGGTGTGTTCTAAGCACCCCCAGTGGGGGCCGCAGTCTGTTTGCTCTGTCCACGCGGCGCAGCTGGGAGCTCCAGTGATTCATTCTGCCATTTGGATATTACCTAGTGATTTTTATGGAGTTAAATGTAAAGGAAATTTGAGGAGGAGATCACTTCCTCTGTTTTAATTAGAGTTCTGAGACTGTTTGCCTCCAGCGCAACTGCGCCCGCTGCACATCTGTAGTGGCCCAGCTGCCGGGACAGCAACGCGGCACCGCGGGTTCTAATCTGGAGAGGTTACTGACGCGCATCGCCAGAGCCGCCGCCTGGCCGCGTGTGCGCCGGCATGCACACACGTACGGTGTGCCTCCTACAGATGTCTGAACAGGCCCGGGGGAACACGCGTTTTCTGTTGTAATAAAGGAAAACACAGTCCTCGGCTGTAACCTAGGAGACATGGGATCCCACCAGAATTGGAATCTTTAACCGCATCTCGGCTGCTGGCTGCGTGGCCCAGGAGGGAGTTTTCTAGCGAAGCCTTCATGTGGCCTTGTAGTGCCCAGTGGCAGCCGCAGCGCTGGAGACAGCTCCTTGCTGTTCGCTCACACGTAAACCCCTGGGGAGGAATAAGAGCTAAGTGGTTGTTACCAAGGGGCGATGGCTTTGACTTCCACGGCAGTCACCGCGGCACGGCGGCTCTCCCGGATCACACTCTCATGCTGAGACACCTCTGCCCCAGTCTGCGTATGCGTTCGAATCACAGGGCTGCAAGGGACTCCAGGGGCCACCTGCCCGGTTCCCACTGCTTGTCAGTTCATCCGAGCTGGCCTGGCCGGGCCAGGGAGCGCTGTTCATCGCAGCCCCCCACCCCCGCCGCGGGGAGGGCATAAATACTGAAATCTCCGCTTTATAACGCGGTGCTGGAGTGAGGAAGAGCATATTTGTTCCAGGGGAAATGACAGCGGTTTTAAGCCGAGTGTCTAGGAGGTGATTTAAACCCCCTCATCTGGATTTGTTTAACACACTGCAGGTTTATTATTCCGTTTTCATACAGGAAGTTAATGAATAACTCAGTCCGGCTCTAGGGCCAAACAAGGAGCCCTGGCTGGGAGGCACCCTCAGGGCTGCTGCCTCGATTTACACAGTAGCAGCATTCCTGGGAACTCGTTGGCAAATCAGATGTTTGAAACCAGATCTTAGCGGGAGGTGGTAGTTAGTTTGTTGTTATTGTGATATTTTGTCATTCTTAATTTTTATTTATTAATTTTTTTTCTTTTAGCAAAGCCAAGGTGTATCTTGGAGCATGGTGATTTTTCTCTTCAGGGAGTGTTTATAGATGTGTGGGGACAGGTGTTCCTCAACCCGGCCCCTCAGCCTGGGGATGGCTCAGGGGTGGCTGCGGCCCCTGCAGAAGGGATTGCCTGGGTCCAGTGGAGGGGTGTTGCTGGATACTGGGGTACTTGGACACAGGGACCCATTGTCCTTCCCGATGGCTGAGGAGCACACCAGTGCCTGGGACAGAAAGGAACGAGAGAATGCACAGCCTGCCGAGCCCGGGGCCTGATTCCTGCCCGGCTCTCCCCCAACCCTCCTGTAGGCCCATGGCTTTCTGTTCTTCGAGGAGGGGGCGAACCCCATGACTCAGTTTACCTACCAACAGGGAATTGGATTCTTTGAGTCTCTTAGAAAAATGGACCACCTCATGAGTGACGAGGACTTTTGAAGTCCCTAATCTCCCCCTGCCCCCAGAATCATCTTCAGGGTGTGATGAACTGGCTGTAGCAGAGGGAGGGAAGGAAGCCTGCCTGCTCTGCCTGAGGCTGCTGGCTGGCCAGGGGCTAGAAAGAAGGTGGTTCGGACAATTAGAAGTCTGCCATAAGGCGTGTGTTCACTGTAGGGGAGAGAGACAGAGAAAAAGAGAGAGTGAAAGTGCGAAACCACCCCCAGCGGAGACGGCCACGCCGCAATCCCTCCTCCGTTCTCCTCTCGGGATTTTGGTCCTGCGTGCATATGCACCTAGCGTGATTTTCAAGTTGCTGGGTCTGGAACTTGAACCATGCTCAGCTATGTGGGAATCTGGTGTGTGGGAATCCACCACACACCACCTGCTGGTCCAGAAGTTCACATTTAATGAAAAAAGTTTTATAAAAAAAATTATGTGGGAATCCAGTGTTTTAACCACCACACACCACCTGCTGGTCCAGAAGTTCACATTTAATGAAAAAAGTTTTATAAAAAAAATTATTCTTGATAGAGGTGTGTGCACTAGAGAGAAAGAGAGAGAGAGGGAGAGAAAGAGGGAGAGAGAGAGAGGGAGAGAGATAGAGAGAGGGAGAGAGATGGGGGGAGAGGGAGAGAGACCCTTTAGGTAGGATCTCATCACAGTGGGGTGATCTTCCCTAGCCCTCCAGCCCTCCAGTTCCATATCTTGGGCATGGGCTCACATGCCCAGTGTGTTTTCAGGCTGTCTTGGGGGGCCAACCCTGTGGCTTTCAGCCCTGTGCTCAGCTTGCTACGGGGTCCGTAGTTTACATTTCTAAGGGTCTGCACATCTTATTATCAAGACAAAACATAGTGGAACTGTCTGGATTGACCCTTTCCATTAGCATGCTCCTAATGTTAATTGCCATGGTGGTTTTACTCCTGGATTTTAACTGCCATCCTCATTGGGTGACAGAGCGTGGCAGAGAGAGAGAGAGAGAGCGCGAGCGAGCTTAGAGTCATCTTGGATTCTGCACTTCTTAAGAACTGTTGGTTCTCTTCCAACACCAAATGTCCTTTACTGTATGATGTTATCATTCACTTTTCTCATACTATTAGGTTATCAGGAAAGTCATGACGTGTTTTTCTGTTTTTTCTATGCAAAAACACGTCATGAGTTTCCTGATGACCTGTTATTTACAGACAGAATTTTGCAAATGCTCAGGACACTTCTGTGAGGTGTTTAAAATGGAAAAGGTCAAGGAAAGCCAGCCGGTAACCTGGTGATCAAGGCAGCTGGATCTCACATGGGCGACTACATGGTTCGCGTCCCAGACCCGGTGGCTTGAGGAACATGTTGGGTGTGTGTGTGTGCGTGTACCCAAAATCGTGGTAGGAGAAACGTGGAAGAAGGGACTGTGGCATGCCCATCCCCTGTGGGGGAAGCTTTCTCACTTTCCTTTGCTCACTCTGTGTGTCTCTCTCATGAGAGTACACATTCCTTAGCATATTTAAAAAAATTAGTTCTTATTATTTTTAATCTTATCAGAAAGAGACATGGAGAGAGAGAGAGGAAAAGTGAGAAAGGAAGCCACCAGGTCCGGGACTCGAACCATGGCCGGCCACGTGGGAGTCCAGCACTTCGATCATCATGCCACCTCCTGCCCCAGAAAAAAAAAAAAAATTCATGGGAAAATGAATGATCTCATCTGTAAAATGACTTCAGAGTACCAACCCTGCCGGGTGCTCGCGAGGGTGAGCGGAGGGGAAGTGCAGGAGAGCTGCGTAGTAACCGGTGCGTGGCAGGCACGCTCCCTCGCACTCTGAGTGCGGGTGTCCCATCGTTCCTGACTCAGGGGAAACTGAGACACGGAAAGCTAAAGGCACTTGCCCGGTGTTTGATCCTGTGGCCTTTCGGTGTCCGGGTGTGCAGAGACTGGAAAACCAAGCTGGCCGAGGGTCCATCTGAAGCGAGTCAGAGGAGCCGGCCCACCCTGGCTCTGCCCTAGTCTCTGTCTTCCCCATGGGATCCCTGCTCTCAGGGCACACCCTGGATAGATCCAGGGACCATCAGGAAGCACAGAAGAGCTGACATACGTTTGTTTATTAACTGAAGTTTTACTTAGTACTTTCAGGAGGGGAAACGAGAGAGCGTGGGCAATAAGCTCTCCCTGCCTCAGCCGGCGGCCACGGGTGCATGTGCGCGGTGGGCGTACTCGGAGCCCAACTTGAACCCAGGCCCCACCACGTGGTTCCAGTGCCGCAGACTTGCGTGCAGCTGCACCGTCAGCGAGTTAGTGAGCCCACGTGCCAGGTGCGTCTGTGGAAGTTGTCTCATCTGCTACTAGGGGGCCCCCAAGGCTGGGATGGCTGACCAGGAATAGGGTTCAGGAGCTTCAAGTCGTTTGTCGTAACAGAGGTGGTGACGGTGGTGGAGGCAGGCATCAGCCCAGCCCTGGACACCTGCCTCCCACTTCCATCCGTGTAGCGGCTCCCCAGGGGACCCGTCTCCCCTGGGATTTCAGCTTGAGTGTGGGTACGCCTTGGGCTGCTGCTTCTTTTTTTTTTTTTTTTTTTTTTTTTGGGGGGGTTTTCCCTTTAGGGGGGGGTTCTCACCCCC
>NW_006159530.1:4610129-4612229 GCF_000334495.1 Tupaia belangeri chinensis | reverse complement strand
GACAGAGGGGAGGAAGCATGCACGTGTCTTCCTGGCTCGTCGCTGTGCTCATAGTCCACCCCAGCCGGGGGTGGCCCCACTTCCGCCGGAGCCCCAGTCATTCAGCGCTTCTCTTCTCAGCGGGTCTGCAGTGGAGATGCAAACGCTGGGCCTCCTGGGCTCTGTGACGGGCCTCCTGGGCCAGCCCACATGCGTGTGTGCACCCGGGAGGTCACAGGCTTCCGCTGTCTTCTGTGAGAGAGGACCGTGGCCCCGGCAGCCCTGAGACAGCAGCTACGAGGCCAGAGAAGGCCGCAGCTTCCCCGGCTGGCCCTTGATTTCGTGGGTGTCATGGAAGGGGACGAGACGAATTATGGACGCGGAGTGTTTAGAACCGGGAGGACCGTGACCTGCCTGGGCCAGCCAGCTCATGTTTTCTGCTCGCCTTTCCCTTCTCTCTCTTTCCTTCTTTCTTTCCTTGTCGCGCTCTTTCTTCTTTTTTCTCTTTTTCCTTCTTTCTTCTCTTTCGTTTTTCTCTCTTCTTCTTTCTCTCTTTCCTTCTTCCTTCTTTTTCTTTCTTCTTTCTTTTCTCTTTTCTTTTCAAACAGAGACAGACCAGCAGGTTGAGACAGACAGAGAGCTGGGTGTTCTTGACAGGGTCTCACCCTTGTGGTGCTCTGCCTCAGCCTCCCAGCCAGCCAGGAGCCAGGCATGCCTCGGTGTGCCCGGCTGTCCAGCATGGTCTGGGATCCAAACCTGGGCCTGCAGTCAGCCCCAGCCTCATGCATGACTCCCCACGGCCTGCACCCCCACAGCCAACCCACCACCTCATTTTAAAGATGAAATTCACCCCACAGGGTCCAGACCTTCCTGACATAGATGGGTAAGTGGGGTCCAGAGCTCCTGCAGAACTTTTTCACTTAAGGGCCTCCTCCCAAGTGCTGGGTGGGCTGGGATGAAGCGGAGCTGAGAATTCCACTTTTCTCACTGCATCTTTGCATCCATGGCGACAGATGCCGAAGCCTGTTCCAGAATCCTCCTTAAATCAGGGCCAGATGGTTGTGTGGCAGAAATGCAACTGGACCCACACAGGAAGGTCCTGGGTTCACGGCCAGGGGCCTCCTGTCCACACAGGATGAGTTGTTTGCCCATGACCCAGGGTGGCTGAGGCTGGGGGTGGATGACAGCGTGAAGACCCTGATGGGGATGCCTGTCTCTCTGTCTCTGTGCATCTCTCTCACATGGAAGAAATAAAGGAATTTTTCTAAATCAGATTTTTTTTTTTTTTTTTGGAGAGGTTTTCACTGTAGGGCGCGTGCACTCGCCAGACAGACAGAGACAGAGAGACATAGAGACAGAAAGCGAGAAATCACCCCCCAGGGGGGATGGTCACGCCGCAATCCCTTCTCCTCCATTCTCCTCTCGGGATCTTGGGCACGCACGCACACGCGCCCGGCGTGAGTTTTAAGCCACCGGGTCCGGGACACGAACCGCAATCGACTACGTGGGAATCCAGCGACATAGCCATTACGCTAACTGCTGGTTCCCCTAAATCAGATTTTTTACTATTTACTTTTAAAAAAAAATGGAGATTTTTGCTATAGGGCATCTGTGCTCGCCAGAGAGACAGAGAGACAGAAAACGAGAAATCACCCTCCTGGGGGGGGATGGCCACACCATAATCCCTTCTCCGCTGTTCTCCTCTCTGGGTTTTGGGCAAGCACGCACACATGTCTGGTGTGAGTTTTAAACCACCGTGTCCAGGACTTGAATCATCGTTGAATGCGCGGTCCAGCAACTTAACCATTACACCATTTGCTGGTCTTTTCTTATTTTTTTTTTCAAGTTCTTTTTTTGCTATAAGCTGAGTGCACTCACCAGAAACAGAGAAAGAGACATAGAGAAGGAACGTGAGAAGTCACTCCCCAGGGGGAATGGCCACACCAATAACCCTTCTTCTCCACTCTCCTCTCGGGAATTTGGGCACACACACACACGCACCTGGCGTGATTTTTAAGCTGCTGGGCCTGGGACTTGAACCACAGATGGCCATGGTTCTTAACTTCCACACTACCTACTAGCCTGGCATTTACTTTTTTTTTTTTTTTTTTTTATAAAACA
>NW_006159530.1:4603686-4609435 GCF_000334495.1 Tupaia belangeri chinensis | reverse complement strand
AACCCCTCCACCTCAATAACGTTAACAATCTTTTCATTTATAGCTGCTTTACGGTGTGCGAGGCGCCCTCTCAGGACCTTCCCGGTTCTCATTACAGCTCCGTCATACTAGCAGGGCTAGCCTCTACCAAGGAACCCAAAGCCGAGGGGGAGGGTGGGCTTGCACGGGCATCCCCTGTGGAACGGAGCTGAGCCTCAGACTCAAACGTGCATCCTTTTGTTTCATTGGTTTTTGGGTTTTTGCCATAGGTTGTGTGTACTCCCAGGGAGAGACAGAGAGAGGGAAGTGAGAAATCACCCCCCCCAACAAGGGATGGTCAACTCTGCAATCCCTTCACCTCCATTCTTCTCTGCGATTAAAAGTATATATATATATGTAATTTTATTAATTATCATTGTTATTATTGCTTTTTAAACTTGCTATAGAATATGTATACTCAGCAGAGAGAGACGAGAGAGAGGAAGTGGGAAAGCAAGCCGCCAGGTCAGGTACTTGAACCGTGGTCAGTCATGTGCCATGTGGTCAGGCCAGTGCTCCAACCACCATGTCATCTCTTGACCCTCCAAACTTACATCTTTTAACATCATTACCATTTCTTAAATATTGCTGTTCAGTTGATCACAGTGATATGAGGGGACGTCAAGAAGTTTGTGGGAGCCGGGCACGTGTGCGTGCGTGCCCAAGATCCCGAGAGGAGAATGGAGGAGAAGGGATTGCGGCGTGGCCATCCCCCCTGGGGTGATTTCTCGCTTTCTGTCTCGACGTCTCTCTCTGTCTGGAGAGTGCACGCGCCCTATAGCGAAAACCTCTCCAAAAAAAAAAAAAAAAGAAGTTTGGGGGAAAATGGAATTAATATATTTTATCTTGCTGCAAAGTTTTCTTTGAAAGCCTCGCATTAGTGTTTTTTTTATATGATATATATTTTCTATGAACTGTTTGAAGATCTCCTGGTAAATTATAATGAGAAAGTAGAAGTTTGAGGAAACGAGTCTGTCCCTTTTCTTTACTTCTTGCAAATCAAGGTGAGGACTATTGAGCAATTTCTTTCTTCTGGCTCCTGGCAACCAAGAGGTATTACATTGGGTCATTGGGAAGTCATGACTTATTTTTCTATGCAGAAAAGTGTCACGACTTTCCCGAAGACCCAATATATAAAGTAAGCGTCAGTATTATGAACTACAGTGACAAGGACGATCTCACAGAATGTGTTAGAAGCTACGTGTTTGTGGTGGTGAGTATGTGTGTGTATTTCTTTCCTTTCTTTTTCGTTTCTTTTCTTTCTTTCTTTTTTTTTTTTTTTTTTTTTTTGGGGGAATAAGTTTAGTCTTTTTTTTAATTGAGAGGTTTTTGCTATAGGGCGCGTGCGCTTACCAGAAAGACAGAGAGAGACAGAGAGACAGAAAGCATAAAATCACCCCCCAGGGGGGATGGCCACACCGCAATCCCTTCTCCTCCGTTTTCCTCTTGGGATCCTAGGCAAGCATGCACATGCGCCCAGCGTGAGTTTAAGTCACCGGGTCCAGGAATGGAACTGTGGTTGACTACATGGGAGTCCAGTGACATAGCTATTATGCCAACTGCCGGTCCCAATTTCTATCAAGAGTCAGACGTTTGAAAAATGCTTTCAGAACCTGCTACATGCCAGGCTCTGTTCTTGTCACTTAGACATGGTCTCTCTGCTCATAAACTGGGCTTGGAGGAAACAACTGGAAATAAGCAAGCAAGTGAGAGACCAGCAGAGCCGGGAGCGGGGGAGTGGGGGAGCGGGATGTGGGGATGGCGTACAGTAACCAGCCAGCTGCATTAGGCTGGGCGGTCAGGGAAAACCTACATGATCTCGGAGCTGGATGCCGGAAGCCATCATATGCTGCAGAGGCCTTACAGGACATCCCTGACGGGCTGACAGGCTGAAGGGCTGAGGGGCCAATGGGCACCAAGATGACTCCCACCTCCTGTGGAGACTCTACGAACTGCCATGTGAGTTATGTGAGGATGGACAGCGGGCATGATGAACTGTGGGCGACTGTTTGAGATGCGTGTTACCTGTCTGTGTTCACAGAGGTGTCAAAGAGTTTGGGGGAGTGGCCAGAGATACGGAGGGGGGCGTCTCCCGGCTGCAGACTGTGGTCGAAAGGGTTACCTGGGAAGAGGATGTGCAGAGGGAAAAGGCAGAGGCCCCCAGCCCGGGGTTCAGCTAAACAGGAAGTCGAGTGGCAAGGCTGTGGTCTCGGTGGGGCTGTGACAGGGTGCCTCCTTCTGTCCACTGCCATTTCACAAGTGGAGGTCATTGGCCACAAGGAGGCTGATGAGAGGCTGGCCTGTTAGTGAGAACCCACCGCCACATCTGGGGGATGTCCTTGAATCACGTAGACCGTCTAAGATCAGCAGACCACAGGTGACTTGACGAACATTTCCTGGGGGTTAGGCGGTGTGTTGCGCATAGAGCTTCATTTTCTAAGGACCGTGCGTTGTGGTTTCACATTGCCTGTGTGTACACCTGGCCACCCGGGGGGCCTCTGGGGAGCGGTCACTGCTTACACACAAATGCACACTGTAGTTGATCGCCCGCATTTGCAAAGCCTGCTCAGCTCTCTGCTTGCGGGCAGTCCTGGAGCTCTGCCTGCCTGCTTTCCTTCCTTTCTTCCTTCTCTCTCTCTCTTTCTCTCTCTCTCTCTCTCTTCCTTCCTTCCTTCCTTCCTTTCTTTCTTTCTTCTTTCTCTCTCTTTTTCTTTCTCTTTCTCTATTTTCTTTTTTCTTTCTTCTTTCTTCTCTTTTACTTTCTTTCTCCTTTTCTTTCTTTCTCTTTTTTCTTTCTTTCTTTCTTCCTCTTTTCCTTTCTTTTTCTTTCTTCTCTTTCTTTCTTTCTCTGTTTCTTTCTTTTTCCTTCCCCTCTCTCTTTCTTTTTCTTCCTCTCTCTTTCTCTCTTTCTCTCTTTCTCTGTCTCTCTTTTTCTCTCTTTCTTTCTTTCTTTCTTTCTTTCTTTCTTTCTTTCTTTCTTTCTTTCTTTCTTTCTTTCTTTCTTTCTTTCTTCTTTCTTAGTTCTTTTTCCATAGGGCTCCTGTGCTTGCATGAGGGAGTCAGAGAGAGGGAAAGTGAGAAATCACCCTTGGGGGAATGTCCACACCACAATGCCTTCTCCTCCACTCTCCTGTCAGGATCTTCGGCATGCATGCACACACCTCCTGAGTGATTTCAATCCTGGGGTCTTTTCTGTCTCCTGGGATGGAGCTGGACCCTGTTGTCAAGCTCCACGCTTGATGTGTTTCCAGGCCTCCAGTGGTCACCACTTAAATCTTCCGGACCTGAATCCATGAACATTTAGGTCCCAAGTCTAAGCTGACTTCAGCTCCGAACCTGGAAGCTTTGGTCTGTGACCTGGAGCCAGATATCTCCTCGGCCAACCCTTTCCAGCGGCATCGAGGACTCAGGGCAGTCAGGAGCAGGGGCCTTTTAGAACTAGACATGCTCAGAGCTTGGCGTCCTGCCTTTCCGTACCTTTTTCAGAGGCACCAAACGTGCTTTCTGCTCCTTTCCCCATTATTCCTGAACAGTTTGGTGAGGAGTAGGAATGAGTACTCTCATTTTATGGGGGAGAAGTTCCCTCACAGAATCCCGTGGGTGTCACAGAGTTAGCAAGAAGCCTTTGTGGGACTCTGGCCATCCGGGCCCCTTCTCCATGTTCTGCAGTGGAGCGGTGCCTCCTGCTGCAGCGAAGTGTCGTCTCGTTAAATGTGCAGGCGGCTGCAGTCGAGGTTCCCGACCGTAAATGCCTGCCCCCAGGAACCCATCCGCACGGAGCCTGGGGAATTGGGGCCAGGGATCAATGGAAACCTCAGTGGGTAAAGAAGAATGGAAATTGCATTCAGTCATATCTGTGTTTGGCCCCCAATATAATACACAAGGGGACTTCAGGAAGTTCACGGAAAAAAATGGAATTAAAATATGAGTTTATTTTGGTGCAAACAAGTTTGATATCAATAGTTAATTTTTTAATAATATGCGTTTCCATGAACTTTTTGAAAAGAACCCCTCCATCTAAGCCTGCTTCCATATGTTTTGTCATTTTTAACCAGTCTTGTCGATTCTTTATAGAAAGCTGGACTAAACCACAAAAGCACGCTTACCCTCTGGCTTTCTGTACGGGGTCACAGGTACTACTGGGTCGTCGGAAAGTCATGACGGGTTTTTCTCTATGTAAAACCTGTCAGAAAAGGTCATGCCACATTTTCTCATAGAGGAAAATACCGTGGTTTTCAAAGTAAGAGAGATGGGGGCCGGACCGAGGCGTAACAGGAAAACATGGCACTCTGAGGCCGGCCCACACGGGAGGGGTCCGGGTTCACGTCTGGAGACCTCTCTAACTCTGCTGCGCACACGTGTGCCCGTGGTCTGGCGCCGGCTTGGGGGAGCTGTCCCTCTGCCTCCCTATCTGTGCCTCTTTCTGATTCTCTTGCTCATAAAACCAAAAACAAACAAACAAAATGAACAGTGACAGTGGTGTTGTCAAAACAACAACAACAAAGCAGTATCCAGGAACGAAGCCACCTCGGGCGGGACTTGGAGACTCGCGGCCTAACCAGAGAAATACGGCATAGCAATTACGAGGGTGAGTGGTGGGACAGCGAGATGTATGCCACCTTCGCCTTTAAGAGGCTGGCCTCCCACCCCAGGAGCACTGGCCTCCGAGGATGGCTCCTCAGGACTGGGCGTGTGGGGTGGGGGGCCGCTGGTTTAAGGGTTAGGATCCATTCAAAAGCACCACCATTTACGTTGGTTGCTAAGCCCCCCTGAGCCTGAGGTGAGGAATTCTGATTGGCAGAATCTGCAGGAATTTAGACAAGGGGAACAGCGCGGAAAAACGAGAGGCTTAGGCTGGGGAGCCTGGCTGCAGAGCAGCCCAGTCCTCCAGTAAGCCCAAATCTGCTGAGAATACATTTTACGAACATGCAGCTAAGTTGGCCGCCTTTGTTTGGGGGTTTGTTCAGCATTATCTAAAGAATGCCATGGTCCAGCCTGCTCGGTGTGAAGCCTAATTCTTCCCCTTTCTGGAGCCACGGCCTGGTGTGTTCAATTTTTCTCTCTCCGTAGGGCTGCAGGCTCTCTGGTACTCCAGCCAAAAAAACACTCATATTTTAGCAAGCTTAGTCCCAGTCTGGTTGCCAGGCAGTAAAACGAGCACTTGCCCGCCCCAGGGAGAGGGGACCGAGCAGTGGAAAAGGGTCATGTAAGCGACTCGCTCAGGCCCTCCCCCGAGTCTCACTGGAGCATCCTTGGGGCTGTCGAGGTCTGTGAGCCATGCCGCTGTGTAGGCTGGAACTAGCAACGCACGATTCCCATTATTGCTGACAGGCTAACGGTAGGACCAGGGCGCCCGGGGCCACTTCTGTGGGGTGTTCGATACACTCCTGTGAGTTACGTTGGGCCGGACAGGAGGCAGGGACTCCATGTAACGGAAGGGGAAACTGAGGCACAAAGAAGCCGAGCTTGCTTCCTTCACCGAGAAAGTCGATGAGCCAAACATCTACAACCCCGTCCCTCTAGGGCAGACGGCATTGTGGGAGGAGCCGAGGCCGCCTTCTCTCTCAGGTCTCCCAGGCTCCCTTGTGGCGGAAAAGCCCACAGCAGAGGACATTCAGTTCTTCAGTTCTGGGGACCAGCGGTTGGCGTAATGGCTATGTCACTGGACTCCCATGTAGTCAACTGCGGTTCGAGTCCCAGACCCGGTGACTTAAACTCACGCCGGGCGTGT
>NW_006159530.1:4598020-4602627 GCF_000334495.1 Tupaia belangeri chinensis | reverse complement strand
AGGGATTGCGGCGTGGCCATCCCCCCTGGGGGGTGATTTCTCGCTTTCTGTCTCTCTGTCTCTCTCTGTCTTTCTGGCAAGCGCATGTGTCCTATAGCAAAAACCTCTAAAAAGAAAAAAAAAAACAACTTCAGTTCCAGCAGTGACTGGCAACAGCATGCTGAGCTGGGCACCCAGGGGGCTCCTTGCGAGGTGCAGGAGGAACAGGACACAAGCTGGGGCCAGAGGTGGTGGTGGTGGTGGTGGAGATGAGACCCTTTCCTCCTGGATGGAGCCTCCACCGGCTTCTCTCTCTCAAACCGTGGAGTCCTGTCAGAATAGCAGCTTTCAGCTTGGCGAGTTTGCAAACCCACAGTTAAAGGCTCCTGATTCTGTTCTGGAACTCTCCGGACAATGAAATGTACCAGTGCCCTTGGGATCTCCAGCTGTGGTGGAAGTTTAACTTCTGGGCCCTCAGCCCTAATTCCAGACAAGGGCCCTGACGGAGAGCAGTCTGCCTCCAGGGCTGTAGGGAGCTCTACCTGGTGCCGCCCTGGGACTGAGAGTTCGGAAGGACCCTTGTATGGCGGTTGTATGATGGGGGTCACCTCCCTCAGCAGCTGTGGACCTGCCCCGCATCCCTCCCTGGCCTTAGCACTGCACACTGGCTACCGAGCACTGGGTACTGGGCGCTGGGTGTTGGGCAGTGTGGCGGCACCACCCTCTTGGCTAGCCGAGCTATTGTGCATGAGGCTGCTGTGCCCTGGAGGTCTGTGGGCAGGTGGGGGCGTGTCCTGGATGAGCCCAGCCCTGCCACCGCCCACCCGGGAGGTAGTCCCAGCCCCTGTGGTGTGGTTGGCTCCCAACCCCAGGGGGGACACTTAGTGAGGCTGTGAGACTCCAGGCGAAGAGAGAAGACAGAGAAGGCGGATGCAGCAGGTGGACACTGAAAAAAAAACCTGTGGCAGTAAAAACCAATGTTTGAGGGGCTGGTATGGTGGTTAAGGTGCTGAACCAGTTCGAATCCCGGACCTGGAGGGTTGCTTTCTCACTTCCTCACTTTCTCTCTTTCTGTGGTCCAATTAAAAAAAAAAGTTCTTTGAAAAACAAAACAAAACAAAAGCAGTATTTGATCAAGGACTTAGCATGTTACAGGCGTTAAGACGTGAGAGAAGGTGACAGACAGGTTGTCCCAAAGAAAGGAGACAGCTGGCAAGAAGACAGTGCCTGGGTCACAGTGCCGGCACCTCCTTTGAGGGGTGGTATTGGGCGGCGGGCCCAGTTCTGGACCTCCACGTAGAAAGATGGAGAAGCCGTAGCTGAGCGTTGGCTGCGGAGGACAGATGCCTGTGAGCGGTGAGGGTGTGAGTCCCCGGACGTCTCCAGGAAGACTCAGCTGGACAATATGGGAGTGGGTCTTCAAAACGTGCATGGAAAGTCGGACAGTATGGGAGTGGGTCTTCAAAACGTGCATGGAAAGTGCGTATTATGAAAAACAACTTCATGGCTTTCAAAACTGTTTGCACCCAAATAAACTGTACTTCAGTTCTGTTTGTTCACGATCTTTTCACAGCCCCAAGTACACTATTTGTGGTTTTATGAGCAGAGGCTCTGACCTCAGGTACTTCAATTCCATTCTTCCATGGCTTTTCAGAGTCCTTTTCATGTGGTATTTTTATGGCTTTATGAGCAGGAGCTCGGGCCTCAGGTGGCCTGGTTTTGAATTCTGCCTTCATACTTAGTTCTGTGACCTTGGGCAAGTTATTTTAACCTATCGGCCCTGCCCTTTCTCATCTGTAATTGGGGGTTAAAAATAGTTTATATGAGGGGAACTTCAAAAAGTTAATGGAAAAATGGAATTAAAGTACAAGTTAATTTATTTTTAAAATTTTAATTAATTAATTTCTTTTAGAGAGATTTTTGCTCTAGGGCACATGCTCTTGGCCGATAGACAGAGCAAGACAGAGAGACAGAAGGTGATCTTGGCCAGTAGACAGAGCAAGACAGAGAGACAGAAGGTGAGAAATCTCTCTGGGGTGGGGTGGCCATGCTGCAATCCCTTCTCCTCCATTCTCCTTTCAAGATTTCTGGCATGCACACACACATGCCCAGCGTGAGTTTTAAGCCTCTGGGTCCAGGATTCAAACCATGGTTGACCTTGTGGGAATCCAGAGACATAACCATTGTATCATCTGCTGTCCCCACAAGTTTAGTTATTGATGAAAAAACAATTGAAACCCAAGTGTAGTTTTTTGCCTGTGAGTTCTTGGAAGACAGCATGTATCTCCTATGTGGGGGTTAAATTAGCCTATCTGTGTGAAGCCCTTCGGACAGCGAGAGCACGCAGCAGTCGGCATTACTAGCCACTGTGACCGTGCACAGATATTCACATGAGCACTTACACACCCAGACATACAGATTCTGGGAGCCGTAGACTCCTCCCACCCCGGAGCCTGACCACAGACCCACTCCTTCAATAAATATTCCATTTTATTTCTTCATTTATACAATCTGACAAAGTAGAAGAAGCTAGATTCTTGGTGTGTGTGTGTGTGTGTGTGTGAGAGAGAGAGAGAGAGAGAGGGAGGGAGGGGGGAGGAGAGTGGTATTTTTGACAAGGTCTCACCACGCCACAATCCTCTGGTCCTGCCCTCCCAGCTAGCTAGGCACAGGTGCCTGCCATCACACCTGGCCTGCTTAGGTTAGGCAGAAATAGAGCCTGGGCAACCCTCCTGCTTGCACCGCGCCACAGTTAGGTGCAGGTTCTTGCTTCGAGGAGCTGATGCATGGGGTGGGGAGGGGCGCACACAGCAGCGGGGATCGGACCTGTGGGTGGCTGTAATGGGTGGAGGGGCCCCCAGGAATCCGAAGTCCAGGGAGGGCTGTTGGAGAGTCAAAGGAGGACTCGGGTTTTCCCAGCAGCCAGGTGTGTTGTGGGGTTCGAGTGGACCAAGGTCATCCCAGGATGGATCCACCTCTTGATGTTTGACCCTGGGGCTCTCCCAGGGAAAGGGAGGAGAGGGAGTATGAGATGAAGGAAGACCCAGGGCGAGACATTAGCGTGGGGCTGCATACTCTGCCAGTGGCCACCAAACAGTCCCCCAGATGCCTGCGTAGCCCTGGAATGCCCCTTTCCGAGGGGAGGATCTGGCAAAGATGCCTTCTCGAAACGGGTGCTCCTGGTGGTAAGCCCTGGCGGAGAGCTGGGAGGCAGGCAGGTGCCAAGACAACTTCATCGAGGGAACAGGCCACCCACAGAGCCTTCGTGACCCCCGCCTCCTGTTGCTAAAGTCTTCCACTCTGGCTTGCCCTGCACTCGCAAATCTGCCAGTCCCAGCACGCTGGCACCTTCACTAGGGAGCCCAGGCAGGTCCCTTTTGCAGGCACTCCCTGCTCAGGTCCCGAACAGTTCCCTGGAAGTTTCCAGAACCAGGGCACTACCGCACCCTGCGTGCAGCCTCTGGTGCTCGTTCGCACTCTACGTAAGCCACGGACGTGGCGACACGCTTGTGGTGCGCCTCGCGTTTGGCAGACTCTGGGTTTACGAGTCCAAAGCTCGGGCTCCGCTGAGGCCCTCTGCTGAGGCCCTCCGGTTCCTTCACTCTGTCTTCCTTGTTGAAAGCTCCGTCTCTCTGCCCACGAGCTTAAGGATCAACACCAAGAACAACACCAGATCTCACACGCAGAGCTCCAACGTCCTTTGCAAAACACGTCCCCGTGCATTACCCTTTAAGGTCGCTCTCCCTCTTAATATTTGAGCACGCGCTTGTTTATTGCCAGCTGTTCCTTTAAGAGCTGAGGAATGTATTTCAGCCAGAGAAGATGACCATCAATCACACTTTTTAAAATGTTTGTTTTTCTTCATAAAAATTGCATGATGTGGTATGACCCTGTCAAGGTGATCTCAGTGGCCCCGTCCGGACAGAGCGATTGTACCCCCAAGTTTTGTTCATGCCGACTCACCCTGCGTAAGAGAGGGAGGCTGTGGGGCCATCGGCTGTGATCCTTAGGAGGCGGGTGGGTGCACTGGGGTCACACGTGCTGTTCCTGGGGCCACGGCTGCGCCCATGGGCCCAGGCTTCCCAAAGACAGGAAGGGCGAGGGTGGAGGGGCACGCCTGTCTAGCTGGAATCACTGAGCGCTCAAGGGCTCCTCGCCTCAAGGGTCTGCTTATAAACCCCTCGCAGGCTCTTGGGATCCGAAAAGGAGGGGCTTGTCTCAGCATCGGAGACCTCTGGAGAAGGGTCAGGGGCCGGCAGGAAGAGGCAGAGAGGTCTTTCCAAATACGCAGACCCAGGCCTTCACGTCTGTGAGGAGATCAGGAAGTGTGTTCTCAGTGCTGTAGGCAGGGGCGACTGGCTCCGAGGGGCACACCGTGGTTTTTCCTTCTCTCAAGTCAGCTCCCCTCCCCTTCCCCCCTCCTCAGCCCCTGTGGCAGTGCAGCCCATCGCTCACTGCCTTGGTGCGACCTCCGTGACGTTCCCAAGTTGTGGTTGTCTCCTTACTGGCCCGTCTGCTCTTATGCTCCGAGTTGGCTGGTGTTCAAACTCGCAGGGAGGAAGACACAACTCCTCTCTCTCTCTCTCTCTCTCTCTCTCACACACACACACACACACACACACACACAC
>NW_006159530.1:4523634-4597988 GCF_000334495.1 Tupaia belangeri chinensis | reverse complement strand
GCATGTGCGCTCGCCAGACAGACAGAGAGAGACAGAGAGATAGAAGGCGAGAAATCACCCCCCAGAGGGGATGGCCATGCCGCAATCCCTTCTCCTCCATTCTCCTCTCAGGATCTTGGGCACGCGCGCACACGCACCCGGCGTGAGTTTTAAGCTACCGGGTCCGGGACACGAACTGCGGTCAACTACATGGGAGTCCAACAACATAGCCATTACGCTAACTGTTGGTCCCCAATGTTTTTCATGCCTGTGCATTTCCCAGCCATCTCACCTGCCCTTCTCCCCTGACCCCTACCATCCCAGGAGATGGACTCTGCTGTCCACATAGGCGCTCTCCTTCCCTGGAGAAGAATTGCTCAGTGTCTGGATTTGTTATAGAAGGAAAGGAGGTGGTTTTGCAGAGTGGCTGGGCCTGACGGAGGCTGGGGATACAGGGTGTGATGTAGGGCCCGGGAGAGGTGTGTGGGAAAGAAGGTGTGAGTGACTAGGAGTTCCCTGGAAGTGAGAAAGCCTCTGTCGCCCCCGACTCTGTCTTCCTTGTTGAAAGCTCCGTCTCTCTGCCCACGAGCTTAAGGATCAACACCAAGAACAACACCAGATCTCACACGCAGAGCTCCAACGTCCTTTGCAAAACACGTCCCCGTGCATTACCCTTTAAGGTCGCTCTCCCTCTTAATATTTGAGCACGCGCTTGTTTATTGCCAGCTGTTCCTTTAAGAGCTGAGGAATGTATTTCAGCCAGAGAAGATGACCATCAATCACACTTTTTAAAATGTTTGTTTTTCTTCATAAAAATTGCATGATGTGGTATGACCCTGTCAAGGTGATCTCAGTGGCCCCGTCCGGACAGAGCGATTGTACCCCCAAGTTTTGTTCATGCCGACTCACCCTGCGTAAGAGAGGGAGGCTGTGGGGCCATCGGCTGTGATCCTTAGGAGGCGGGTGGGTGCACTGGGGTCACACGTGCTGTTCCTGGGGCCACGGCTGCGCCCATGGGCCCAGGCTTCCCAAAGACAGGAAGGGCGAGGGTGGAGGGGCACGCCTGTCTAGCTGGAATCACTGAGCGCTCAAGGGCTCCTCGCCTCAAGGGTCTGCTTATAAACCCCTCGCAGGCTCTTGGGATCCGAAAAGGAGGGGCTTGTCTCAGCATCGGAGACCTCTGGAGAAGGGTCAGGGGCCGGCAGGAAGAGGCAGAGAGGTCTTTCCAAATACGCAGACCCAGGCCTTCACGTCTGTGAGGAGATCAGGAAGTGTGTTCTCAGTGCTGTAGGCAGGGGCGACTGGCTCCGAGGGGCACACCGTGGTTTTTCCTTCTCTCAAGTCAGCTCCCCTCCCCTTCCCCCCTCCTCAGCCCCTGTGGCAGTGCAGCCCATCGCTCACTGCCTTGGTGCGACCTCCGTGACGTTCCCAAGTTGTGGTTGTCTCCTTACTGGCCCGTCTGCTCTTATGCTCCGAGTTGGCTGGTGTTCAAACTCGCAGGGAGGAAGACACAACTCCTCTCTCTCTCTCTCTCTCTCTCTCTCACACACACACACACACACACACACACACTCAGACGCCAGCATTACAAATGTTCTAGAAACCAGAGACATGGGGGCATAGTGCTCCCCACTGTCTTTCCTGGATGCTATGTTTTTCTTTTCTTTTTTTTTTTTTGAGAGGTTTTTGCTATAGGGCATGTGCGCTCGCCAGACAGACAGAGAGAGACAGAGAGATAGAAGGCGAGAAATCACCCCCCAGAGGGGATGGCCATGCCGCAATCCCTTCTCCTCCATTCTCCTCTCAGGATCTTGGGCACGCGCGCACACGCACCCGGCGTGAGTTTTAAGCTACCGGGTCCGGGACACGAACTGCGGTCAACTACATGGGAGTCCAACAACATAGCCATTACGCTAACTGTTGGTCCCCAATGTTTTTCATGCCTGTGCATTTCCCAGCCATCTCACCTGCCCTTCTCCCCTGACCCCTACCATCCCAGGAGATGGACTCTGCTGTCCACATAGGCGCTCTCCTTCCCTGGAGAAGAATTGCTCAGTGTCTGGATTTGTTATAGAAGGAAAGGAGGTGGTTTTGCAGAGTGGCTGGGCCTGACGGAGGCTGGGGATACAGGGTGTGATGTAGGGCCCGGGAGAGGTGTGTGGGAAAGAAGGTGTGAGTGACTAGGAGTTCCCTGGAAGTGAGAAAGCCTCTGTCACCCCAGTCACCCGCAATGGCATTTTTATTAGGGTGTTTCTCGCAAATGCTAGTGAGCAGTTGCTCTGGGCTCCCTAGCGGAGCCCAGGGTGCCGCCTGTTGGCGGAGGCATTATTCACCCTTGCTAATGAGTAACCGCCCATGGCGTGTTAACCGGTAATGGCTAGGACGTGTTGGAGGACCCAGCAGAAATTACTTGGCCGGTGGAGGCCCGCTCTAGGACTTGGAGCTGCCGGACGCTGCGAGGTGGGGAAGCGTCAGGCTCTGTGTTCTTCAGTGGCAGTTTCGGATGTCGGCCGGCTGTGCTCGGTCAAGGAGAGGCCTCATTTCCTGGCCGTACGGTTCCACCAGTAACCCCAGAGCTCCTCCAGATCCTGTGTTTAAATTAAGAAGCATGGGGCCAACAGGTGGTGTGGTGGTTAAGGTGCTGGACTCCCACATGGCAGACTGCAGTTCTAGTTGCAGCCCTGGTGGCTTGCTTTCTCACTTTCCCTCTCTGTCTTCCTGCAGTGAGCACACATGCCCTAGAGCAAATTAAAATAATCCTCATCAGAATACATGAAGTAAATAATTCCTTAAAAAAGAAATAAAAAATAGTAACAGGAGAAAGGGGAAAAGGAAAAAAACACTTAACAGACCCAAGTATGTAAAATTCTCTATTGAAAATGATGCACATGGTAATGTCATTGATTTGGTTGTCTAAATAAATAAATAAATAGGAAAAATCTCAACAAGATAAAAAAAATCAAGAATAAAACACTCGCTCTGGCCGAGACAAGATAGTGCCAGAACTCCTATCCCCCGACATGTAAGGAAACAGGAGCTGCTGTTATCGAGGGCCTAGTATTTTCAAGCCACCGTGCTTCATGTATCGTGTTGGCAGAAAAGCCATGATGGGGAACCAGCAGTTAGTGTAATGGCTGTGTCGCTGGACTCCCACAGTTCGCGTCCCAGACCTGGTGGCTTAAAACTCACGCCAGGCGCGTGTGCGTGTGTGCCCAAGATCCCGAGAGGAGTATGGAGGAGAAGGGATTGTGGCATGGCCATCCCCCCTGGGGGTGATTTCTCACTTTCTGTCTCTCTGTCTTTCTCTGTCTGTCTGGTGCCCTATAGCAAAAAAAAAGAAAAAAAAAAAGAAAAAGAAAAACTTTAAAGAAAAAAAAAAAAAAAAAAAAAAAAAAAAAAAAAAAAGAAAAGCCATGATGCATTTTTCTGTTTTTTCTCTGCAAAAATGCCTCATGACTTTTCTGATGACCCATCGTATCATGGTATTTGATTGTCTACCTCATCAGGTAGACCTCATTGTCTCGTCTGGCCGTTGGGGAAACTGAGGCTCAGCGAGGGTAAGGGGCCTGGGAGGTCACTGTGGCCGGTGACCGGGTTCCCACCAGCGTTTCACCTCCAGGGGGATTTCGCGTTCTGCCTTCACGGTGCGTTACACCCGTCACCGCCATGGCGCCGCCGCCATAAAGTTCCAAGGGCCTTCGCAGCCCCGAGGCTGTGGCTGGAGACACGTCCCACAGGTCTTTATGAGGGTGGCGGCCATCCATCAGTCCCGCTGCCACGTCTGATCTCTGCAGTTAAGTGCGCACCCCTGGAGTCCGGCAGCAGGAAGGTGGGCTAGCCAGGGGCGGGTTGGCCATCCCTCAGTTCCTAGAGACCACCAGCAATACGCTCCGACTTCTGTGTCCCAGACCCTAAATCAGTTCAACTCAGTGGCGCTTCCTGGATCTGACCCTGTTCGTTAGGTACTCAGCGTGGTGTGGTGAGTACTGCGCTGGGTTCTGGGGATATGAAAATGGCCGTGTCCCTCTAGAGACGTACTGTCGTGGGGCTCACAGATGTGAACCACTGAACACCAGGACATAAACCACAGCAGAGGTGCAAAACAGTCCCTGAACACAGTGACAGGAGTGTGAATGCAAATGCGTGAGAGGTATGGGGGATGTGAAGGGGGGATGGCCAGGGGAGGGCAAAGTCATTCCAGGATCCCAGGCCAGGACCAGGGTGGGTATGTGACAGTCAGCCAGGCTGACGGTGTACGGTCCCTTACCCTCTGTGTACCCAGCTTCCCAACCTGTGAAGTGGGGGTGGTCGCGTCTGACTCACTGAGTGTTCTGAGGGACGTGGGACTTACTAAGCACCTTGAGAAGCACCTCGGGCAAGGGGTGACGGCAGGCACTTTCTGTCTGTCCTCGCACTGCCTCGTGGCAGCTCCGTGGCCCTGCCTGCTCTCCCGGAGGGGCCTGACTTGTGCGGTGCTTCACTGAGTGCTCCCCCACCCTCACCTTCTGCTCTTCCTAGACACTCACAACACTTCGCTGCTTTTACGTGTGTCCTGAGCCCCCAATGAGACTTCTCTTGATAGGGACCCGTGTGTTTCTGTGAGACCCACAGCCTGACGAGCTTTGTAAATACTTGTTTATTATGAATCAAATGGCATGCAACAAAGCGCTGAAATTCACATGTTCAGAGAGAGCAAGAGGGCGAGGCGGGTGAGCGCTCTGAGTGCACGGCCCAGTGGGAGTTGAAGTCGGCCTCAGGCCTGACCTGACCTCTTGCCAGACTTTGTCCCCTTCCAGCTGACCATAGATGAACGGGCTCTGCATCCCTGGGGACCGACAGTCTCGGCACTAACGGTTAGGAGGGCCTCAGTGGACCAGCTCCTACAGGCCTGACCTGACCTCTTGCCAGACTTTGTCCCCTTCCAGCTGACCATAGATGAGCGGGCTCTGCATCCCTGGGGACCGACAGTCTCGGCACTAACGGTTAGGAGGTGCCCTCGGGGTGAAATGGGGTTCCTGTCAGCCACCAAGCCCAGTCACCGCTGTGGACCCCATGGATGGAGGCTCACCCTCTGGGAAGGCCTGGGCAGTGAGTCCCCAGGCATGGCAGGTCATTCAGGGACAGTCTGCCTTCACACATCCGTCCTCCAAGAGCTCGCTCGGAATCAGCCACTTCGCATTTTTGCTTGAACAGCAAGGGCAAGGAATGGCTCCGGACACCTTCACTGGTGCTCATACCTGGCCGGAGTTCTCTGTGCTGTGGCTCCTCCCAGCTGTGTCTGCAGCTCCGGTGGGGCAAATGCTAACCACGAAATGCTTCTCTGGGGAAGGGCGGGAATGTTGGGGTAATGCATCGGCTCCGACCTCCCCATCCTGCTGTCGGGAATGTGCTTACAAAGGCCTCGTGGGAGAAGCCTGCCCCCCCTCCCAGCCATCCGTGCTTTGGGGGAGCTTCCCCAGGCTGCGTTTCAAGTGAAGAGCCTTATCAGCTCCAGGTTTGCCCTCACTGGCCTCTTCCTAAACCACACCATCAATAACGATTGCTCTGAGACCCTGTGCAGACCCCTAGCAAGCCAGCCTGACTGCTCTGTGTCCCTGGGGCTGCTGGGCTTCTCCGTGCGTCTTATTCCAGCACTCACCAGACAGTGCAACACAGCCTGCTGACAGTCCCCGACGTCCTCACCCTTCCACCATTTCCGGCCATTGTCTCTCCCTGTCCCCGCAGCCCCGGCCCTCCCCGCTCTCCCACAATGTTCCTCAATCTGTATTGGTAGAGGGGGTGCACTCTTGGGCCTGGGCAGAGGTTCTTGATCCCAGTAGAGGCAGGGACAGCGTGGAGGAGGGGGAGCAATGAGTGGGGGTCTCTGCCCCAGTGTGGTTGCCACCCCCTGGGCGCTGCTGTGGTCAGCGAGGGAATGAGAGCCATTGATGCTGTAGCCACTCGTGTAACCAGAGCTCTGTGGGCTCTTGAAAAATGGAGCTCTCTTCAGCAGCAAATGTTTGCAATTAACTTTAACATATGGCGGAATTTGTTTTCGTGTCCGTAAAGCATGATTGGCAGCGAGGCTCTGGCAGAGAATGCACCCAGCTTGTCTCACTTGGGGCTCGCTGGAGGGAGGGGCCCCTGCACTCAGTCTGGAACATGGAGACCCTGGGGAGCTAAGTGGTCAGGGAGGGGTCAGGTGTTTCTACCTGTCCAGAGCAAGCGTCAAGTGTGGCTCTCTCCCTGCTGTAAGCCTCTGGTCTTGGTGACACCTGCTCTTCAGTCTTGGTCCCTGTCCCTCTCTGGCTTCCCCATACAATGTACCTTCTCCTGTAGGGGTGTCCTATGGCACACCCCTTTGATGGGCTTTGATTGACTGGATCTGTGGGATTCATAGATCAGCTCCATGGCCAAATCCCATGGGGACCATATGAGTTAGTCGTCACTGGGCTGCACGTTACACGAAGCTGAGTGAGCAGAAACTGACACCTGCAGGAGAGCAGCTTTGAGTAGACCCAACGTCAGAGGTCTCTGTTGGTTCAGCTGCCACCTGGTGTCCTGCCTCTCTCCAGATCCCCACTCTCTGTCCCCAGGGTGTTGACTTCATTGGCCAGCATGTCACCCAGTGCCTGCAGGGTGGCTTTCTACCCTCCTATGGCAGAGTCCATAGTGACAAGGAGGGGGCTGGGACTAGAGACTTCTGCAGTGCCTGCCCCTTGCTCACAGAGGAAAGTCTTCCTCCAAAGCACCCAGCAGACTTCCCCTGTGTGTCTTCGGCTATGACATGCTCCCCTCAAGGCTAGTCCTTGACAAGGAGGAGAGGGTAACCACAACTCTCCCGTGGGATGGCGTGGAATGGGACATGTCACTTCCTACCAATAAAGGTTCTTTTTCTTGTAGAGGTTTTTGTCATCGAGCGCTTGCACTTGCCGGAAAGACAGAGAGAGATAGAGAGACAGAAAGCGAGAAATCACCCCCCAGGGGGGATGGCCACGCCGCAATCCCTTCTCCTCCATTCTCCTCTCAGGATCTTGGGCACGCACGCACACACACCCAGCGTGAGTTTTAAGCCACTGGGTCCAGGACTCAAACCGGTCGACTACGTGGGAGTCCAGCGACATAGCCATTACTTTAACTGCTGGTCCCAGTATAGGTCCTTTTTATCAAAGAGAAGCGATGATTGGGAAATGGCATTTGGGAAGGCAGCCGGCGGTGTCTGACAGAAGTGGTCACTGGGACGCTTGAAACTTCTGGGAGGAGAGAAGTCATGCTTGGCATGGAGGACCACGGTGATCCAGTCTCCAGCCCTTCTTACGTCTGCCCTGGGTGCTGGCCTGAGCAGGGCCTTCTTCCTGCAGTGTTCCTTCCTCAGGTCTCCCTGCTCAGAGATACGTCAAGGCTCCCCATTTCCCATGACATAGAGGTCAAAGTCAGACGGCATTCAAGGCCCTTCTCGTCCTACTCCCAGCCACCTCATGTTGGGCAGGAGGCACTTGCTTCTCGTTTCACCTGCTGGTACTTGTCTGTGCAAAGCAGGTGCCCGTGAAGCTGGTCTGTTTTCGGTGGAACGTGTCTTGGGGCTGCTGTCTGCATATCTGTGCTCACTCCGGAGTCCCTGGCTTGCTCAGATTCTGATTTAAGGCTCTACGAGATGTCATCCTCTCCTTGGAGAATACTGCCTTCGTGGCCCCAACGGGAAGTTTCTCGAATCTCCTTTGGCTTTCAGTTGCACTTGCTGTTAACGTACTCGCGTGAACCACACAGACTGCTGACTTTCCAAAGACCTCAATTAGGGTATGGAGGCTCCTGGTACAAGACGAGCTGACCCTGGAAGGCTGGGAGGGTTTGGACTGGTGCGGAGGACGGAGCCATGCCAGATGGCTAGGGGCAGGATGAGGCTGTCTGGAAGAATGTGCCAGGGTCTTCCTTTCTCCACTCCTGCCTCAGCTTCAAGCACCTCAGGACCTTTTCTTCAGAAGCAGGTGAACTTGGCTGGTGGCTACCATATTGGACAGCACTGATGAAGACGTTTCCGTTGTCATAGAAAGTTCTGTTGGACTGTGTGGATTTGGAGGGGCACCAGGAAGTTGTCTAACTGGGGCCGAAACCCTGGCGTCCTTTGGCGCAGGGGCTGTCTTCCTGCGCTTATTCTGTTAGCTCGCTGAACTCTGACCTGGTAGAGTCTACCAGAGGGCTGGCAATGCAGAGCCTGTGCAGAGAGGCTTGGAGAAGCTGGTTCTCAGCAGGCTATTCTAAGCACCCCTGCTGTCAGCACTGGGAGAGAGAACACCCCCCGGAGGCCATGTCTAAGAGGAGTCTAGACTCATTATCTCACCCTCTTTTGTCTCAGGGCCTCCGAGGGACTGAAATGTGCTTGGCGAGGTGATGGAAGTGAGTGAGGAAACAGGAAATCCATCTGTGGGTAGCTCTTGGCGCGCCCTTGGTGGCTCGGCCCGGGATGAGGTAATGAGTCTAGACTCTGGAAGAGGTCACATGCCGGGGCTCTCTCTGTCCTGCTCCTTGGCGTCGGGTGCAGGGCACAGGAAGTGCAGCCCCCCTGCGGGCATGCTTGTGGAGCCTGCCACAGGGTCTGTGTAATGGCTTTCAACATTTCCATAGAAACCCAAAGCTACATTCTGGTTATCCGGGTAACCACGGACTGTTGTACCCATTTTTCTTAGCGTCATCTCACGTGCTGCTGACGACTGGTGGCGTGAGCATTACGGCTGGACAGCTGGGAGATGCAGCTCAGAGGGGTTAAGTAGCCTGCAGCCGCACAGCTAACGTGGTGGAGGGGAGACTCACGCCAGAGCGTTTGGGTCCTTTCTGCTCTTCCTGCTGTGCTTCCGCCTTCACTGGGAGGACGAGAAGCCATGTTGACACGCCTTCCACCTCACTTCCTAGTTTCTGTACGCATGTATTGTGTGTGAGGACCGTTGCTGCCGGTACCACCAGGATGGTAGAATGGCTCCATTCTGGGCACGCTGTTTAAGGTGCAGGCCTTCACCTAGCCAGTCACTGCTTACTCCGGAACCTTCGACTTCACCATTCGTAATGGTGGCTTTCCCATTAGCCCAAGAACACCACCCAGTGTGTAAATCTGACGCAAAGCAAAATTATCTGGCAACAGTGCACCATCACACAGCAGCTCCTCAGTGTTTGTGCTAGATCAGCTCCAGCTGGGCTTTCTTTGTTTTAGGCCAGATAACTCAGCGCGGTCCAGAACTGGGCATTCTCCAGAATGAGTTTCTGAGATGCTTTGCCCAGAGGCTGGGCTTGCTCTGTATCAAGGCTGATGCCTGCCTCTCCTATGCCCTGTTCTCGGGTGAGCCCCCTTACTCACTTGCACCTGGGACGTCGCCCCACCTCCCTCTTACATCCTGGGGACTCCTCACTCTGAATCATCTCAGTCAGCCAACATTCCATAATGACTCCCATTAAAGCACACTTGTGGGGGCCAATAGGTGGCATGGTGGTTGAGGTGCTGGACTCCCACATGGACAACAGTAGTTTGAGTCCTGGACCTGGTGTCTTACTTTCTCACTTTCTCTCTCTGTCTGTCTCTCTCTGGTGAGCACATGTGTGCTTAAAATAATAATAATGATAATAATAATAATTATAGTAATAAAATAAATAAATAAATCTTTAAAGGGACCAGCAGATGATGTAATGGTTATGTCGTTGGACTCCCACATAGTCTACCACAGTTTGAGTGCCAGACCCGGTGGCTTCAATGCACGCCTGGCTTGTGTGCGCACGTGCCCAAGATCCTGAGAGGAGAATGGAGGAGAAGGAATTGCAGCATGGTCATCTCCCCTGCGGGGTGATTTCTCACTTTCTGTCTCTCTGTCCCTCTCTGTCTCATCAAATAACACACACGCCCTATAGCAAAAACCTCTTCAAAAAAAAATTAAATAAATAAATAAGGAAAGCAAAACAAAAAAACGAACTTTGACCTTAGATCCCTCTCCACCTCCCACTCCATTTCTGTGCCCTTCTGCAAAACTCTTAAGAAGAGCCATTTCCTCTGGCATCCCTGTCCCCGTGAGGCTTCCTTCCCAGCCCCATCACACTTGCTGACCTCCTGCTGCTGAGTCCAGTGGCCGGTGCAAGTCTGTCGGTGACATTCGATGATTCCTTGAAACACTCGATTTACTTGTTCTCACTCTACTTTCTGTCCTCCCCCAAAGCCCCGTCAGTCTCTTCTGCTCCGTCCCTGGCACCTCTTACTGAAGTGCCACCTCCCAGCTGGCTTTCCTCCCGTCCTCGTACTCTGCACAGACATATCTCAACACAGTAATGATGGAGAGAGATCCTGTTAAAACTGCATCCTGGGTGCATACCTGAAAGAGCTGAAAATGGGCAGTCAGATAAGCCTGTTAACGGCAGCACTGTTCACAACAGCAGAGAAGTCCAGCAGTGATGAAGGGGTGAACACACTGTGGTGTTCCATGCGATGGGATATTGTTCAGCTATACAAAGGAGGCAGTACTGACACATGCTGCTGAACGCTTGCACCTCGATACTGGCTACTGGATGCAACGGACCTGGACAACATGCCCAGTAAACGAAGCTAGCTACAAAAGGTTACATATTGTATTACAGTAATAGGAAACACCCAGAATAGGCAGAGGGATAGAGACAGAACACAGATAAGTGAGCGCCCTGTTTAAGTGTGGGAGAGAAGGTAAAAGCTGCTTTGACGGGCAAAGGTTTTGTTTTGGAGTGTTTTGGAGTTAGACTGAGGAGGTGGTTGTGCAACACTGACTGTACTGAATGCCAGACTGTTTCCTTTGCCACGTGCTATGTGAATTTCACCTTCATACGTTAAAAAGGAAAAAAGAAAGGCATCTCATCCAGCATGTCATTCCTCTGCTGACACCCTCCACTGGCTTCCAGGGGAAAAGTTGAAGCCCCCTGTAGTCGTCTATCCAGTCTTCTCCCAAAACTCTGCTAATCTCAGCCCTTCTGCTATTCCCCTGGCCCAACGTGTTCCTGCTGCACTAGACTCTGTGCTGCTTCTCCAACGTGCTGGTCATGCTTCCACCTGAGGGCACTGCACCTGCTGCCCTGCCTGCCCAGAATGCTCTTTTAAAGCTCATGCTTCACCAGTTCCTTCCGATCTTTGCCTGAGTACCAGCTCTTCAGTAAAAATGTAGCTCCCCTTTCCTGGCACTTCCCATTCTCCTGTACTCCTTCCTTCTTCTTTCTTTTTTTTCCTTGACAAGGTTTTCCTATGTTGCAATCCTCCTGCCTCAGGCTCCTAGCTGGGCTACAAGCTCACATCATTTTGCCCAGCTTTGTTTTAGACAGTCTTGCTAGGTTACGAGCCCTGAGCTTGCCATCCTCCTGCCTCGGCTTCCCCCAGTCACTGGGATTACAATTGCGCCCTCCAGGTTGGATCACGAAGTGAATCCAGGCCTACCATGTGGTCCCACCGTGCAGAACGCAGCCTCTTAACAGCGCGTGCCACTCCCGCTGAGCCACGTCTTTGCTTTTCTCTTTCATTCCTGATAGAGTGTGCATGTCTGTGTGCACATGCACGGGAGAGACAGAGAGAGAGAGAGAGACGCCTGCACTGGGTCTGACCATGCTGTGATCCCCTTCCTGCAGCCCTCCAGCCCGTCCCGTCACATCTTGAGCACTCACGCGCGTGCCAGGTGCATCTCAGGTGGACCAGGCTGGGGATTTGAACTGCAGTGGCCACGTGGATCCAGCTTCCCTTGAGCATTACTGCTGAGCTATGAACCTGGCCCTCTCACTGTGTGCTGCCCGCACTCCCTTGGGACGCTGCAGAGCTCCCACCAGCAAGAAGGCTATCACTACATGCAGCCCCTGTACCCTGGGCCTTCGAACTGTGAGCAGAATAAACTTTTATTTTTAAATTATTTCAGAGATATTTTTGCTATGGGGCTCATGTGATCACTGGTGAGACAGAGAGAGACAGAGAGACACAAAGAGAGAAATCACCCTCCAGGGGTGATGGCCACACTTCACTCCCTTCTCCTTCATTCTCCTCTGAGGATTTTGGCCACACACACACATGCACCCGGCATGAATTTTAAGCCACTGGGTCCAGGACTCGAACCATGGTCGACTATGTGGGAGTGCAGCGACATAACCATTATGTCATCTACTGTTCTCAAACCTTTACTTTTATAAATTAACCAGACTTGGGTATTTTCTGTTCCTAACAACAGAACAGACTAGACTTCCTTAAAAGTTCATGTTTCTTCAAGACCTCCTCTGGTTGGGGGTATCCTAACTTGTCACTTTTTTGGGGGGGAGGGGGAGGATTTTGCTATAGGGCGTGTGCGCTCGCCAGAAAGACAGAAAGAGACAGAGAGACAGAAAGTGAGAAATTACCTCCAGGGGGGATGGCCACGCCGCAATCCCTACTCCTCTATTCTCCTCCTGGGATCTTGAGCATGCACACACACGCACCAGGCGTGAGTTTAAGCCACCGGGTCCGGGACTCGAACTGCGGTTGACTATGTGGGAAGTCAGCGACATAGCCATTATGCCAACTACTGGTCCCCTAACTTGTCATTTTTTTTACTTCTGTGGTAAGGAGGGGTTGTTTTAAATCTTTTCCTTCTAGCTTCTGGCTTTAGCACATTATGCAACCATACCAGATCCCGTGTGTGTTCGTGTGTGCACATGGGCATGCACATGTCTGTACACATGTCTGCACACTTGCCGCTGCGATCCCAAATCAGGAGTCCTCTGCCCAAAGATGCTTTGCGGCTCTGGAGCGCCTCATCTGTCCCTGTTCCCTAACTCTCTGCATGGAGCTGAGTGTGGGAGCAGGGCCACGGGAAGGGACCGGGATGAACACTGCAGCACAGACTTGCGTGTGAGTGTCGGGGCCGGGCTGGGCTGGGGCTGTGTGTTGGCTGCCTTCGCAGGTGCAGGCTCACCACCATCCTCCGGCCTTTCCATTGCCTCCTGGTCCCCACTTGCCTGTTTCAGCCCAAGCTCCAAGTCGCTGCAGCCTGGGCTGTGGGTTTCCTGGTTGGGGCTCTCTGGGAAGAGGAAGGCACCCCGTAGCCTTCTCCACGGCATCTCAGTGTGGGGGGCAACCTCATCCCGTCAGCCCTGCAGTGTCAGGAACTTGGGCTGACAATGGTGCTGGTATCACCTCGTGGCCACACAGAGCTTCTAATTTGCAGTGTCATTCTCTCATTTTTTTTTTCTTTCTTTTTTCTTTTTCTTTTGAGAGGGTTTTTGCTATAGGGCATGTGTACTCACCAGAAAGACAGAGAGAGAGAGATAGAAAGCGAGAAATCACCCTCCGGGGGGAGGGCCACACCACAATCCCTTCTCCTCCATTCTCCTCTCGGGATCTTGGGCATGCACGCACACGTGCCTGGCGTGAGTTTAAGCCACCAGGTCCAGGATTGGAACTGCGGTTGGCTACATGGGAATTCAGCGACATAGCCATTACGCTAACTGCTGGTCCCTCATTCTCTCATCTGATCAGGGCAGCCCTCAGAACGAAGTTAGGCAGTGGCATAACGGTGGACTTGATGTGCATCCTGGCACACCCCCCGATTGCTAACTGTGCAAAGTTGAGCAAGTCAGCTAAACCTCTGTAAGTCTCTATTTTCTCATCCGTGACATGGGAGTGAATTTCAAGCAGGGGAGTGGCATGCTCTGATTTTGTTCTTAATAGGACCACGCTGGGCGCTGTGTTGAACGTCAGCCTTGCAGGTGGCAAGAGGAAGCAGGTAGCCCGGTTGGGAGGCTGTGGCGGAACGTGAGCATGGCCCGGGTGGGAGCAGAGGGGTGACAGGATGTGACTAGATTCTGGTCTACACTGACGGTGGACAGAAACGGCCTTTGGAGAGACTGGCTCTGAGGCCTGTGGGAGAGAGGAGTCGAGAATGACCCCGAGACGCTTGTCATGAACAGACGTGGGTGCCGGCCGTCAGCAGAAAAAGGGAGGCTGTGGTTGGAGCCGATCTGAGCCAGGTGACAACGCTGGGAAATGATCAGAATTCTCCTTCGGTTTTGTTAAGTTTAGTATTTTGTCTGGAAAAGTGAAGGCCCTGAGTAGTTAATTTGGTATATCAGTTCAGGGTGGGAGAGGGGACTGCAGAGCAATGTCAACGTCACCTAACACGGACGTGATACGGAGAGTCCCGACACTGGCTGGGACGACCAGGGAAGTGGGTGCAGATGGACAGTGAGGCCAGGGAGACGAAGAGGAACTGGTAAAGGAGACCAAGCGGGCGGGGCCGGTGAGACAGGAGGAAGACAGCGGGGCTGGAGCGGTGAGCTCCTGGAAGCCAGTGCCAGCCATGGCGTACTCAGAGAGGTCTCGGGCCACAGACGGAGGCCTCTCCCACGCGGGTCCAGCTGCATTGCCACTGCACGGCCACCTGACTGCACTGAACCCTTTACGGAGCTCTCAAGGCTCCGGAAGCCTGACCGAAGGCAGGCTGCGCCACCTGGGCTCCTGCACACCGGTCCACCACTGCGGGCTTGGGAGCGCGTGCGCAGGTGCTGCACCCGCCGTGGTGAGGACGATGGACTCGGATCATGGAATCTGACCCCTTCTCACTCATGGAGCGCTGAGATGTTATCTAAGATCACACATGCCGTGAGAGCCGTGAACAGAAGGCGTCCTGGAAATTCAGATCATCCATAGCTACGTCCCGCCCCTCGTGCAGGGAGGGCGAGTCCCTCAGGCTCCCTGTGGCGCCTGTGCCCTGGTGGAAGACTTCCACTCGGGTTGTCAGGGGCTGTTTTCCTTTTGTCATTGTCTCCCTTGAAGACTGAGCAAGCCTTGGAAACAGAAGTTCCGTGTGAGGAGAATGCCTTGCATATTACTGTGTTCTACTGATTCCTACTTCCGGGCTGCTGCTATGAGGCGCTTTCCGCCTGACTCTTCTCTAGGCCCATGAGGGCTCCTCAAAATTCGTGGTCACTGCGTATTACGAAAAAAACGCACGTGGGTCTCAACATTTCTTTGCACCAGAATGAACTCGCACTTTACCTCCATTTTCCATGACCTTGTGGCAGTGTCCTAGCACAGTGGTGACAAGGACTAAAAGGGGACAGAGACTCATGCGAGCTCAGTGTTGCCCCCTGCTGGGGCCCCGGTATCTTTCTCATCAATAGGTCCTGTTATTAGGTCCACACACAGACACACACACACACATGCACACACACTCGCAGGACCCAGGGAACGCATTCTTCGTAAACGTATACAATAGGAATCTGTGCTAAAAATGCCTTGTCCCCCTGCTCGGCTGTTTGCCGGGTGTGCCTAAGCATGTCCCAGGACGCGAATGAGGATGAAGGGAAAGGAAGGCTGCTGTTTTCAAAGGAACCCAAATATCGAGCTCCCTAAAAGGAAAGCGTCTACGCTCCGTACTCTGCTTTGTTTCCTGCCATTTCCGCGTGTCTGCGTGACAGTGTGAAAGGTCCTTAACAAAAGGTGTACCACCGTGGCTTGAGGTTCTGGAGTCCGCACTTTCACCGCAGGGTGATGCTCGAGGCCTCGCTTCATAGACAGCTTCCAGGTTTCAGCAAAAAAGAAGAGGAGGGGACAGGACAGAGCTTCCAGGTAGGAGAGACTCACCATCCACACACTGCGATCACTCAGCGTATCAGGCGGCTTCCACCCCGCTTAGCCAGTCAGGGCGCTACTGAAGAGCCCGGAGGGTCGCATTTGCACCTCTAGGTGTAGGCTTTAGCCACTTCTGTTTCCTTTTCTTATTTTCTAGAAGCATGTTTGCCCTACGGTGAGTGCACTCGCTGGAGAGAGACAGAGAGAGGGAGAGTGAGAGCTCCCCCCCGCGGGGACAGCCATGCCACAATCCCTACTCTTTCACTCTCCTCTCAGGAATTTGGGCATGCACACGCATGTGCCTGGAATGATTTTCAAGCTGCCGGGTGCCAGACTTGAACTGTGACTGACCAGGTGGAAATCCAGCATCTCAATCACTACACCACCGGCTGGCCCCCCTTTTCTTATTTGTTAAAAGTTTATTTTATTTCTTCCATGAGTCTGAGAGACAGAGACAGACACCCCCCTTCCCCAGCAGGGTTTTGATACCTTAGTCCAACCCCTGCCAATCCTTTGCAAGCCCTGGGTCATGGGCTCCATCCGTACAGTGTGCCAGCACACCCAGAGAACCTCCCATGTGGGTCGGCCTCGCTGAGCCCTGTGCTTTACCACAGGGTCACTATTCAGCCCTTCTTTTTCTTCTTTTTTTTGGAGAGGTGTTTTTCTTTTCTCTCTCTCTTTTTTTTTTTTTTTTTGCTATAGGGCGCGTGTGCTCGCCAGACAGACAGAGAGAGACAGAGAGACAGAAAGTGAGAAATCACTCCCCAGGGGGGATGGCCATGCCGCAATCCCTTCTCCTCCATTCTCCTCTCCGGATCTTGGGCACGCACGCACACGTGCCACTGGGACCGGGACTCAAACCACGATCGGCTACATGGGAGTCCAGCGACATAGCCATTACGCCAACTGCTGGTCCCTCAGCGTTTCTCTTTTTCTTGATCATTGACTGACCTTCAGGCTCTAGCTGGCCCTCTCAGCAGTCTCAGCTGTCTCTGTAGTGGGGATGGCACTGCTCCTTCTTGGGCCTTGGTTTCTCTCCATCCGTACAGTGGGTGACAGGCCTCTCCCGGGCCCTGAGAACTGGGGTGACAAGGTGAGGACGTGGGTGTTTCAGCGCGGATCCACGCGGGGGTCGGCGGCCTCTGTAGGAGGCAGCCGTCCGAGAACTGACGTGATATGAAGGGTCTGTTCCAAATATTTGCCAGACCATGTCAGCATTAACCAAATAGCAGCTGTGGGCTCTGGGTGGCTAGCGTGGCTGAGCTGACTTCCTGACCATATGCTGGGTGCCGGGCAGTGGAGGTGGGTGTCAGTCAACACTGGGTGCTGGTGTCAATATTTACCTCGGGGCAGGGGAGCCTTGGTCTTAGTTGCCTGAACCAAATGCACTGTTTCTTCTCAAGGGTTTGGCCTCTCATGTTTGCTTGTTAGTCTCTTCTCCAATAACCTAGAAAAGGCTTGCTCAACTACGGTTTAATTTGTTATAATAATGAAGAACAGAGCCTTGAGGTACATCAGAGGTTTTGTTTTTTGGCTCAGTGGGCTGTCTTGACATCATTTATCTTATACAAATATTTGCCCGAGCAGATAGGTTAAATTGATTTCCATAAAGGGAGTTAAAAACCACTACTTATTAAGAGCCGTTAGTATGTTTCAGATACTTCAGATAGATTATCTTGCTTAATCTCCACAATGTCTCATAAGATAGGTAGGAGCTCACTTTATAGAAAATAAGTAGGCGATGCTCCAGGAGAGCCTGTGTAGACCTGGGACTTGAATCCGGATTGTATCAGCCTTTTCAGAAGCCGTGCTCCCGCTGCCTCACTGACGCTGGAGCAGTTCTGTGAGAGCAGGTAGGAGCCTAGCCTCCCATCCCCAGGTAAAACCTCGCCCCGCCGGCAGCGTTTGTGAGGTGTAGAACCTGCCTTTCTTGGTGGGGCCAGAGAGGCGCAGACATCACACTCAGCCTCTCTGTCCCTCGTCCCATTGTATGTCCCTCCTCGCAGCGCAGCGAGCGCCCCAGGAACCAGGGGGAGGCGAGACTTGATTGACTCTGCCAGCCACTTATTGTTCTCCATTTTCTCACCACTGCAGCGTCTTGAGGCCGTCTCCTATAGAAGATCCTGCCACTTCCATTGTCCCTGCAGACTTTCCCACCGCCCCAGGGCCACGTGCTCAGTGGCTTATTGTGGTGCTGTTGGCTCAGCCTCAAGGACAGAGACCTTGAGCCAGCTGACAAGGTTGCTTGTGTCACTACTTCTAAGGCCACAAGCCATGCTTTTGGTTCCCAACACTTTTGAATACTCTTCTCTCACCATCTCTCCCTCAGTTGAGCCACATGGTCTCCCAGACTCCCAGCAGCAGATTTTCCGGCAGACAGTTTTGGCTTATGGCCAATCCTTGTCTCCGCCTGGATGACCTGTTACCAAGTCAACATGGCACTTGATGAATGCTGCTATGCTGCCCCCTGGTGGAGAGGGTGGAAACTGAGTGATGCACAGATTGGGGGCCTTGGTGCTGAAGGGCTGCCCAAGACCCTCTTCTAACTTCCTAAACCGAAGGTTTCACTTTCCGGATCAAAACGTATTTCGGCGGTACCCGTGGCAAGGGTGCATGATCTATTGAGGCTGTCTCCTACAGAAAGCTGACGGCAGCTCCGATGACTTATTCTGGGGCAAAATGAGTAATTGGCAGTTGGCTCGAATTGCAATGAGGGGTTTTTACATGTTTATTTCATCTTCTGTCCTTTTTGCTTGTCGGTCGTGTGGAGGCCTTGAGAAGCTCTGTTTAAGGTCTGAGGACTTTGGGTCAAGGTTACTGAAGAGCTTGGTCTGTCCAAACATACCTCTAGTTCGGGAACTGTCTCATTCCATAACAGGAGTCCTTTTATAGTCTTCCTCCGACCTCCTAGGTCTCGAAGCCCTCATCTTGGGTCACTCTGGTGTCGCACGTGGTTGCAGTACTCTGCAGTATGCCTGTTTGTGGGGAGCTCTGTCACCAGCCTGGAGGCAGACAGAGGGATGGCAGGGCAGCTGGTGTCTGGTGTTTAGTGGAAGACAGGGTGGAGGAGGGGGAGATTAGGGAAACCATGAACATTTGCAAGTGAAAAAGAGGCCTACTGATACTGAGAAGAAAATTAAGCCTCAGTTCACCTCTTGGTCTTTACTTGGTGTTTGAAGTGTTGGATGTATTGAGTTCTCCAGAGAAACAGAACCAGTAGGCAGATATCCACAGGCTAGGCACAGGTATATGAGAGGGGCTTTGTTATGGGAGCCGACTCATAACCATGGAGCCTGAGAATTCCTGTGGTGTGCGGTCTGCAAGCTGGAGACCCGGAACGCTCATGGTGTAGCTCTTAGTCCAAGACCAAAGGCCTGAGAGTCCCGAGTTCTGATGCCCAGCAGCAGGAGGAGGAGGGTGCTCCAGCTCCAGAAGAGAACAAATGTGCCTTTCCTCCAACTTGTCGGTCAATCCGGGCCCTCAACCAATAGAAGGGAGCCTGTCCACACTGGGTGAGGGCAGACCTTCCTTACGCAGTCCACTGATTCAGACGTCAGGGTCTTCTGGAATGTTCTCACGGATGCACTCAGAAACATTGCTTTTCCAGCTGTCTGGGCATCTGTGAACCTTGTCAAACTGACACCTACCTTTAACCAGCACAGCTGGGTAAATCTGGACGAACCCTGTGCAGATAGCCTGCATGCACATTGTAAACCCAACTGCTCACAGCTCAGACCTGGTGGGTGTTCTTGGCTCCTTCATCCTGTCCCGGCCTTGAAGCCCACAGCCAGCACCGCGAACATCTAACTTCGGACATTCTCGCATGGCTCCCGGCCTTGCCCCAGCCCTCCGTTTCCCTTGCTTCTTTCTCTGATCCTCATTCTCCCAGCCGCTGACGTTGGTCCACCATTGAAACAAGCAGGCGCGTAAACCTGGCTACTCCCTCCGGTTTCCAACCCAGCTCTTACTTTCCGCTGCCATCATCATCGTCATGGTTGCCATTTTATCGAGGGTTTACCATGCATCAAACACTGTGCTGAGCAACCTCGTTTAAACATGTATGTATGTATTTATTTATTTATTTATCTATCTATTTATTCATTGTGATTTTCAAGCCACCGGATCTGGGACTCGAACCATGGTCAGCTATACTGGAAGCACCTTAACAACCACACCACCTGCTGGCCCCCAGTGTCAAGCAGTCTTAATGCATTAATTCAGTTACTGCTCACTGGCTCTCTGAAGTAGGTCCTTCCGTTATTTCGATCTTATGGATGGTAAACCAAGGCTGCTGTGGCCCGACCAAGGTCACGTAACTAAGACGCCCTGGACCTAAGTGTATCTGATTCTACCATCTTGCCTTCTTTTGCTACTATTTCCACAGAGGTTGTTTATTTCCACAGTTAGGGCTCTCTCTGGGTGGATTTCTTTGGGTCTTTCTGAGTCCAACCCTGTCCCTGCCGCTTACGTTTCTGCGTATTCGCGGAAAACAGCGCCCTACGGTGTTACTCTGCGGATGGGGCTGCACCGAGAACGACCTTGCTCCGTCTTTCCGGAGTTGGTGAGCTGGCCTAGACCCCTGTGTGTGTACCCGGTTGCAGAGGGTTCCCATGCAGTGCTGTTCTTAACTCAGATCCCTGGAGTAGAGGCCACTTTTAGGGATCCCTTCAGGTGCTTTGGGGACCACGAGCTGAGGAAACTAAAGGGACCAACGTGTTTTTAACTCTGCCTTTCACCTACCTACATGTGGGCCGCAGCCTCGGCCTGCCCTAGGGCCGTGGGCCGGGAGGGGAGGCCACATTTTAGCTGCTCGATCTTTCCACTTGCTTCTCACGTGAAGGTAGTCACAGAGATGATATGGGAGAGGTGAGAAAAGGGGCCTAGGAGCCGGCCATTCCAGGGTGTCCCTCTTTTTATAAAGAAATAGTTAATTTTTTCATTTATTCATGAAAGACAGAGAAAGAGAGAGGGAGAGAGAGTGAGAGACAGGTCTTCCCACCATGATCCGCCCCAGCCTCCGCCAGCCAGGACGGTGGGCGTGTGTGTGCACACTCACATACACAGGAGACGCTGGGACACAGCTGGGGCCTCCCCACGCAGCCTCAGCACTGTGGAGCACGGTGTTACTTCTGGACCCCGGTGGCTGGCCCCAGAGGGTCTCTGTCTCATGGAGAGACAGCATCATGAGCCAAGCTGAGCTGGGAGGTGGTGAGCTCTGAGTCTGTGAAATAGCTCTACTTCCTACTCCACAAGCGGAGGAGGTGAGCGGTAAAAGTAGTAGCACAGCTCCCGGCCCGGGGTGTGTGTGGTGAAGATGAATGACCTTTCTCTTGTCCTCCTCAAGCTGTTTTCCTTGAATACAATTCAGAGGACTGAAATGTAGTATAATGAGGGTCCCGAGGCCAGCAGGTGGCATAATGGTTACATTGCTGGACTCCCACATAGTCGACTATGGTTCGAGTCCCAGACCTGGTGGCTTAAAACTCAGCTGGGCGCATGTGCGTGCAGCCCAAGATCTCCAGAGGAGGGAACCAGCAGTTAGCGTAATGGCTATGTCGCTGGACTCCCCTGTAGTCCACCGCGGTTCGCGTCCTGGATCCAGTGGCTTAAAACTCAGCTGGGCGCATGTGCGTGCAGCCCAAGATCTCCAGAGGAGGGAACCAGCAGTTAGCGTAATGGCTATGTCGCTGGACTCCCCTGTAGTCCACCGCGGTTCGCGTCCTGGATCCAGTGGCTTAAAACTCACGCTGGGCGCATGTGTGTGCATGCCCAAGATCCTGAGAGGAGAATGGAGGAGAAGGAATTGCGGTGTGGCCATCCCCCCTGGGAGTGATTTTTCACTTTCTGTTTCTTCTGCGCCCTGTAGCAAAAATCTCCAAAAAAAAAAAAAAGGGGGGAAGGCATTGGACTCCACATGGCTGACTGTGGTTTGACTCTGGGACTCACGTGTGTGTGTGTGTGTGTGTGTGTATGCCCAAAATTCCAGGAGGAGAATGGAAGAGAAGGAATTGCGGTGTGGCCATCCCCCCTGGGGGGGGTGATTTCTCGCTTTCTGTCTCTCTGTCTCTCTCTGTTTGTCGGGCAAGCGCACATGCCCTATAGCAAAAACCTCTCCAAACAAACGAACAAAAAAATAGTCAGGTGCTGGACTCCCACAGACCCGGAGGCTTGAAACTCACTCCAGGTGCGTGTATATGCATGCCTAAAATCCCAGGAGGAGAATGGAAGAGAAGGAATTGCGGTGTGGCCATCCCCCCTGGGGGGGGTGATTTCTCGCTTTCTGTCTCTCTGTCTCTCTCTGTTTGTCGGGCAAGCGCACATGCCCTATAGCAAAAACCTCTCCAAAAAAAAGAAAAAAAAAATAGAAAGGTGCTGGACTCCCACAGACCCGGAGGCTTGAAACTCACTCCAGGTGCGTGTACATGCATGCCTAAAATACCAGGAGGAGAATGGAAGCAAAGGGATTGTGGTGTGGCCATCTCCCTGGGGGAGTGATTTCTCTCTTTTCTGTCTCTGTCTCTCTGGCAAACACACACTCTCTGTAGCAAAAAATCTCTCTCTAAAAACAAACAAACGAACAAACAGAAATCCCAAACACCGAGGGTCTCAGGGTGACTTTCCTAAGCTCCCACAGCAGGCACCTTGGTCCCGATGTCCACGTGGTGTCCTGGCCATTGTCATCTCGCTGCTGTGTTCCTGCGGTCTGGCGTGTGCTGCGGCGTCCTGAGGTTCGGCGCCTCCCGGCTGGTCTTCTTAGACTTAGTCCAGAGTACCCGTCAGGTGTGAAGCCTTCGTGTTCGCTTTGGAAACGTTCTCCCTCATTAGCTAAGAGGCTTCAGAACCCTGAAATAACAGCACGGAACGTGAAAGTGGGCGTGAACTCGGCAGTCATCTAGCCTAGTGGATTTCAAACTTTCCTTCGGCACAAAATAAACTCAACCATGTCTTTCCTGTACCACAAACCTTGAGTTGTCCGAGAAGTCATAACGTATTTTTATGTTTTTCTATGCAAAAAATGCATTCACAGACCTTGAGTTTATGTTTTTCTATGCAAAAATGCATCAATAAATACATAGGAAGACAGGAGGATAGATAATCAGTCTTAGCTGGGGTGTGTGGGTCCCCATGTGACCCTTCCCTTTTGGTCTTAGCTGTTTTATATTTATGTTGATTTGAATGATATAGTTCTAGAAAAGAACTGTTTAAAGGGTTCCCAGAGCAAGGCAGGGTCATGTAAAACGCTTCCTGGAAACTCGGGGTGTAAGCGCAGGCAGAGTGGCTCCTCCGGTCAGAAGGTGTGGAGTGAGGGGACAGAGGGAAGAGAGACCTGCTCCCTGCCCGGGCTCCAGGTCCTTGGCAGACGCTGACTTCACTAAGAGACGCATGATAGGCAGACCGGAGAGCCAGGTGCTCAAAGCAGAAGCTCTGAGCCAGGCCTTCCCACTTCAAGTCCGGTGTCTCCCCTGGACCAGGTCCCTTCTCATTTCCCTCCTTCCTGTCCCCCATAGCACTAGCACAGCGTGGGGCTGCAGGGGGTTGTCGTAAGAAATACCCCATCATTTGGATGGTGTGGGCCCAGGGTGGGGAGAGCAGAGACCGTGGCTGGTCTCAGGAGCTCACTGCCTGGCCACACCAGAGCAGGGGTCCTGGAGGCCATTCCCTGGGTCAGGGCTACACTCCGGAGATGGTCATGCCCATGCCGAAGCTGGGAGGAGGAAGTGTCCTCTTATGATGGGACCCAGGAAACCTTTATGAACTGAGAACTACCTTGGGGGCAACAAGATAAGCATTTACAAGGGTTGAAAGACAGAGGCACGGCAAGTGAGATGACCAAGAGCTGTGCAGTCTCTTCCAGATCCCAGGTATCCCCCACACAGTCTCCCGTGGTCCTCACTAATCCGGGGACGTCAGCATCCTTCTGGCCTTCTCCACCTGGGCAAACTGAGCCTGCAGGAGATGCAGCCACGGGCTCGACCACCGCTCTTGGGAGGTGCGGCGCTGTCTTCCAGCCCGCGGCTGCACAGGTGGGATGTGAGCAGGGCACCGAGCGGGATTGCGGTCTGCCTTGCCTTCCCTGCCAGGCAGAACAAGGCCGAAGGGAGCCGGCGAAGGAGAAGGGGTGGGAGAGGAGAGGAAGGAGGAGAGCTGCCCAGACAGCCTCAGGCTGCTAGCTAAGCCAGGCGGGTCCTTCCTCTGTGCCATGCCCTCTGCACCCCCAGACACCCCGATGAGGTCCTTCAGCCCTTTCAAGCCTGCTGCGGGAATGCGAGCTCTCTGAGGACAGGGCGACCTCAGCAGGGCGTCCCTCAGGATCCCCACAGAGGGCGCCCATGGAGGAAGGGCAGTCGCAAGTGCTTGGTCTCTGGGTCAGGCACAGCCAGGATGGTTTTCCACGGGGTAGATACTGCTTTTTATTTTATTTATTTATTTTTTAAAGAATTATCTTATTTAACTTTACATATCGTTTATTTATTTATTTTTAATTTGACCAGAGAGGGACAGAGAGAGAGAGAGAGAGAGAGAGAGAGGAAAAGTGAGAAAGCAAGCCTCTAGGTCCGGGACTTGAACTGTGGTCAGCCATGTGGGAGTCCAGCGCCCTTAACCACCATGCCAGCTGCCGGCCCTGGGGTAGATACTATTATTCCCATTCTTCAGGTGAAGGGACATGACAGAAAGGGGGGTTGAGGAGTCCCTGAGAGAGCTCCCGGGGTAGGAAGTGAGGAAAGTTGAGCGTTGCTGCGTGCGCCCGGAGGAGCCGTGCATTTCCAGAAACCTCGCCCAGCGCCCAGGCGCAGCCCGTCTGCCAGGCCCTGAACCCAGCGAGGTCTCGTTAGCATTCAGAGGGGAAGTGACCACGGGGCACGCCATCCAGATCACAGGAAGAGACAGGCTGTGTTTTAATTACGACCTGGACTTTTGAACAAATCCTTTCTCCGCTGGCCTGAGCCTTAGAGAAAACAACTTGAGGGAGGTGAGCAGTCGGCAGCTGGGTCCACGGTGGTGCCCAGACAGCTGTGCACACAGCTGGCGCGCAGGTGGCGGGCTGCATGCACCTCGTCTCCTTGAAGCGCTCTGGGTCAGTGAGGGGACGGGAGCCAGCGCAGTAAGGTGAGGTTGATCTGGTGTGGACCTGGACGGGAGGGCCGATGGGAGAATGGTGAGAGACAGGACTGACCCCTCTTCCCTCCCAGTCTCTGGTCCCCAGTGACTGTGACCACTTCTGGATTCGCGCCCAGGCTCCCTCTGCTCCCTCTAGCCACTCCTGAGACAGCATGGTGGGCTCTCTGTTGAGTTCACTCCGACCCTCCCTTCTCCAACTTGGGGGAAGTTTTCGGAGTGGGGGAAGGAGTTAAGGGAGGAGAAAGAGGCGGTGACGGACAGGGTAGAAGTTAGCCAAGCACAGATGCTATCACCTGCTGCAGGGTCTCAAGTGCTTGCTGAGTCCCTGGGAGCGTTTGCCTCGAGTCCATGTAACAGTTCATTCCAGGGGAAGGGGAGGAGAGGAGGCTTGGCACAAAGGGCCTTTGACCAGCGCCTGGAAAAGTGTGATTAGTTTGCTCAGGTCAGCAAACAGTGACTAGGGACTTGGGGCCTGGGGATAAAACAGTAGATTTTTCTGCTCCATGTGCCATGTTTAGCATGAGGGGAGGAAGGAGGCAAATAGTGAAGGGGTGCTGCATCCCGAGGTTCAGACACAGAGAGGAAAACCACATGGGGCAGCCAGAGGAAGGCAGGCAGGGAAGGGCTGCTGCTCCTCACTCTGTTTCTGGTTCTGGCCTACCTTAGTGGGGGAAGAGCCCTACCAGTCCCCAGACTGTACCCCGACTTCACCTCCTTGTCTGAAGCTAAGAAGCCAAGGGAAGGCATGTCCAGATAGGTGTTTGTGAGGTGCTGCTGGAGGCCGAGGCCAAGGGAGCGTTGGTGGTGGTTCAAGGCTTGTGTTGAAAGTGAGGCAGCACACACCCTTCCAGTCCCGCAGGCTGGCCTCTGCCCTGGGAGGCCCCTTCCAGTCTTTTTTTTTTGCCCTGGGAGTCCTGCCAGTCCCGCATGCTGGCTTCTGTCCTAGGAGTCCTTCCAGTCCCACAGGCTGGCCTCTGCCCTGGGAGGCCCCTTCCAATCCCGTAGGCTGGCTTCTGCCCTGGGAGTCCTTCCAGTCCCGCAGGCTGGCCTCTGCCCTGGGAGTCCTTCCAATCCTGCAGGCTGGGCTCTGTCCTGGGGGGCCCCTCCTGGGAGGCTCCTTCTAATCCCGCAGGCTGGCTTCTGCCCTCGAAGGCTCCTTCCAGTCCCACAGGCTGGCCTCTGCCCTGGGAGGCCCCTTCCAATCTCGCAGGTTGGCCTCTGCCTTGGGAGTCCTTCCAGTCCCGCAGGCTGGCCTCTGTCCTGGGAGGCTCCTTCCAATCCCGCATGCTGGCCTCTGTCCTGGGAGTCCTTCCAATCCCGCAGGCTGGCCTCTGTTCTGGGAGGCTCCTTTCAATGCCACGGGCTGGTCTCAGTCCTGGGAGGCTTCTTCCAATCGTGCAGGCTGGCCTCTGTCCTGGGAGTCCTTCCAATCCCGCAGGCTGGCCTCTGTTCTGGGAGGCTCCTTTCAATGCCACGGGCTGGTCTCAGTCCTGGGAGGCTCCTTCCAATCTTGCAGTCTGGCCTCTGTCCTGGGAGGCCCCTTCCAATGCCACGGGCTGGCCTCTGTCCCGAGAGGCTGCTCATTCTCTTCTTGAAGTCTTGGCTTCATTCACTCAAGGAGCTTGAATGGCCTCCCTCTTTCTGGTGCCAATCTGTGTGTAATGCCTCTGTGGGAACCCCTCCTTAAGCTTGCTTTCCACTCCACCCTCTAGACTCTGTCCTTCGCCCAGGAAGCTTCCAAGATAAACACGCCAGGCGCACGTTGACTTACAATCATGAACTCGTGCCATTGTAGAGTTGGGGAGTGATTAACTATTACAATGACATACGCATTATAACTTCATGGCATTCCATTTTGCGTTCACGGAGCATTGCTCTGTTATTCTTATGTTTTGTTTCCCGAAGTTAGATACCTAGGGGTGGGTATTACGCAGCGAGTCATTTGTTTGTTTGCTTACTTTCTCTCCCACAAGCGGGTGAGTTCCATGGGTTGAGGATTTGGCGTGGGGCCTCCCGTGCCTGTCACAGTGCCTGAAATGTATCAGACGCTCAGCACGTCTTGTGTGTGTCCGCATGCTGTCGGGGCGGTGGTATCTCCTCTCCTCTCTGTTCAGACGCAGAGTGTGTGGTGTATTTCAGGGTGAACTTACTCAGGTGCTCCCGAGGAAGCGAAGGGACGAGTGAAGAGAAGAATACATGACGGAATGATTGTGTGAGAGGCGTGAGGCGGGTTGGCCATCCTCGGGCCATCGTGGTAGTTGGCCTGTCCATGGGAAAATGTCTTCAGTTATTCGTGTTTCCTTAGCTGCTGCCAAGGTGGGGCTCATTAGCAGAGCAAACTGGCATCCGCTCCCTGGCTGTGCTCTGAGTCAGCTGGAGTCTGGCTCTGAAGAACGGGGAGCAGCGTGGGGCTCTGGCCTCTCCGTCCTTCTTGCCGTTCTTCCCATTACACCATCGGACCTTGCCACGCCTGCCGGCTCCTCTTGCATGTGGGAACAAGCAAAGGGCCCTTCTCCCCGATCGTGCTACTATTCTAAAAAGAAAACAACTCTAGGTTGGAAATAGTAACATGAATGACGTACTACATGAATTCTGGGGACATTTTTAGGGCCTATGATCTCTGCATGTGTGCCAGAGTTTTGACACACGTGATTGTGGTATCGTTAGGTAATTTTTTAAAAAGAAAAGAAAGAAACAGAGATCTGCTTTCAATTTTAGATCTTTCGTAGGCTCAGTCCTGGACTGTCACTGATGGTGGTGACCAGGAAGAGGAGACACCCTGTGTCTCCTGGGTACCTGTGACGTGTCAGCCCCTGGGTACCTGTGACGTGTCAGCCCCTGAGCTGGGCTCTGTGCACGGGTGAACGCACGCGATCCACAGTGACCAGGAAGAGGAGACACCCTAACTGGGTACCTGTGACGTGTCAGCTCCTGTGCTGCGCTCTGTGCACGGGTGAACGCACGCGATCCACAGGTCAAAGCAAATCACCTTTACTGAGCACCCACTGTGTGAAGAGGCTGTGGTGTACCCCAACATTCCATGGGCCTTGTTCTTGAAATACGAGCTGCTGACAAGTCACGTGATAAGCAGGGCAAAAGTTAAGTAATAAGGCAAAATTAATATACTATGTCGAGTCTGTAGTAGCAAGTGATGATTATAGGATTATAGAAATGGTCGTAGAAGAGACGGTCCAGCCTAATGTCTAGAGACGGTCCAGCCTAATGTCTTTTTTAAAATATTGTTTATTTCTTGTGTGAGAGAGAGACAGAGACATAGAAATAGAGAGACAGGCACCCTCAACAGGGTCTTCAGACCCCCACCCACCCGCAGTGTCAGGCAGCGGGATCACAGGAATGCAGGTGCCTCCCAGTGAACTCAGGGAGGCCCCGGGATGTGAACTCACAATCTTTTCCACGTGGGTCCAGTAGTGTTAACAAGAGCTAGCGAAAGATGGTGCAAGCGGACGAAACAACCTGCCCGTGGTGTTGCAGACAGTTCTCCGCAAAGCTGGCAGCAGGCCCCAGGCCCCAAGACCTCCCCACGTTTTGTGTTATAGTCTCAAGACATCGCCAGATCCCTGCTGAGTGACCCTTGCAGATGGTTCCCGGTGTAGTCACTCAGAGGATGGACAGGGAGGTCAGGATGGGATTCGAGGAGGAGGCAGGGGCTGCTAAAGGGGAGTTTGGATTCACTTCGATTTAACAGAGAAGGAAGGGCTTCCTAAGAGGGCGGAATTAAGTGGCCCAGAGGTGGGAAGTGTGGAAGTGTTGCAATGTCCTCACCCACCAGCTCTGACCACTGCGAGCCTGAGAGCCATGTCCCACGGTCCTGTCCCCGACTGTGAGCTCTGCTCCCCTGCTGCTGCATGGATGCTGGCTCCGGTCAATCTCAGCCGCTCATTGTCTGCCTACCTCCGCTTCCATTCTGCCTTTCGGGTTGCCAGCAGCTCCTTGCATAAGACGTGGCTCTTACTATGTTTCAGACGTGTGTTCAACAAGTCCCTACTGCTTTCCAGATGATGTCCAGGCTGTCAGTGTGTGACCCAGTCATGACTTACCAGTGACCCTGACCTGCCAGTCCTTGGGGGCACCCACCTCCCACCTGGCGAAGTACACCCCAATACCCACGCACACCGTGCACCTTCGAGATTTCAGGCTTTTGCATAAGCTGTCCCCTGTTCCAGGAACGGCCGTCCTCCCACCCCGTTGTGCCCGCCAGACGTCCCTCCCATCCGCGTCTGAGCGAGATTTACGGAGCACTCAGTAGGATGCAAACCCCGGCTCGGTCCCTGGGAGCGGCTGCTGCTTCCTCTGTGTTCCTGTAGCCCTCTACCTCGTTTGCACGTGTCCCTCTCTTCCACTAGCCCGAGCTTGGGCCTCGCAGGATTTTCCTCTACTCACCTTCGCGTCGCATGCACTTACTGCTTTCAGCTTGGCATGTACAGACGCTCTGTAAGTGTGAGGTTGGAATAGCTGAATAGGAAGAAGAGGTAGGTCCTGGCAAGTAGGCTCAGCTGGGAAGTCAAGGTGCGGTCTCTCTCTCAAACACTTGTGGGCGCGTCTAGGAGCTTACACATCTGGGGAGCTCGTTGAAAATTCACATTCTGGGGCCACACCCTTTATCCACGCTGGTAGGAGCGGGCCTGGATGCTCCTGTTACTGCGGTTTGGCGAGCTAATTAGTCTGCAGGCATCAGTCTCCAGAGCCGCCTTTGGGAACACTGTGTCATGGAGCACACCAGATCCACCGTGGCGTGAGTTCAAGTGTCTCTCGCCCTTCATTTCTTAAGCCTTCGAGAGAGTAGTTCAACTGAATGTTTTAGTGCAATCTCCTCGGGGAAGGAAGGACTTGTAATTAAAGTATATTCCAGTCTGTGCATCCGTGCCCTGGTTCTTAAAGTTCCTTTTACTATTGTCTTCAGGGGAGACCCGGGCCCAAGCCAGACCTTACTCACAGGACATGTTTTCCCTCTCTTCCCTGCTGCCAGGCTGTTTGCTGTCAAATGTGGGGGCTGCTTCGAGGCCATCGCACCCAACGAGTTTGTTATGCGGGCCCAGAAGAGCGTTTACCACCTGAGCTGCTTCTGCTGCTGTGTCTGCGAGCGCCAGCTTCAGAAGGGCGATGAGTTTGTCCTGAAGGAGGGGCAGCTGCTCTGCAAAGGGGACTACGAGAAGGAGCGGGAGCTGCTCAGCCTGGTGAGCCCCGCAGCCTCTGACTCGGGTGAGTACCAGGCGGTGGGCGGGGTCTGTGATGGGGTGAGTCTAGTGGAGCTGGAGGCCATCTACCTTGCTTCCTTTCTAATAGGCCAGCCACCTGGGCAGCTTAGCTCAATAGCAAGGCAGTTCTGTATATTCTAGGAATTTCCTTTGTGAGCTTGGCATAATCTTGTATCAGTCAGCTATAGCCACGATGATGGTGCATAACAAATTACCCCCAAATTTCATGGCCTGCAACCATAAACACACACTCACACGTCTCTGGATCCATTGGAGTGACTCTTTTATTTCAGGCTGAAGTCTTCGAGGTAGCTGGTGTCTGCTGACCTCAACTGCACTTAGCTCCAGTCTGTAGACCAGTTCAGGTCTGCTCTGTGATTTAGTCCAAGGGCCAGGTTTGAGGAGCAGCAGCCCCAGGACATGATTTGGCAGTGACAAAAGTGCAGGAAGGCATGCTCGACCACACAAGAGCATTCCAAGCCTCCACCCAAAACACGTCTTTCGATGTCCCATTGGTCAAAGCAAATGACAGGATCAAGCCCCAAGTCAAGAGGAGGGGACATACACTCCGTGCACACAAAGCCTTGCCAGACTCGCATGTAGTACCAGACATTGTGTACAGATGCACTAATGTTAAGGAGAACGGCAAATCAGGACCAGCAATGCAGTCTACCGCCACCACTGAATCTCATTAAACCTTCGTTTCTTCATTAGTCAACTGGGAAACTGGAATCCCTCTAAGGCTTAGCAGATCACTTAAGGAAAGGAACTAACTATTAGGTCATCAGAAAAATCATAACGTGTTTTTCTACACAAAAATGTCGCATGACTTTTCTGATGACCCAATAGGGTGTATTTGCTCTTCCTCCTCATCACCACTCTCGTTGTTCACTGCCTTGAGGGGAGGGGGAAGAGAAGAGACAGGAGAGGTCCAGAGAGTTCACAGACCAAGGTTTCATAAGCCCAGAGAAATTGCATTCAATTGGAACTATTGGGGCCAGCAGGTGGCATGGTGGTTAAGGTGCTGGATTCCCACATGGCCAACTGTGATTAGAGTCCCGGGCGTGGCGGCTTGAAAACTACCTGCCTGGGTGCATGCGTATGCATGCTTAAAATCCCAGGAGGAGAATGGAGGAGAAGGGATTGTAGCTTGCCCACCCCCATTGAGGGGGGGTGATTTTTCACTTTTTTCCTCTCCGTCTCTCTCCAGTGAGCACATGTGCCCTATGGCAAAAACTTAAAGAAAAAAAAAAAAAAGGACAGCGTGGTGGCTTGAAAACTACCTGCCTGGGTGCATGCGTATGCATGCTTAAAATCCCAGGAGGAGAATGGAGGAGAAGGGATTGTAGCTTGCCCACCCCCATTGAGGGGGGGTGATTTTTCACTTTTTTCCTCTCCGTCTCTCTCCAGTGAGCACATGTGCCCTATGGCAAAAACTTAAAGAAAAAAAAAAAAAAGGACAAACAAAAAAGCCTATTTAAATTAAGGATGGAATGTCTTCCGGACATTAGTTCCCACAGGGAAGAATCCGAGAGATCCAATCAGGTGATATCCATGTGGCACTGCTAGTTCTCACACTGCCAGTTCCGGTTCCGGTCTAATTCTCAGTCCCTTACCTTGGCGAGCCAGGCCCTGGAGCTTCCCCCCTGCCCATCTCGCCAGCATGTCAGGAGCCTCTGGTCCTGTCTACTTTCTGCTCCTGGCGGGTTGCACTCCTGCACCTATTAGTGACTCTCGCTTACCTCCAGATATTAGAGGTCTAGTCCTTCCGTGCCTCTCTTCCTCCATCTTTTGTCCTGGTAGCACATCCTTTCAGCTTTCCTCCAAGGGCTGCTTCATCAGGGAAGACCCTTGCTCCCTTATGCTGGATGAGTCTACTCTTACCTTCTCCCACTGCAACATCCATCCCGTCTGTGGCTGCTCGACTTGTTGGTCGCCTTCCTCGATGGAGTGTTATATCCTTGAGAGACAGTCTGTGTCATGTTTACCACCGCATCCTCAGAGCTTAGCACGTCCTGGAACACTGAGAGTGCTTGAAATATCTTCATTGCGACCAGCAGATGGCGTAATGGTTACTTTGCTGGACTCTCACATGGCTGACCGTGGTTCAAATCCTGGACCTGGAGGCTTGAAACTCACACTGGGTACATGTGTGTGCAAGCCCAAAATCCCAAGAGGAGAAGGGATTGTGGAGTGACTGTTCTTCTTGCCCCCCTGGGAGGTGCTTTCTAATTGTTCCTCTCTCTATCTCTGTGTCTCTCTCCAGCAAGCACATGCACCCTGTGGTAAAAACCTAAAAAAAAAGAGACAAGTTCCACCTGTCGGAACACTGGTACTGACACACCATGTATCTCCTTCCGGGGTAATGGGGCCCATTCTGATGACTCCACTCAGTGTGAGAAGGTCGATTCACCTGCCATGTCCCTTCGCTCACCCTGTCATGTCCTGTCAGGTGTCTTCCTGTGCCCACTCACTTAGATCTCCTCCCCAGAATAGTGTAAAATCTTTAGATTCTCTAGGGCTTAGGTTCTATGGTGACCAGAATCCCAGCATGGTCTTAGAAAGTCATGCTCACTCAGAGAGACGTACTGTTGTTTTTCACATGGAAGTAAGTACGGTGGCCTAGCTTTTCCTGATAGACAGTTACATGGGGCTTCCTCACTAATCCATTGGCTCTGTGATCAGGTTCATGATTTGGATTGACTACAAGCTCACCATGAGGTGTGATACTCCCCACAATACCTCCTAACCTCTCCCAACTCCAAATAGACCAAAAGGGGGTTGACTCTAAGCAACATGAGTAGAATTACGACTCAGAGCAAGGGGATGGCAGCAGGTCTTCCCTGACTGCATCATAGGCCCTGTGCTCGGTTCTGAGCATTTCTCTTCCAGGCTGATAGGGACACAGTGGCACTCTCCAGCTGGGTCATTCACGCATCGCATGCTTCCAGCAGATACTGTGAATCCTGCTCTCTGCCAGGCCTGGGGTCATAACATGAGTGACAAGAAGGATGTGCATGAGTGGGGGCAGGGGGGGAGGTTCCAAGCCATGTCAAATAAAGCAATTGTAGATGTTTAGAACTCAGATCGTCAGAGCAGACCAATCGTTTTCTGGCTTCAGGCAGCAGAATCAGAATTCATTCAGGTCTCCCACACAGTCAGCAAGTACTCACACTACGGGTAGGACGGGGCAAGGAAGCCATTTTGTTCTCCCCACGAGGGATATTGGAATGGCTTTCTAATGATTAGATCTAACGAAGAGTAAAATTAACTCCAGAAATAGACCCTCCATTCATGGAAACTAATAATGGTGGGATGGGAGAGGAGGTGGTTCTAGATCTTTATTGTGTCTTTTAACTCTAAATGCCTGATTGTTACTGCAATTCTAAGTAAAGTGATAGTGAAGTCTTAACCAGAATCAAGTCGATGGTCTGTATTGCTCCTCTTGTCAATTATTATTATTATTATTATTATTATTATTATTATTTAGAGAGGTTTTTGCTATAGGGCATGTGTACTTGCCGGAAAGACAGAGAGACAGAAAGTGAGAAATCACCCCCCTTCTCCTCCAGTCTCCTCTCAGGATTTTGGGCACGCACATACATGCGCTGGTTTTAAGCCACTGGGTCCAGGACTCAAACTGTGGTTGACCATGTGGGAGTCCAGCAATGTCACCAAGACGCCATCTGCTGGTCCCCATCTCGTCAATGATTATAAATGCTGCCTGTCCTGCATCATAAAATGTCGCGTGTGCTGAGAGTTACCTCACTAACGAGAAAACAAACTTCTAGAGAAGAGGGCTGTAACTTTTAATCCCCTTAACAAAGCGTAGCTGATGCCAAGAGAAGAGTCAGGGATGGCGAAGTACTTAATGGGTTGAATTAAGCTGTCAACGACCGAAGTCTCCCTCGTATGAGGGACTCACAGAAAGCGATCAGTTTCAGGATCTGCCCTAGTACAATTTATCTTCTGGTTTCTGTCCTGAGGACCCACCCTCCAGACTGTAGATACTTGATAAGTATTTCTTGAATGAATGATTGTCCTGTCATCTTTAATGTTCTTATTGAAGACTTGGATGACAACATAGAAGGCACGCTTATTCGATCTGCCAATGACACAAGCCTGGCAGGCAATGCTGCGGTAGCAGCTGTTACTCTCAGTGTTCAAAAGGGCTCTGACAAGCTAACAGAACGGCCCAAACTTGGCAAGGTGAAATCCAACCACGGGGTTCCAAAGTTCAATCATAATTGCATGAAATGGGGCCTGTTTTCATGGAATTCCACAGGGAGTTTTTGTTGACCTTAAAGTCAACAGTGATCAAAAAGACACACGCCGCATTAACAGGACTGTCGTGTCCCTCACGTGGAATTTCAGCTCTGTTTTGTCATTGTTGTGTGAATTTGTTGGTTTGTTTGTTTGTTTTGGTTTTGATATTGTTTTGCATTGGTGAGACTATCTGGGCTAATTTGTAAAGAGCTTATTTTATTCATGGTAGAGAATGCAAGTACACTTTAAGAGAGAGAGGGGGAGAGGGAAGCACCCATGACAAGGTCACACTATGCCGTGATCCGTCCCCTGACCCTCCAGCTCATCAGGATCTTGGGTGCACCCACACTTCCCCCGGCTTGTTTTCAGGCCAACTCAGAGGTCCAAATCCACAGTCAGCCATGTGGCCTCCGGTACTGCAGGTCAGTTTGCTGCCAACCGCGTCACCACGTGGGGCCTATCTGGGCTACTCTTAAGCGATGCGTTTTTAGGTCACTGACAAACTAGACGGATAAGCTTGCTAAATGATAAAGAAAAAACACGCAGTGTATTTAGCTTTGCTTAAACAAGACTAAGGAAAATGGAAGAGTCATAGCCAAGGTGCAGACCCATGGACTGGGGGTGAAATGACAGACTGTGGTTCGATTTAGGACAGGACTGTGTGTAACGGGGGAAGACTGGACAGTCTGTGCAAAGCGAGCTTGCTTGGACCTTCACATCTTAACTACAGCCGGTAGACCAGCATCAGTGACCTCTAGGGCTGCTCGAATCCAGGATTCTAGAAGTAGGTTAAGATACTGGCAGGTCTGACTTAGGCCAGAGCCAGGGACACGTTCACAGCTACAAGGGGCAGCAAGCCCAGGAGATCTTCAGCTGCTGGTTACTCTTTTCTGCTACTACTCGGCCTCCCCTGGCCCCTTCATCCCTGCCTTGCCAGTAACCATGAAGCAGCCTCCTAAGCAGATAAATGGAATTCGTGGCCAGAGTCAGACAATTTTTAGGGGTGCTCACTGGGCAACTCGGGTCCCCAGGGTCTCAAGAGAGACCCTGCCACATTCGTGCTAGTGTTCTTGTCCTTCACCAATTCACAATCACCAGAGAACTCAACAGAGTCTTGCAGTTGGTTCAAACTCCCATCAGATGCTCATCTGGCCTGTTTGACTTGATTGTCTCCACGCATAGGGAGCGAGAGACCTCACTTTCTGAATCTAGATCACCAGAATTGTCATACCGAGCTCCAGCACCTGTCTTCCTGTGTCACCTCAAACACTGGGCGTGGCTCTACTTTCCGGAATTCATGAGACAAGTCAGTTTGCCTTCTGAGTGGCAGCTCTTCAAGTTGAAGACAGAGCTCCTCCCTCAGATGTAAGAGACCTGTTAAGTTTTCCCTTCTTTCTAATTCTTCTCCGTTCTTCCAGCTAGGCCTTACTAAGGCCTAGTTTCTTTTTAAGTAATTTAAAAATTCTATCTGCCACAATCTCTTTAAATAGACTACCAGAAAGGAAATACAAATTTCTACTGTAATACAAATTTCATCTGGTATTAACCAGACAGAGCTGTTATTACTCATTGTGAATGGCATATTCTATTGATATAGCCCATGATTTCATTAACCGTTTTTATTTATTTCTGTTTGTGCTAGAGGGTGTGTCAGCTCACCCGAGAGAGAGACAAACAGAGGAGAGAAGGGAACACTCCCTGGGGAGGAGCGACGCTGCAACTCTTCTCCACTTCTCTCTCCTTTCAGGGGTTTTGGGCACATGTTTGTGAAACTGCTCGGTCCAGGACTCAGATTGCAGGGACCAGCAGTTAGCATAATGGCTATGTCACTGGACTCCCACGTAATCGACCGTGGTTTGAGTCCTGGGCCCGGTGGCTTAAACTCATGCCGGGCGCATGTGCGTGTGTTCCCGAGATCCTGAGAGCAGAATGGAAGAGAAGGGATTGTGGTGTGGCCATCCCCCCTGGGGGGTGATTTCTCGCTTTCTGTCTCTTTGTCTTTCTCTATCTTTCTGGCAAGCACACGTGCCCAAAAACAAACAAACAAACAAACAAACAAACACCTCTTCAAAAACCTCATGATTGGCCATGTGGGATCCAACTGTCCTAATCACCAGGCCATGAAGCTGACCCCAGCCATTTTTATATAAAATATATATATATATATATACATTATGTGTATTTAAGGTATACACCATGATGTCATGGAATATGCTATGGTTTGGATAATGGTTTGTCCCCATGGGTTAACGTGTTGGAATTTGGTCCCTAGTATAATGACATTGAGAAATAACAAAATCTTTTTCTTTTCTTTTTTTTTTTTTTTCGGAGAGGTTTTTGCTATAGGGCGTGTGCACTCTCCAGAAAGAGAGACAGAAAACAAGAAATCATCCCCCGGGGGGATGGCACGCTGCAATCCTTTCTCCTTCATTCTCTTCTCAGGATCTTGGGCATGCTTGCACATGCGCCCGGCCTGAGTTTAAGACACCAGGTCCGGGACTTGAACTGTGGTCGGCCACATGGGATCCAACGGCATAGCTATTATACCAACTACCAGTCCCAGGAAGTAGTGAAATCTTTAAGAGGAAGACCCACCTTCAACATGGGCAGGCACCATGCAGTCAGCTAGGAGTGTGCGAGGGACAAACAGAGGAAGTGGGAGAGTGTGTTTCCTCTCTCCGCTCTGTGCCTATGGACTGGCGTCATTCTCTCAGCCAGTTTGTAATGCAGCTCCAGAGGCAGGCCAGAGGCTGGCCACAGGCCCTCAGACTTTCCAGTCACCAGAATTTTAAGTCAAATAAGCCTCTTTTTAAAATGTTTATTTATTGTTTAAAATAATTATTTAATTAATTTGTTATTGTTATTTTTTTTAATTTGACCAGCGAGAGACAGAGAGAGAAAGGGAGCTGCCAGGTCAGGGATTTGAACTGTAGTCGGTCATGTGGGAGTCCAGTGCCTTAATCACCATGCCACCTGCCAGTCCTTAAGCCTCTATTTACTGTAAATCATCTAGTCTTAGATATTTCTGCTCAGCACACAGTAACAGACACAGGTATATAGGTAGTAAGGGTTACCAGAGTGAAGCAGATTAACATGGCTGTCATCTCGTAGGTACTCTTTTTGTTTGCTTGCTTTTGTGGCAAGGCCAGCGAAAACCTACTCATTTGACAGATTCCACACGCAGTACAGCTCTGTTAGAGTCCTCATGGTGCGCCTCGACCTAGACTTGCTCACCCAGGGTCTTCGTATCCTCTGACCGACCTCTCCCCGTCTCTGCCCACTACCCTCTCCTACCTCAGGTGACTACCGTTTCATTCTCTATTTCTGTATATCTGGTGTTTCTAAAGGCTGCAGTTGTGAGGTGACACACACTTTTTTATTTGTGTTTGGCTTCTTGCATTTTGTAAATGTCCTCTAGGCATCTCCATTTTTATGACAAATGACACATCTTCTTTTTTAGGACTATGATATTTATTTATTTATTTATTTTTGGAGAGGTTTTTGCTATAGGGCACGTGTGCTCGCCAGAAAGACAGCGGGATTTGAACTGCAGTCAGCTACATGGGAGTTCAGCGACATAGCCATTACACTAACTGCTGGCCCCAGGACTATGATATTTATAGCCAGTTTCTTTATCAATTCATTAATGGATGGACACTGAGGTTGTTTCCATATCTTGACTATTGTGACCAATATAAACATGGGCATGTAAATATCTTCATGAGCAGGTGATTTCCTGTCCTGTGGGTATGAAAGAGGAATTGCCAGGAGGAATCGCTGGGTCAAATAGCAGTGCTATTTTAAGTTTATTTAGAAACCTTCATACTGTTTTTCAGAATGGCTGTATCATCTACCTTCACACCAGTGGTGTACAAGAATTCCCTTTTTCTCAAATTTGCCAGCATGCGATGTCATTGTACATTTTTGATAAAAGCCATCCCGATGGGTGTGAGGTGGTATCTCATAATTGTTCTTTGGTTGCTGTCATTCATCATAGAGTGCGTGCATTTGTATATGTGTGTATGGTGTGTGTGTGTGTGTGTGAGAGAGAGAGAGGGAGACCTTTAACAGGCCCCAGTCATTCTATGACTCCTCTTCTAGTTCTCCACGGGATTTGGAGGACTAGTCAGCACATGGTTGAGTTGATTTTTTTTTTTATATAGTGCATGTGCAATTTTATTCTTTTGCATGTAGAAATCTGATTTTCCCAGCACTAGTTATTGAATAAACTATCTTTTCTTCCATTGTGTCTTCTTGGTGCCCTGGTACAAAATTAGTTGACTGTATATGTCTGGATTGATTTCTTGGCTTTATATTCTGTTCATTGGTCTACCTGTCTGTTTTCATGCCAGTGCCATACTGTTTTGTTTACTATAGTTTTGCAGTACATTTTTAAAATTAGGAATAGTGATGTCTCTGACTTTTTATTTTTTTATCAGAATTGTTTTGGCTATTCGGGATTTTTTTAGAGTTCCATACAAATTTTTTTTTAATTTTAGATTTTTTTCTATTTCTATGAAGAATGCCATTATAAATTTGATAGGGCCTGCATTGAATTTGCATAGTGCTTTGGATAGTATGGATGTTTTAACAATATTAATGTTTCTGGTCCACACATATGGAATATCATTCCATTTATTTATGACTTCTTTAATTTCTTTCATTAATATTTTACTGTTTGCAGTGTACATATTTTTCCCCTCTTTGGTTAAATTTATTCCTAGATATTAAAAAAAATATTATTGTAAATATGTTGGTTTTCCTGATTTCCTTTTCAGTTGGGTTGTTATTTATGTATAAAAAAGCTTGGGGCCAGCAGGTGGCGTAGTAGCTAAGGTGTTGGACTCCCACATGGTAGACCACAGTTCAAGCCCTGGCCATGTGCATGTGTGTGTGTATCCCAAATCCCAACAGGAGAATAGGGGAGAAGAGATTGTGATGTGGCCATCCTCCCTGGGGGTGGGGGAGTGGGGAGGGTGATTTCTTACTTTCCCTCTCTCTGTCTTTCTCTGGTGACACACATGCCCTACAGCAAAACATTAAAAAGAAAAGAAAAATGCTACTGATTTTAGTGTGTTGATTTTGTGTCTTGCAACTCTCCTGAATTAATTAGTTTTAAGAGTTTTTCTTTTTTTGTGGAATATTTAGATTTTTTTAAAATATAGACTCATGTCATCTGTAAATAGATCAAAAGTAATTTTACTTCTTCCTTTCTAATTTGAATGTCATTTATTTCTCTTTCTTGTCTGATTGCGCTTGCTAGTACTTCCAGTACTGTGTTCAGTAGAAGTGGTAAGAAGTGGTGAGTGGAAAGAGAAAAAAACAGAAAATTTTTTCCTTTATATCTAAAATGTGGATTTTTTTAAATCAAGAAAGGATATTAGATTTTATTGAATGCCTTTTACATAGCAATTGAAAATGACTATGTGGATCTTACCTTTCATTTTGTTAAAGTATGCTAAACCAGAGTTGCATGCCAGGTACAAATCCAATTTGGTCATTATACATAATCCTTTTGGTGTGTTGTTGGATTTGGTTTGAAAATATCTTATTAAGGATCTTGGCTTCAGTATTCATCAGGGCAACTGACCTGAAGTTTCCTCTTCTTTGATGTCTTCATATGGCTTAGTGACACTGGTTTCAAAATGAGGTTGGAAGTATTTAAGATGCATTGGTGTTAATTCTTTTTTGAACATTTGATAGAATTTACTTGTGAGGCCAGAATTTTCTTAGTTGGGATTTTTTTCTTTTCTTTTCTTTTCTTTTCTTTTCTTTTTTTTTTTTTTTTTTTTTTTTTTTTTTTTTTGTGAAAAGTGTCTGGGTTAAGAGAAAGGGAAAAGGAAGGAGAGGAAAACAGGTACCCTTGACAAAATTCTATCACATTGTGCTCTCCCCACTCCAGCCTTCTGGTAAACCAGTTCAGGACAGCCGGCCTGTTCAGGTCAACCAGGGCTTTTCCACATGGCTCCAGTATCACTCGGTGGGGCCCCACCACTTGCATCACCTCAGCTGGACTCGTTGGGAGGGTTTTTAGGTCTCTTTATTTGTTCTTGGTCTGTTCAGGCTTTCTATTTTGTACTGACTCAATCATGGTAGGTTGTATTTTTCTAGAAACTTATCCATCACCTCTGAGTTATACCAGTTTCTTGGCATATGATTATATTTATAGTAGTCCCTTATGATTTTTTTATTTCTAAGGTATCTGTTGTAATTTCTTCACTTTCATTTTTTATTTTATTTGATTCTTCTCTCTTTTTTCCTTACACAGCAAAGACTTTGTCAATTTTATTTATTTTTTTTCCCAAAAAGTTAATGCTTAGTTTTATTCATTCTTTTTCTGACTTTTCTGTTCTTTATTTTTCTTTTGATTTTTTATTATTTATTTCCTTCTGCTAATTTTGGGTTGCATTTGTTCTCTTTCTATTTGCTTGAAGTTGAATCTGATGCTATTTATTTATTTATTTATTTTAACTAGGCATGTATTGCTATAAACTTGCCTGTTAGAACTGCTTTTGCAGTATCCCATAGGTTTTGGTATGTGAGTTTCCATTTTTATTTGTTTTAAGATAGTTAAACACTTACCTATTGACTTCTTGACATATTTGCCAAGGGTATGTTGCTTAATTGCCATGTATTTGAGAATTTAAAAAGCATCCCTCTTATTATTGTTTTCTAGTTTCATACTGTTGTGGTCTGAAATGATACTAATATTGGGTTGTCGGAAAAGTCACGACATATTTTGCTATGATAAAATATGCCATGACTTTTCTGGTGACCCAACAGATAAGATGCCAGTCTTCTCAAATCCATTAAGGTTTGTTTTATGGCCTAACATATGATCAATCCTGGAGACTATTCCATGTGCACTAGAGAAAAATGTGTATCCTCCTGCTGTTGGGTGCAAGCTTCTGTATATTTCTGTTAGATCTATGTGGTCAAAAGTACAACTGAATTCCATTCTTTCCACATTAATTTTCCATCTGGTTCATTTATTTCCTTCTGCTAATTTCCTTTCTGCTAACATCTATCCATTGTGGAAAATGAGATTCTAAAGTCCCCTACTATTATTGTGTTGCTGTCTATGTCTCTGTTTGTGTCCATAAATATTGCTCTATGCATTTAGGTGCTCTAGTATTGGGTGCATATATTTATTTATTAATTATTTAAAAGAATAGCTTATTTATTTAATTCCACTGGTTATTATTTTTTAATTTGATGAGAGAGAGAGAGAGAGAGAGCAAGAGAAAGCAAGAAAGCAAGTCACTGGGTCCAGGATTCAAACCATAGTCGGCCGTGTGGGAATTCTGTGTCTTTATCACCATACCACCTGCCAACCCCAAGTGTGCATATATTTATAATGGTTATTCCTTTTGATTAATTGATCCCCTTATCATTAAATAATAACCTTCTTTGTCTCTTGGGAAAGCTTTTCCCTTGAAGTCTATTTTACCAGATATAAATGTAGCCACCCGTGTGCCCTTTTGGTTGCCATTTACATGGGATATCTCTTTCCGTCCTTTACTTTCAGCCTAGATGTATCCTCAGAGCTTACGTGGGTCTCTTGTAGGCAGCATATATTTTATCTTTTTTTTTTTTAATTGGAGAATTCAGTCTTTTCATTGCAGGTTATTGCTGACAGGTGGAAGACTTACCGCTGCTCCTTTGTTATTCGTTTTCTGGTGGCTTCATAGCTGCTTTGCTCCTTTCTTACTTATTCTCTACCTTTGCGTTTTGATCATTCTCTTTGTTGCGAAGCATGAATCCCTCTCTTGTTCAATACCCGTTGTAGCTTCTGTTTTGTGGTGACCGTGAGCCCTCAGGTAAAACATCTCACAGTTATACTCTGCTGCTATCTACTATTTTAAGCTGATAACAACTTCTGTCACATACAAAAACTCTGCACTTTTACCTACTCTTTCATTATTTATGTTTTTGACGTCACAATTTACATTTTTTATATTGTGCATTTCTTAACAATTTATTTATTGCACAATAGTTTTAGTTATTTTTAACTGTTTCAGTTTCGACTTTCATATTAGAGAGATGTATGATTTACACACAACCATTACCTACTGGAGTATTCTGGATTTGATTATGCATTAATATTTACCTCTACCAGTGAGTTTTATGCTTTCATATATATTCATAATAGCAACTATCATCTTTTTATTCCCACTTGAAGAACTCACTTAAGCATTTATTTTAAGGCAGACCTAATGGAAACGAATGTCCTCAGCTTTTGTATGTCTGTGAAGGACTTTTTACCTTCATTTCTGTAGAATAGCTTTGCTGAGTATAATGCTCTTGGCTGCTAGTTTTTTTGTTTCACAATTTTGAATTTATTATTCCTCTCTCTCCTGCTTTGCAAGGTTCCTGTCAGGAAATTTTTGGAGAGTCTAATGAAAAGTCCCTTATTGGGGACCAGCAGTTAGCGTAATGGCTATGTCGCTGGACTCCCACATAGTCAACAGTGGTTCATGTCCTGGACCCGGTGGTGGCTTAAAACTCACGCCGGGCGGGTGTGTGTGCATGCCCAAGATCCCGAGAGGAGAATGGAGGAGAAGGGATTGCAGCGTGGCCATCTCCCCTGGAGAGTGATTTCTCGCTTTCTGTCTCTCTGTCTCCCGGGCGAGCGCACGTGCCCTATAGTGAAAACCTCTCTAAAAAAAAAAGAAAAGAAAAGTCCCTTATTTATGTGTTGACATTCATCAGCTTTATTGACCTGGAGGTGGAGGCAGAACTTTGGGGCCTGGCTGTGGGCAATCATAACTCCTGCTGGTCCATGTTAAATTTCTTAAGATCTATTCTCTTATATTTACATTTTCTTTAAAAATCAGAGGTCATATGGGAGTGCCCTGTGCAGCAGTTTTAAAAAAAAGTTAGTAAAAGTTTTTAAACTGTTAAAATAAACTTTTAGATTTAGAGAATATTTGCAAGATTGGACAGAAGTTTCCAGAGTCTTCATCCAGCTCTCTCTAATGTTAGCATTTTACATGATCAGGGTACATTTATACTAAGAAATAGACATTGATATAGCACTATTGAATAAACTATAAACCTTAAGTAAATGTTTTTAAACTGTTGAAATAAAATTTTAGATTTACAGAACATTTGCAAAATTGGACAAAATTTCCATATAGCCTTCATCTAGCTTTAATGTAAAATGTTAGCATTTTACATTATTAGGGCGCATTTATAAACACTAAGAAGTTGACATTGGTTTATCCCTACTAAATAAACTATAAACTTGGTTTCACAAGATTTTCCAATAATGTATATCCATTCCAGGATCTAATCTAGGATACCACATTGCGTTTAATTTTAGGTTATTTTTGTATTAAATCTCTTTCCTTCTTTCTTCATTTTTGGGATCACTGAATAATGTCAGAATTTCATTAACCTCTTTTATTTCCTTTTAGTATTTCTCACTGTGGGGGTCAAACTATGCTTTTTACTTGTTTGCTTTGGGATTCATTTGTGTGCCAATTAAAAATTTTCCTTTCTGAAGGCCAAAATGCATTTTAGACCATGTCCAGGATTTCTTCCTTGAGTAAGGTGTGCCACCTTTAAATGTTATGCTTTTGTAGAGAGATTTCTCAAAGGAAGACTGGATCCTGCAGTCCTGGGGGTCACTTTCTGCAATGGAAATTTGTGTTTTGAATTAATACAGTAGTTGGCTTCTGTTTATATTTTACTTTAAGTTTTTTTTTTTTTTGTCATAGGGCATGCGCACTAGCCAGAAAGAGACAGAGAGAGTGAGAAGAAAAGTAAAAAATTACCCCCCCCCCAGGGGGATGGCCACACCTCACTCCCTTCTCCTCCTTTTTCCTCCTGGGGTTTTGGGCATGCACACACACACACACACACACACACACACACTCCTGGTGCGAATTTTAAGCCTCCAGACCTGAAACTTGAACCGCGGTTGGCCGTGTGGGAGTCTAGCGTCTCAGCCACTATAGCACCTGCTGGCCCCAACCTCTGTTTACTGAGGCACTTGCTGTTTCTTTCTTGTGTTCTTCATTCGCCTGGCCTTAGTGCAGTACCTGGCATGCAATAGGTGCTCAGTGAATATTTACTTCTTGTGTGAATATGTTGACTCTGACCTGTTCACGGTAGCCTCTGAGGACCTTGACAGAAAAGTGGCAACCTCTACTATGACTTTCTTTTCACTGTAGTTGGAAAAAAGATTCCCTGCACATGCTGAAATTTGTTAATCCGTCTTCTTTCTAATTTTCTTTGGGATGCATGATGTTGCCACCCTGGAAAATCCAGATTCTGTCACCATCTCATTGTATCATGCTTCTCTTTCTCCTTCTCCTCTTCTTAGTTTTTGTTTGTTTGTCTGTTTGTTTGTTTTTGAGAGGGGATTGCCAGTGGGTGCATGTGCTTACTAGAGAGAGAGGAAGAGGGAGACAGGAGAAAGCTTTCCCCATTGAAGTGTGGTCATGCCACAGTCCTTTTCCACTTCTCCATCCTGTCAGGGTTTGGGGCACACACACGCATACGCCTGTCATGTTTTTCAAGCAGCCAGGGCGGGACCTCAAACCATGGCCATGTGAGATCTAGATTTGCACGTACAGCACTTAACCAGTGTACCACTGGGCCAGCCCTCCTTTCTCCTCTTCTGAGTCACCCTCATCACTACTGGTATTTAGACACTACGTTAATTTCCACCTACAACCTTAGAACTGATTTTTCAAAATACATAACAGTAATATTTTCTTCAGTGTACCTTGGAACTCTTTTTGTTCTCCAGTGAGTTCGACTTGAGAGGCAGGGGGTACCTCACACGTTCTGAAAAATGCCTGGCTGTCTTCTGGGGTGATCCTTGTCAGTTTCTCAGGAACCTTACAATGCAAGGTATGTAAGAAACAGCAGGAGGTCTGAGGAAGTCTCATTCTCTACATTGTAGTGCCAAGAGCCTGGGGTCTGCAGTTAGACAGGTGGGAGTGTGACCTCACTCTCAAGCAATGAAAGCTTGGGCGAGACCCTTCTCCTCTCCAGGACTCCATTTCCTAATCACTAAAAAGGGAGCTGTGATTCCTCTTTGCATATGGCAGTAAGAATGTAGAGTTAATACAAATCAAGGGCTCAAATGTTGGCTGGTGCCCAACACATGCCAGATACCAGCATTGTCTCCTGATACAGCTAGGATAGTTCTGTAAAGCTCATGGCTCATAAGCTTATTTTGCCAAAGATCTATTATTTCACACATGTTTCTTCTTCTACCTTGGCTCTCCTGTGTTAGACACCTCTGGTTAGCAGGCCTGGGGCATCTTGGGGTGGTCTGTCACTTTAGATGGCTAGGACGCATGACTGGAGGTGGCTGAGGGGCCGTGTGGCCCAGAGGTGATCTCCAGAACATTCTGGCTGATGTTCCATCCTGGAAGACTGATGCAGAAAAGGAAGAAACAATCCTGCAGGTGCTTCTGAGACTTAATAGGAATTTCAAGCAAGAGCAGGAAGGGATGTATTAAACTTTGCCACTGTTCTTGTAGAGACCAGAGGACTGAAGCTTACAGTAGTTATGATTTGAGCTCTCTTGAATCCCCTAGTGTTGTCTTATTCCTGCACATAATATTTCCTGGAATATAGTTATCCTGGGAATGGATCTCTCTGTGTCTCTTGGTCTGAGAACGTTGGTATGTCTCCCATGGTAGATTGAATTGCTTTTGGAATGCAGTCAGTTTCTCTCCTGAAGCACTAAACTTTGAGTCTAGAGAAGACATTGAACCTGACAGTCACCTGTTGGTAAGTGCACTGTGCGGCAGAGACCAGAGTCACACTTTCTACTCCAGAATAGGATGGTTAGCATTGCTCTGCTGTTCCACTGCATGCCATAATCTATGTTCTTCCTGGCGGCCGCCTTAGCAACTGCGAACGCAGTAAAGGTTGCATTATTCTTATTTCTCCAAGACATCTATACTGTGTCAGGCTCTGTGTAAAATGCTGTGTGTTAGTTGGGATATGAAGAAAGAGCAGAACCTGAAGCTAATCTTGTCATTCTTCCCTTCAAGAAGAAAAGGGGATGGAGCCAGCAGGTGGCCTAGTACTTAAGGCTCTGGACTCCGACATGGTCAACTGTGGTTTGAGCCCCAGACCCAGAGACTTGAAACTCAACCAGGCGTGTGCATATGCATGGTCAAGATCCTGACAGGAGAATGGAGGAGAAAAGACTGCAGTGTAGCCACCCCCCGGGGGGAGTGATTTCTCACTTTCTCTCTCTCTGTCTCTCCAGTGAGCATGCATGCCCTATAGCAAAAATCTCTCTCTTAAAAAAAGATAATTATTTATTAAATTTTATTTATTAATTATTATTATTAGGTTGCCAGGAATATCATGAAGTAGTTTTCTATGCAAAAATGTGTCATGACTTTCCAGACAACTCAATATTTAAAACTTTTGCAACAGGGCACATAGCAAAAATGAAAAAAGAGAGAGAGGGAAAGTGAGAAAGTAAGCCAGGTTTGGGACTCGAACTGTGGTTCCCTAAATGGAAATCCAGCACCTTAACCGCCACATTGCCTGCTGGGCCCACCACTCATAGTTTCTAATTCTAGTCTTAGCCCATAAGCCACAGACGGATCATAGCATGAACTTTGAAAAATACTGCTTCCCAATGTAATTACTTACAAATCTGTCCTCAGATTTTAGAATTGGTATAAATCCCTTAAATTTCATATATTTTAATCAGCACACGGTGTCAGGTGCATAAAAGAAGACAAAAGACACAGAAGATGCCACCTGGGGCCCCACAGATGTGGTTATGGTGGCCTGCCTCCAGCAAACATGGAATAACTGTTATCTCTCTTTACTGTTGTCATTCTTAAGGAGACATGAAGAGTACACACATTTGTATCATGGCTTGGACAAAAGTCTTCATGGACATTTTCTGTTTTACTCATGTGACATCTCTAGGTGGTTGGCATGAGGTAGTTTTAATTACATGGGCCTTCCCGGTTTTTTGAAAAATAAACAGTTTTCACTCTCTCCAGCATCACTACCATAGAGCTGACACCCAGAATCACCTGGTGCCCTCCGTCTGAGGCTCAGCACTTTTTTTCAGTACTGAATCCTTATCTTCCAGTGTATTTGTTTTGTCTTCACAGCCTAGATGGAGAAATAAAGACACAGGACACTTGAGTCTGGGATAAGTCCAAATAAGAACTTAATTCTACCAATTACCAAGTCAGGATACTTGATACTGAGACCGGGGCCCAGCCCTGGCTAGAATAGTTGGGTGGAGTTCATCTTTGGTGCTGGAGTTCATCTTTGGTTACAGGTTACATACAGGTCTAGATAATGCAGAGCCTCTCTTACATTCCTTGTGATTTCATTTCGGACTCATCTTCCCGCTTACTAATGTCAATGAAAATAAATACTAAAGCTCTCATTTAAAAGGGGTGCAGTTGCTGCCGAGCACGTTTTAAGGCCGTAATGTGCTACTTGTGTGCAAGCATTTCTCCTGCACGATCCCTGAAAAATAAAAGGGCCAAATGGATAATCAGTCACTGAGATTTACGCATAATGATGATGGCATGGTGCTGATTTTGTCAGCAATTTCTTGTTGTTGTTTTTTGTTTGTTTGTTTTGTTTTGTTTTGTTTTTCTGTAGAGCTCATGCACTTGCCAGAGACAAAGAGAAAGTGAAAAATCATCTCCCTGGGGGGACTGGCCACACTGCAGTCCCTTCTGCACTTTTCTCTTGAGATTTTGGGCATGCATGCACACGCACCCAGTGTGATTCTCAGGCTTTTGGGTCTGGGACTTGAACCATGAAGCTGGCCGTGTGTGATCAGGGTCTTAGCCGCCACACCACCTGCTGGCCCATTATCGGCGCTTATGAAACCCTTACTGTGCACGTAGCGTCGCCTTTACAGCTTACATGAGTGGACTAACTTAACCTTCATCGGGCTGATAAGGAAGCCATGGTTAGGATTATTCCCGTCCTACAGAAGAGGAAGATGAACATGGAGAAGTTTGCGATGTGCTTAAGGGCCACAGCTCATAACGGAAAGGGCCAGTGCAGGCAGCCCCGGGCAGCGCAGCTCCGGAGCCTGCATCAGGAAGCACGGCAGTGCGGCCTCACCGTTCAGATGCACGTGCACATCAGAGAGGGCCTGCCAGCCTGTCCTCGCCTGTCACTGACGGCTCTCCCTGGCCAGCTGTGGCAGTGCTCCAGGTGCGCAGTAGGACTTCCTACCTGAGAGACCACGGCTGAGCAGCCTTTCACATATAATTAAAGCAGCGAGAACAAGGGGATCTGAACCGAGTTCGTGCTCCCTTTCAAAACCAGTCACAAGTTCACCTTCTGTGCTAACCTCCAGATCCCCCTTCATCATCGATCTCCATCACTATCTCTCTCACAGGCACCGTCCCGAGGAAGGAGTCAAAGAGAATGTGGTGTAAATGCAGGGGCACTTTAGAGGTGCCTACAATCTTTGCTTTCTTTTGTTTTTAAAATTACTCAACAAACTTCTGTTTCTGCTCCTGTGGTTTTTCTTTCTTTCTTTTTTCTTTTTTTTTTAAAGAGGTTTTTGCTATAGGGTACATATGTGCTCACCAGAAAGACAGAGAGAGACAGAGAGATAGAAAGCGAGAAATTGCCCCCCAGAGGGGATGGCCACGCCACAATCCCTTCTCCTCCATTCTCCTCTTGGGATCTTGGGCACGCACGCACACACACCCGGCATGATTTTAAGCCATCAGGTCCGGGACTTGAACCACGGTCAACTACATGGGAGTTCAGCCACATAGCTGTTATGCTAAGTGCTGGTCCCTTCTGTGGCTTTTCTGATGGTAGGGGAAAGAAAAAAAAAAAAAACTGACTTTTCTGTCCAGATGCGAGGTATTGGCTATGCAAACCAGTCTCGATTAATTAGATGAATAAAAGGCTGACAACGGTGTGAACTGGTACGTATCAAAACTACTTCCTGTGAGGTTCTTCTGCCCGCATCGTCTACCATCTGTCACCATTCCACACCAGGAGAAGTGAACTTCGGCTCGGTTTCCAGTGACGGGAAGGACACTGTCCTCTCTGTGTCCCCCTTCACCTTGGGTCCCCGTTGGGTGGGCTTTGCAGCGTGATGGTGAGCGGAAGTGCCGTCTGTGGGCATGTGGTGCCGACCTGGGACTTCGATCTCTCCTTGCCGACCAAAACGACCAGGGACTCCTCCTGTCACTGTCGGGTAGTGAAGGTCGGAGAAGAGGTGCGGGGAGGTGGGTTCTCTCGCTCCAGCCTTCCAGGCAAGCCCGCTGACTTTTAGGCTGCCAGTCAGGGGTCTTCGAGGTGGCTCTGAACATGCTTTCGACAGCTCTCTGAGCAAAGGGAAGGATCACCCCTCGTATGTCTCGATGACTCGAGGTTTTGCCAAGGAAAATCTCTAAGGTCCCACTTACTGGGATGGTGGCAAGCCCGACTACAGCTTCGTCTGCGTACTCGGCATGTGGTGCTGTAAAAGTACACAGAAATTCAGTCATTTAAGGGCCATTCAGATGCTGAGGGTTCAAATCCAGCTTTGCATGCTGGGAGCCAGAGGCGTGTTTGGGTTTCTTGGGTGATTCCGACCAGAGATCTGAGTCCTGGGTGTGCGTGCCTGTGCAGCGGCGTCCATAGACCCGGACTGTACAAGGTCCAGTGTCCAAGCCTTCATTTCTTCGTGGGAGCCAGTGAGGGTGGAGAAGCATCTGCTCTGTCCATGGGAACTCGTGGGCACTGGTGTCGGGCGGGAGTTGGGTCTGGGTGTGTAAGATACACACACATACATGAAGTTTAACTAGTGAGCAAGTGTTTCTGAGCAGACCCCACACCTGGCTCCGTCCAGGGCCGCAGTGACGGCTCTGCGCTCAAAGCTTACCTTCTAGTGGAGGGAGACCACCAATACCCAAATATGGAGGTAAAGGAGCTTACAGGCTATCCTTCAAAGGAGTCACCCTGTGAGATTTATTCTGCGGGGATTTAATCTGCGTGGCGTGCCGTGTGACAGCCAGAGTTTTGGAGCTCCCTAGGTGAGTCTAAAGGGCACTCAGAAGGTGGTGAAGGGGCTGGGGTTGGGGTGACCCGGTCAGTCCTTCTTCCAGGGTGCAGAGCTTTGCTGCTGAGCCAGGGGATCTCTGCAGCTGAAACCGAAGGCAGTCTCCCTTAGAGCGAGCAGGGCCGTGAGGGCTGTGAGACAGCCAACAACAATCCGGAGGGTGTGTACAATTTCAATTGTAGGTCAATGGTGAGTAACATCTTTGCTTAAATACATCCCTTGCAGTATGAAAAAGGACTGTTTTGCAGAAACTCAACTTCCGCCATGTTTCCTGGCGCCTCTCTGACACCTCTGGTAGAGTGAGAATGTAGCAGGGGCTTGGTGCTGGAGTCTGCAAGGGAACAGAGGCAGATGCTTGATTGACTGACTGGTAGATGACAGGGAGAGAGAGTTGTAATTCTGCCCAAGACACGGTGTTCCACTTCCCTTAGGGTAAGTGGGCAGGCTAGGCCACAGCCCAGCCCTGGAGGCTTCTCCTGGGCTGCAGAGGAAGGGCGGCCAGCGGGCTGCCCCGTTACCTTGGCAATGCCCTCCCGCCGATCGCCCACAGGGTCGAGTCACCCTGCCAGTCACCCTGCCAGCCAGGCAGCGTCCCGCTTTCCTCCTAGCTGTGGTTTCCCCTAGGCGCGCCGTGCCAGCCTCGTCCGCGAAGCGTCGGGGCTGCAGGGCCGCATCCCCCGCGCGCTCGCCCGCTCTTCAAAGGCCCTTGGAAATGGAAGAGGACGGGGAGAGACCCACACGGACCGGGCAGTTTTATGAGAAAATGCAGATAAAGAGGCCGGCGGTAGGGCCATATGTTCCCCATAATCTCCAAAGCCGTCACTTCAATTAGAGCCTCCCCTGAGTTCTAATGCCGGGTCCTGAGTAAACAAGCCGCTCTGAAAGAAGAACTCGGTTTCCAATTAAAAGTGTGCTAACATTTCTGCTCCCCTTAATTCCCGCCGAGCAAAGCCCGGAGCGGGCGGAGGCGCGGCCGGGTCGCGGCGAGGTCGTCCCGGGTCCGCGCCCCCCAGCGCCGCAGCGCGTTCCCAGGTGACGTCAGGCGGCCGGGATTAGGGCCCACCCCGCGCTGCCCCGCCGCGCCGCGACTTAATTAAAAGTAATGCCACGGTAAATCCGCCGGCTCTGCCTGGCGGGGGCCGCGCCGCCGGCCAGCCTGCGCGAGGGGGTTCCAAAGCAGGTGCTGGGGATTTGTGTGTGTGCGTGTGTGCGTGTGTGTGCGTGCACCCGCTGCATCGCTGCAGGGGAGCGCCGTGCGGTCCACGTTTGGGAGACCGACTGCCCCCCCCTCCTTCCTGACTCTCACGCCTTCGCCTCTCCTTCACGCATTCAGAGACAGACGCACAGACGCACAGGCGCACGTGCTCCCTGCCCTGTGCTTTCTTCCCCGCTCTAGGGTCTCGGAGTCCTGGTTTGGTTTTAGCGGGTCTGGCCCCGGGTGTATGCGTGCTGGGCCGCAGGTGTCACTCACAGGGTCCCCTGCCGTGCGCACGCTCCTCCTGCGTGCTCCAGCCTTGAGAGTTGTTAAGGGCAGAATAAATGGTAGCCAGATGTGAGGTCGTTTAAGTATCAGGAAAGCAATTGAACAACTCCTGGCTTTCTTCTGGAGCTCTGCAGAGGGCTGGATCTGAACCCCGCCGGCCCTTCAACCTCTGCACCATGGCATTCTACAAACTGCTTTTCTGTTCAGCAGAGCTGGTTAAAAGTTGCCTGGTTTCAGATGAGAGAGTGATTGATAGATTAACTTTCTGGCCTCCTCTCTTCACCATGAAAGAATCAAAGAATTGAAGCCATTATCTGAAAAATTCCAGAAACATCAATAAGCAGAAAATCCTCCCTAGATATTCAAATGCAAATGGTTTTTCTTCTTTCATGAACTATCTACCCAAGTAATTACTTTAGTTTTTGCTTTGGCCTTGGCGGTGAAGACCTCCGAGAATTAGTCTCTCTAAATCCAGGACTGTTTATTCCTCACTCTCTGATTGATGCCAACTAAATTAAATTGAGGGCAGCTCGGCAAACATTTTGAGGGCCTGTGTATCTGTCAGACACTGGGCTGGATACCCGTGATTACAAGAGGAAGGGAAACCACTTTTGTGTTCCAGGCATTCACGATCCTCAGTGGATCAGAAACTCCTGTAGCAAAATAATTGCAATAAAATATGACATACATGGCTGTTACAGTGGAGATGCCAAGTGCGCTGGGGTCAGGGGTGTGGGGGCATCTGTATGTGCACATACGTGCACCCTCGGAGCGTGTGCATGCGTCTTAAGGGCAGAGGACTCCGGACTGTTTGGAAAGTGCTTCCCAGTGGATGTGACGTCGTAGCTAGGGCCTGACAGAGTAGGTGATCTGCAGAGGACGAGGGGCAGGTGAGGATGCGGTTAGAAGAGACAGTGTTTAGCTTCTCCGAGTCACAGGAGGGTTACATCCAGACTTTGGCATTGTGCACACCTCAATTTAATTTCCAGTTTTTCCCCCCTGATAGCTACGGACTTTGGGTGAGCGTTTTGAGCTGGTTTTCTCACTTGTGAAGAGGATCGTTGTGAGGCTTGTACAATATTTTACACACACACACGCACACACACACACACACACACACACTGCACAGTGCCTGGCACGTGTAAACCATAGTGATAACATTATATACAGTGTTTATCATGGTGCCGGGCATGCAGTAAGTGCTCGTAGAGGGACTCAGGGCAGTAAAACGTGATGCTCTCTGAGACGGACCCACGTGGGAAGGTTTCCAGAGACCTCCCTGAGTACCCTGGGCAAGTGTGGGCCAGTGATTCGGGGCAGAGCATGGTGACAAGACCTTGTCCAGCGTGCTATATCTCTATCTCTCTGTATCTTTTGTTCACAGAGTAAATAATTTTTTTTTTCTTTTTGGAACACTGAATAGTCTTTAGAAGTATAAAAGGAATTCATGGTGATACAAGGGGGTCTTCAAAAAATTCATGGAAAGGGACTAGCAGTTAGTGTAATGGCTATGTTGCTGGACTCCCATGTAGCTGACCACGGTTTGGTCCCGGACCCAGTGGCTTAAACTCACGCCAGACGTGTGTGCGTGCGTGCCCAAGATCCCAAGAGGACAATGGAGGAGAAGGGATTGCAGTGTGGCCATCCCCCCTGGGGGGTGATTTCTCGCTTTCTGTCTCTCTGTCTCTCTATCTTTCTGGCAAGCACACGCGCCCTATAGCAAAAACCTCTCAAAAAAAAAATCATGGAAAACATGTATTATGAAAAAACTGCATTTTTGCAACAAAATAAGCTTGTACTTCAATTTAACCTCTCCAGGCCTGGGAAGAAAGCCTGGCTTGTAGGGACTCGATTGTAGGGTTCCTCTGCGGATGGAGGTCCTGGTGTTGGCGAGTGGTTAGACTGATGCCAAAAATGAAGCATTTCTATGTCTTTTTTAAAAAAAGAATTATTTTATTTAACTTTATTTATTTATTTTAATTTGATCAGAGAGAGACAGCATGAGAGAGAGGGAAAATGAAGAAGCAAGCCTCCAGGTTCTGGACTCGAACTGCAGGTGGCCATGTTGGCGTCTAGTGCCTTTAACCACTACACCACCTGCCTGTCTGCATTTCTGCATCTTATTTGAATACACTCTGATGGTTGTGGGATGTCTGCTCAGAAGTTCATAAGCAGGGTGGCGATGTTACTCAGTCTGCTCTTTTGAAAGAAAAGAAGGAGCATCGGTTGGAATTGGGGTGGCATTGTAGGTAGAAAGGTGGGCAGGAGGTTATCTTCGAGCTGCAGTGAGAGGTGCAGGTTTGCACCAGGTTGGAGAGAGGTTTCAGAGAATATATTCATTCTGTAATTGGTGAATCCCTGCATGTGCCAAGCATCATTCTGAGCACTGGGAACCTAATGGTGAGCAAAACAGGCCTGAGTCTGCTCAACTGTGGAAAAGTAAACCAACAAATAAACACAAAGGCCGTCGTAACAACAGCAAACATCAAGGCGAGAAGTGGTTCTCAGGGCATGAACCAGGGCCAGATGTCATCTCCTGGGGACCTGTTAGACATGCAGATTCTCCCGTCTTACCCCGGATCCACTATGTCAGACACTCTGTGGGTGGTGCTCAAAATCTGGGCGTCTGTTGCTCAGTAGAATTTGAGAACTGCTGGGTCAGAGCAGTCCATAGACTCCTCGGCTACAGGTCATAAAGACGATCCCAAACCTGAGCAACAGACACCTGCTCTTAGAGAACAGTGTTCTTGGTCTGTGAGAAGGACTAGAATGAAAAACCAACCTTCAGTGTGCATGGACACCTTCCCAGACAAGACTGAGATGGGAGTCAGTGGGCTGAAGAGGGAGATCTGCCTTCATTCAGTGTGGGTGGGCGCACAATTGGCTGAGAGCAGGGTGGGACAAACAGATGATTTGGGGGCTTCCACCCCTCCCTCCATGCCCCTTCTGGCCTTCTTGCTTCTGTCAGCCTTGTTCTGTTTTAGCATCAGAGGCCAACCTGATGCCAGCTCCAGGCTCTTGGACTTTCCTGCTACCAGAATCATGAGTCAAATAAACCTCTATTCTGTATAAGATACACAATCTGGGTATTTCTGTTCAGCAACATAATAGCAAGCTAAGGTAGGTATAATGGTATACACACATATCTGCACACTCTACAAGTCTTTTTTTACCATAACCTCCACTGTCTTTGATTCAGGCAACGTTGAGTTCCTCCTGGGTGACTGGCCCCTGGTTACCCAGGAAACATAAAATATATAAAAACATTGCCTCTACAGTCCAAATGGACTTCAATCCACTTGAAGCAATCAGTGAATAAAGCATTATTGCCTGTAAATAAATTAACAATGATTTGATGCATATGTGTTTAAATTATTTAGAGAGGAGAAAAATTGGTGGGGACAAGAATAGTTAGCGATTCAGCTAGTGCATTTTTTTTTTAAACAAAGGCTTTGGGGTTATGGATACGTGGATTTCATTTCATCTCCAGTTCTGCCACCTGATAGCTAGAAACCTTCATGACCATTTTAAACTGCAGTTTCTTCACTTGTAAAGTGAACTGTTGTGAGGCTTGTATAAGAAACATACAGGGACCAGCAGTTAGAGTAATGGCTGTCGCTGGACTCCCACGTAGTCAATGGTGGTTCACGTCCCAGACCCAGTGGCTTAAAACTCACCGGGCGCGTGTGCATGCGTGCCCAAGATCCTGAGAGGAGAATGGAGGAGAAGGGATTGTGGCGTGGCCATCCCCCCTGGGGGGTGATTTATCACTTTCTGTCTGTCTGTCTCTGTCTGTCTGGCGAGCGCACGTGCCCTATAGCGAAAACCTCTCCAAAAAAAAAAAAGGCAGCAACACACACACACGTGTGTGCATATATATGTGTGTGTATGTGTATGTATGTGTGTGCATGGTTTATTGTAGGGCCTTGCACCATGTAACTTCTCAGTAAAGGGAACTCACGATCATTAAGGACTTCTGTTTTTCCCACATCCTATTTCTACATTGGCAAAGAAGAGTGAGGCAATCCAAGCAGCGGTGACATTCCAAGGACATCTTTTTGACTCACCAAAGTGCCCTGTTTATGGTTGGGAAGTCTCGCGTTCAGCTGCTTGACAGTGACACAAGGAGCCACAGCTGGCATTACCCAACCTAACAGCTGAGGTGTGACCAGAGGGATTTGGGGTTCTTGAAGGAGGGAGAAAGGACACCACACACGATGTCTGCAAAGTGGAATGTGCCGACGCGGATGTGACATTGGTTCTAGCACTTTCCCCAGGACTCGGTGTGCATCCATATACATGGGGCATCTGTTTATTTTCTCCTTGAAAACCAACTTCCCAAACCAACTTGGGAAGCCCCTTACGTCTGCTGAAGTAAGTGCCCCCCTAAAAGCAGAGAGGCAGCAATGCCAGAAGGCTCCTTCTCCGCAACAAAGTGTGGGAAGTGTTCGCCTCCCACCACCGTTTCCTTTGCAGCGCCTCTCAGTCTCCGATACGTTGTAATCCTCCTCCCACTGCATTGGAAGGAGAATCCAGCGAGACCTGGGATTTCCTTCAAGAGGCTGGGAGAACCATGCGGTGGCATTTTCCGGTGTTTCTCTGAGGTTGGAAGAAAAGAATGAAAAATTCTTCCCTGTCTTTGACAAACCCTGGGTCTCTGAGCCTGGATGCAGTAACTCTCAGTGGAACGGGAGGACTAAGAGCTCTCCCAAGGTGGCAAAGCTCCCCTGGGCCTGTCTATCCCCTTGTCTGGGGTGGTCTGTGGCTTCAACACAGAGATATCCCCAGCCTTCCCCACTCCACGGTTCTCAGAGACTGGCTCCACAGAGCCTGCAAACCCCCAGTTAATTTTCTTTGACTTTGGGTATACCTAAAGAACTGTGGGGCAGCAGACGGAGGTTCTCCTATCTCCGTTCCTGGGAGAACCCCCTTGAGAATGCTTCATGAGGTGTACATGTACGACACACTGGTTTCCACCCTTGTACTGCCTCAACGCATTTGTAGTCTGTGTAGGCAAACTTCCGGTAACAGCAGGCTTGTCATCATTTAGGTTCCAGAGTGTCTCAAAGGCTCGACTTCTTCAAGGATAAGCTTTAGAACTCAGAATTTTCAGAACAAAATATCTCCCATATTACTTTAAGTAGGGCGAAAGGATGATCAAGATATAATAAAAACTGCAATCTCATACCAAGAACAGCTTCATGGAAACTCAACTAAGTGAAATGGTCAATTAGGCAGAATACAATGTGCCTTCAAAAAGTCATGGAAAGGGACAAGCAGATGGCGTAATAGTTACATTGCCGGACTTCCACATGGTGAACCACGATTTGAGTCCTGGACACAACGGCTTGAAACCCAACCTGGGTGCATGTGCATGTGTGCTCAAAATCCCAAGAGGAGCGGACCAGCAGTTAATGTAATGGCTATGTCGCTGGATTCTCATGTAGTCGATCGCGGTTTGAGTCCTGGACCTGGTGGCTTAAACTCACACCGGGCACGTGTGTGAGTTTAAGATCCCGAGAGAAGAAAGGAGGAGGAGAAATTGCAGCGTGGCCATCTCCCCTGGGGGGTGATTTCTCTCTTTCTGTCTCTCTGTCTCTCTTTGTCTTTCTGGTGAGTGCATGTGCCCTACAGCAAAAATCTCTCTAAAAAAAGTCATGGAAAATGTGTATAATGAAAAAGCAATGTGTGGTTTCAATTGCTTTGCACCAAAATAAACTCATATTTCAATTTTATTATCTATGAGCTTAAAAAAAATGCTGTAAGGTGTATGAGAGAGAGAGAAAGCGAGAAAGCCCTCCCTAGGGGGATGGCCATGCACTGAGTGCAGCACAGGGACCCAAACCAAAACATCAAGAACCATAAAAAATACCACTACTCGGGCCAGCAGGTGGCATAGTGGTTGAGACACTGGACTGCCATGTGGTTGACTGTAGTTCAAATCCCAGACCTGGTGGCTTGAAACACACATAGGGTTCATGTGCCCCTAAGATCCCAAGAGGAAAATGGAGAGGAGAAGGGATTGTGACATGGCCATCTCCTGTTTTTCTATCTCTCTCCGTCTCTCCACTGAGCATATGTACTCTCTAACAAAAATCCCTCTGGAAAAAAAAAAAATAAATACCACTACCAACTTCAGTTAGAAAACCAGAAAGATGGAATCATTTACTTTAGAAGACTTTTTGTAAACGAATGTTGAGTGTTGTTGCTCAACCCTTGGATAAAATGCATTCAGTTAATGAGAACAGTTGAGCCCCTGACACTGGGCACATGTTTGCTCAGGGCACTAATTCTCTCTCCACCTGTGATGGGCACTTGTGTGGGGAAGATACCTGACATCTGAGCCAAGAGACTGGGAGCCTCGCTTTGTACCAAGCAGGCACATGGTCTTGTAGCTATCTGAGACTCATTTTCTCATTTGAGGAGATGTAAATGTGAAGTGCTTGGTCTCCAGAATCTTGTTTCATGATAGACCATTTTCCCACGGATGAATTAGGGGAGTGGTTTATGAGAGCGAGTAACCGAGATCCCTCACATGCACAGGTCACCATGAGACTCTAATGCTGTTGCTGTTGTGATAAGAGGCGGGGCGCACATGGTAACGTGGGTGATGGGGAGTGGCTGTAAACACAGATGAAGCTCCACTCACTCACCCGCCACTCACCTGCTGTGTAGCCTGGTTCCTAATAAGCTGTGGACTGGTACCTGGTTAGAGATCTCTGGTCCAGATGTTCCCAAGTATCCTTATTCTTTTTTTTTGTTGTTGTTGTTGTTGAGAGAGATTTTTGCTATGGAATGCATGCTCTCAACAGAGAGAAAGAGAGAAATGACACCCCCCCTGGGGCGGTGATCACTCTGCAATTCCTTCTCCTCTATTCTCCTCTCAGGATTTTGGACACACATGCACATGCACCCAGCATGAGTTTTAAGACTCTGGGTCCAGGACTCAAGCTGCGGTTGGCTATGTGGGAGTCCAACGACATAACTAGTACACCATTTGCTGGTCCCAGGTGTCCTTGTTCTTAATGTGTGCTGTGTTCCAGCGTGTTCTATCAAAGGGCATCTAGAGGGTAAGCCATCCCTCTAGGTCATGGACTGATTTGTGAGCTTGTTGGTTCCACTGAACTCAGCCCACACAGGGAACTATTGCTTTATAGGCGATAGTTATAGTTGGGCTGATCCTGCTGCCAGGGAAAGTGCCGCTTGGTAACGTCATGGGAAAATGTTAAGATTTCCATTATCATCTAGTCAGTGAATTGGGGGTTTCTCTAGGTTTTGCTTAAGTGACAACTCCCCAAGCTATCCACAGTAAATCTTTATAATAAAATTAAATTAGAAAAACAATCATTATGGAAATAGGGTATACAATCAGAGATTTCTGTTCACCATCATAAACACCTTCTCAGAAGTTCCCTGTCTCAGTCTGGTCAGGCTGCTGTAACAAAATGGCATGGATTGGGTGGCTTATAGACAACAGTTTATTAGTCACACTTCCAGAGGCTAGAGGTCTGAGGTCAGGGTGCCGTGACGGTCAGGCTCTGGTGAGGGCTCTCTTTCTGGTTGCAGATTGCTGACTTCTCATTATACCCTTGTGTGGTGGAAAAGGAGCAAGTGACCTGTCTGGGGTCCCTTTAAGAGAGCTCTAATATAGGGCCAGAGGCCAGTGGTGTGGTGAAGACAGCTGGATCCCATATGGCTGACCATATAGTTCAAGTCCCAGACCTGGTGGCTTGAAAAACATGTTGAGTACGTTTGTGTGCATGCCCAAAATTCCAAGAGGAAAATGGAGGAGTAAGGATTGTGACACACTCATCCCTCCAGGGGATGATTTCTCACTTTCCCTCTCTCTCTCTCAGGAGAGCATATGTGCCCTAAAGTAAAAAAAGAAAAAAAAAAGAAAAGAAAAGAAAAAGAAGAAAGAAAGAAAGAAAGAAAGAAAGAAAGAAAGAAAGAAAGAAAGAAAGAAAGAAAGAAAGAAAGAAAGAAAGAGAAAGAAAAAAAAGAAGCACTAATCCCATTTCTGAAGGTTCTACCCTCATCACCTCTTTATTCGCCAAAGGCCTCACCTTTTAATACCATCACATTGGCTTAGTATTTGAGCACATGTTCTGGGGACACACGAACACTCAGTCCATAACAGTCTCGATGAGGATTTCTCGAGATGACCTTTATTGGCATTTGTGGCGAGACAGTTTACTTTGAGTCATCCGTTGCCCCGGCCACTACCAACCGGAAGAAGAGCCCTCTCCATTTTCAAATGGCCCTAGAGCACAGACACTCCTGATGGAGAATGAGCGGTTAATGGAGAGATCATAACCATACAGCAGGTGTTTTTCTTCCCTTTCACTTACAAACATAGAAGATGGAGTTGAAAGGAATCTACAGCATCATCTATCACAGCTCCCTCAGCTCACAGTTCAGGAAATTGAGGGTGAGCACATCACCTGAGACACATAATAGTTACTGGTGGAGACCCCGAGTGTCAGCCTTTCTCCATCCTCTGCAGGGCTCTGGTGCTGCCCACTCTGGGGTCTCATAAACATGGCCAAAGAGATACCTGGGAGCATGGGAAGGAGTTGCAGCTAATGGGGTTGACTGGAGGCCATCTACAGTCTATGAATGGAAGCCTTCCCCACGGTCCTGAGCCTGGGGGTTTTATGGAATGACCCATCTGGTTTGAGTAGTCTCAGATGCCTGAAGTAGAGCTGACACTGTATTTTATATTCTAAGACACTTTTGGGGGCTGCATTTTAACATGTCCAAGATTAGGATACGACTCACAGCAATGTGATGAGAACACAGACTATGGAAGTGTCGCTGGCCATGTTTTTAGACCATCCCAATGGCCATAAAATAATGCCATGTTTTACAGTTAAAGATAGCTTGTAGTTGGGAGACCGGATGGTGATGCAGTGGCAAAGTACGGCACTCTGTGAGGCTCACCCCCACGGGGAGGTTCTGGGAGCACGTGCTGAACCCTCCTTGGGCATGCTGAGTCCGTGCCCAAGACCTGCGAATGGCTGAAACTGGGGGTGGATCACAGCCTCAAGACCCTGTTGGGGGTGCTCTCTTTTTCTGTCTTTATCTCTGTCTCTTTTACTCATGGAAGAATTTTAAAAATAATTTTTAAAAATGGTGCCTTATAATGAGTGACATGTGATAGGACATTCCCAGGGCAGATGGCAGAGACTTTCAATTTCGAGTATACTTGCAGCTGATGCAGCTGTGGCAACAGCTGTCTGGGCGCGTGGTCTGTGTGTGACACAGTAGTACGGCTCCTGGGGACCAACTGAGGGGCGGCTCTACAAGCCAAAGATACCAGCTCCTGGAATCCCTTCCCGTTATGCCCTGTCTGGCCTTCTGTTTCTGTCTCTGGCATCTTAGATCTGGCCATGGTGCTGATTGCTCCTGGACCTTTAGGACCAATTTCCAGTGAATTCTGGACCTAAAATCTAAATCCTGGGGTGAATGCTTGCCATGTCTCATGATCGAACTGTTGCTCTGGGCTGAGCTTGCAAAGCCAGTTTCAGGGGAGATAAAGGAAGAGAGACGGTGATCTGCGTCTACCGTAAGTTTCAGTCTGGCCTGTGAATTGGGGTATGCAGAGATGCTTACCCCGCAAGTGAAGAGACAGTCACCAAACCTGCAAAATCCCTGTGACTCTCAAGAACTGAATTAGCCAAGGTCTGCTGCTGCTCTGCTAAGGAGGGAGGTGTTTTCCTGATGGGGATGGGAGTGGAAGCTGGAACTGTGAGTTGATACTGCGGGAGGGCTAAAATAACAGCCAGCAGCCCCACCCAAGACAGAGGGCAATTGAAGAAGTACCTCAGTTTCTCCCTTCCCTCTGCCTGCCTTTCCTACTTAGGATACCTCCATCCCTTTCATGACCTGTGTGTCCTGCCACGATCTGGCACCTGCCCCCCAGTTCCTATCTTGCACCCCTTCCCGAGTTACAACCTGCCTGTACGGCTGGACACCACAGTAGTCTCAGCACCTAGAATAATAGTCACTGTGACGTTTTGTGTGATCAGTAAATGTTTGCTGAAGGTATGCACGACCGAGTCCCGTTAAATGGTATTGCAATTACCCTCGTATGGCTGTCTCCTTAGCTTGTGACTGAAGTTTTCTTTTCTTCTTCTTCTTCTTCTTCTTCTTCTTCTTCTTCTTCTTCTTCTTCTTCTTCTTCTTCTTCTTCTTCTTCTTCTTCTTCTTCTTCTTCTTCTTCCCCTTCCCCGCACATGCACTTACCAGAACTCTTCCTCCTCCTTCTTCTTCTTCTTTTGCCAGATGATTCATGCACTTGCCAGACAGAGACAAAGTGAGAATGTACCCCCAGTGGGGCATGGTCACACTGCAGTCCTTCTCTTTCATTCCTTCCTCCTTTTGAGATTTTGGGGATGCACACACTTGTGCCCAGTGTTTCTCAAACTGCCGGATCCAGGACTCACACTGTGTAGTCAGTCATAGGAGATCCAGCTGCTTTAACCACCATGCCATCAGCTGGCCCTTCTTTTCTTTTTTTAAAGTTTATTTCTCTCATAAGAAAGAGAGAGAGAGAGAGAGAGAGAGAGAGAGAGAGACAGAAAGACGGCAGTCCCACCAGTCTTTACAACACAGCCCACCCCCAGTCTCAGCAGGCTGACGGTTGGCATACCCAGCAGGTGTGCTCAGGAAAGGCCCCAGGAGGGACCAGCAGTTAGCGTAATGGCTATGTTGCTGGACTCCCACGTAGTCGACTGCGGTTTGTGTCCTGGACCTGGTGGCTTAAAACTCACGCTGGGCGCGTGTGCGTGCGTGCCCAAGATCCCGAGAGGAGAATGGAGGAGAAGGGATTGCGGCGTGACCATCCCCCTGGGGGGTGATTTCTCGCTTTCTGTCTCTCTGTCTCTCTCTGTCTTTCTGGTGAGTGTATGCGCCCTATAGCAAAAACCTCTCCAAAAAAAAAAAAGGAAAGGCCCCAGGACACGAACCCAGCACCTTCCCCATGTGGGCCAGCTGTGTTACCACTGTGCTGCCACCTGACCTGGTTTGAAGTTCTTGAATACTTGCTACAGGAAACCTGAGATTTGGAGAAATGATGAATTTTTTTCTCCAAAGGGGTCAGCATGGAACCCAAGATTTTTTGACTGCGACACCTGCAGGCGGCTGGGAGCCATCGCCCTCTGCTGGCTCTGCATTCCGGAAAACCCAAACCCAGTCCCTTCTCGTCAGCTTCACTCGCTCCCCCTCCACGGTCCATGTCCCCAAGTGCTCTCTTCTCTCTTCCTTTTTTACTTTAAATTCTTGCATTTCTATTTACGTTCTTCTTAAACCCATTCTATGCTCGGATGCTTGCCCTATTCGCCGCATGAGATGTCCCTCCACTGCCCTCCTCCAACAACCTGTACCTCAAAGGCTTCTCGTCCTGTTTTCCTGTTTTGTAAAGGCCTGTGAACCTGCCATCTCTCCCACCAAATTGTAAAAAAAATTTTTTTGAGAGACTTTTGCTATAGGCCACATGTGCTCGCCGGAGAGAGAGGGAGAGAGAGACAGAGAGACAGGAAGCGAGAAATCCCAAGGACTCTGCCTTGTGCATGGAGGTATCTCTGAGGCACTTTATTCACGAGTAGAAGACTAATGGGAGTGTGAGGACTCTGTATATTAAGGAGACTTATCCCTGAAGATAAGGCAGTTATAATTGGGCAGTAGAGCTCAGCCTACACTTTGGGTGGTGCTCACCTTCTCAGGTGCTCACTCTTCTGTGGGGCGAGGTGCGTGACGTGAGAAGCCTTGTCAATCAGGGACCTGGCGGCTTGGCTATGCTGCAGCTGCAGCCACTGCCCGCTAGCCGCTGCCCACTAGCCGCTGCCCGCTAGCCGCGGCCCACTAGCCGCTGCCCACTAGCTGTGGCCTGCTAGCTGCTGCCCGCTAGCTGCCGGCGTTTCCCTGAGGCTCAGCTGTATCTGCAATGGCCACTGCCAAACGTCCTGCTCGTCTCTTGCTCAAGCCATCACTGGCATCAGTGGAGGTGGCATAGTTGATCAGTTGGGAGGACTCATTTACAGACTTGATCTAGGCCCAGCAGGTGGCATGGTGTTTGGGGAGCTGGACTCTCAAATGGCCGATCGCAGTTCGAGTCCTGGACCTGGCAGCCTGTTTTCTCACCTTCCCTCTGACTCTCCCTGGTGACCACGCAAATTAAAAAATAATGATACTGATAAGTAAAATAAAATAAAATAAATGAATTTTTTAAAGAAAAGACTTGATTGAGGACACGAAGCTAAATGGCCGCATTTGGTGACATTCGTGCTTTGTGAGAGATGGTGGCTTTGAAGTCATCTGGGTCTTGCAGACAGAAGGGCTGCTCAGCACTTGGCCTGGATCCTGGAAGAGGCGATAATGAATGTGGGGGAGAGCAGCTTGCACAGGAGGGCAGAGGGAGGTGAGTGAGGAGGCGCGTCTTCCAGGGGCTCGCTGCCGCCTCACCTGTACCGCCACGTGTAGCTCTGGTGTTTAGCAGCCATCGCACCGGCTGAGAGGAGGGAGCAGTGAGCCCACGCTGGGGAGGGGACATCACCCTCTGCACAGCGAGGGCCAGCTTGGCTCCACCGAGCTCGGGTCACCATCCTTCATCCCCACCTTTTCCTGCAGTTGTACTCATTTCTATGATTTATTTTATTAATTATTGTTATTTTAAAATTTGCTGTAGGGCACATGGACGCACCAGAGAGTGACAGAGAGAGAGAGAAAGTGAGAACGCGAGCCGCAGACCTGGGACTCAGACTGCAGTTGGCCATGTGGGGGTCCAATGCTTTAACCTGGTCCCCATATCATTATTTTAAAAGGAGAAAACATGATTTTTAAAAAGATAATTTTATTCTCCTATAAATGATCAAAACTAGAGGCAGGTGGTGGTGCAGTGGTAATAAAACTGGGCTCCACATGGCAAGGTTCAGAGTTCAGGCCCCGGGACCTCCTTAGACACACTGGGCACTTGCCTGGGCCCTGGGCTGGTGAGACGCTGGGATCTTGGAGGACCTGTTCAGGCTGCTTACCTCGATCCCTCTCTCCGTCTCCTAGAAGAAATACATAAATCAACTTTAAAAACGAACAAGCAGGAAGCCCTTGGAATATTAGGTTGAAGTAGTCGAAAAGGTGTGAAGGTCTATGTTGACAGAAAGAAAGATGCGAGGATTGTTCCCACCTCTTCAGAAGCTGTCGCCAGACCGACAGACTGCCGTGTGTGTGTGTGTGTGTGTGTGTGTGTGTGTGTGTGTGTGTAGGGGTTGGGGAGGTGGTGGAGGGAGATTCTCGACCAGGGGTTCTCAGAGTGTAGCTCCTGAGCCAGCTGCACCGCCATCCCCTGGGCAGCTGTTGGAAACAGAAAATCCCAGACCCCATTGCAGAGCCACCGTCCCCAGCTCTCGGGCCAGGCCAGGCAGCCCATGTGCTAGCCAGCCCTCTGGTGCTTCTGAAGCCTGTTCAGCTTGAAGACCACTCTCCAGGGTCCAGTCATAATTGGGTGGTCTTAGGTTCAGGGTAACAGAGCTCTTCCTCTAGCCCGTCTCAACAGTCGGCTCTGGACTCCACGAGCCACGGTGAGACGGGGAAGAAGAGGGGTGTGATGTCGAGGCTGACTACACGCCATTTTCCTGACGGTGCCGTTGGCGGCGATCTCAACAGCGGGACCATCCCGGGGCACCCAGTGTCACTTACGGATCATACCCCAGATAGACCCAGACCCCAGATGGTGGCACTCTGTGTTCACTCCCACAGTCACACGAGGGTCTAGCTGACCCAGGGAAACTCTGCAAATGAAAGTTGTGCTTCTCCTCATCTAATCTTGCGTTCTCGCCTGTAAAGAACCACGGTTCTGGGGAGGTCTGCTGAAGATCTCTCCCTTGTGAAGGATAACCCCGTCGGCCAGGGCTGAAGCCTCCTGGTCAGGTGCTGCCGCTTCCCTGCAAGCTGTCCCCGAGCCTGCACGTCCCAGCCCCGTGAGCACAGGCTGCGCGAGCACTCACAGCATCGTGCCTGTTCCACAGCGCGGTCCTTCCTTCGCCCTCTTTCCGTGTCCTCCTTCAGTCTCCCTCTGTCCCATCTTTAGCCCGAAGGATCATACTGTGGGGTTTCCCTTCTTCACGACCTGCTCCACCTCCTTGTTGAAATATAACTGAGGGCCAGCGGATGGCGTGGTGGTTGTGGCGCTGGACTCCCACGTGGCCCACCGCAGTCTGAGTTCCAGACCCAGGAGTTTGAGGGTTATGCTGGGTGCCTGTGCACCTGCATGCCCAGGGCCGTGGGAGGAGAATGGAAGAGAAAGGATTGGCCTCTCACTGTCTCTCGCTGTTTCTCTCTGGCGAGTGCATGAGCTCTATGGCAGAAACCTTACCAAAAAAAAAAAAGAAAAAGAAAGAAAGAAGAAGAGGAAATATAACTGGATGGGTACAGTGGACCGTCAGTGGGATTAATGTCAGCGTGAAAGAGAAATTCAGATTGTAGTTCGAGGGAAATGAATTCCATCCCAGCTGAACCCCAAGTAGGAGGGTAGCCAGTCATTTTTGGATAATTTCTACAGCCGCAGGAAGGTGGTTGGCATTAGTGAGTAAGTTTGTGAGAAATGGAAAGACAGGCCTCTATAGTGTACCTGATGCAACGCATGCCCGGATGTGACCTTTGACTTTTTTTGTTCATTTTGCATTAATTACACATGAACTAGTTCACAACTAATTATTGGGTTGTCAGAAAAGTCATGGTGTATTTTTTTCTACATTTTTCTAAGCAAAAGTGAGTCATGACTTTTCAGACAACCCGGTATTGATCTCCCCGGTGCTTGGCATGGGGTTGTGATGTGAACATTCAAAGATGATTTAGATTTGATCTCTGCTTTCTAGATGCTTATTCTACTTGTATAAACAAAATTATAATCATTCTGATCACTGGCCAGCATTTACTAAGTTCTTCCCAGAGGCTGGGTGTACCATAAACACAGAACACCAGTGGTCTCAATGAATTCTTATCATTATCATGGTGGGTAGGGTGCCTTTAACGCCATCTTATACATGGGGATCCTCAGACGTAATGTAGGGACAACTTGCTCAAGACCTCTAACTAAATGATGGAGTGAAATATTTGCATCCAAACTTCTTGCTAAACTGCTCCTCCAAGTGTCAATCACATAGTTTTTTTTTATTGCCAGAGGGCATACGCACTCACCAGATAAAGGAGTCGGGAAAAGACAGAGAAAGAGAGCGGGGGAGGAGGAAAGCTCTCCCTCCCGTGATGCAGTGCCACGGTCTGCCTTCTCCTCGTTCTCCTTCCTGTTGGGAGTCGGGGACACGTGTGCACACGCCCAGTATGTCTCTCGAGCTGCTGGAGCTGGAATTTGAAGCTCAGATGGCCACATGGGATCTGGTCCTTTTCAACTACTAGGCTGTGGGGCTGGCCCAATGGAAGAATCTATCAGTTTAATACCTTATTTATTTATTTGTTTTTAAAATCACACTTAGGATATTTTTTTCTGCCTAAGTTTTTTTGCCATAGGGCTTGTGTACACATCAGAGAGAGACAGTCAGTGAGAGGGAAAGTGAGAAATCACTCCTCGGGGTGCCTGTGCATGCGTGCCCAAAATCTCCAGAGGAGAATGGAGGAGAAGGACTATGGCATGGCCAGCCCCACGAGGCGATTTCTCACTTTCTGTCTCTGTCTCTCCCCTCTCCAGTGAGCAAACATGCCTTATGGCAAAACCCTATAAATAAATTTGTAGAAAGAATTTGAGTTTCATGGACAATGAGGATAAATATGTAAAACACCCTACAGTTTTTAGTACCTTAGAGGTTTTTTAAATGTAAAATTTATTTATTTTACATTCATTCACTGAACATCACTGCAACATACAAAATGTGATTTCCCATCCAGAATACACTGTACGGTGGCTTAATCATACATGTTATGGTCAACAAATAATTTTCTATTATCTATCTATCTATCTATCTATATGTATGTATATATCATTTTTTTCTCCTATTTCTCATGCTCTGCCATTTCCCACCCTCCTCCCACACTGTGTCTGGTATCTACAATTAATTTCCATTCCTCCCCCCCCCCACATTTTATTGATTCACAAAATATCTTAATTAATCTAACTACTTTCAATAGCAAGTTCAGCTGACATATACATATATGTGAATACATGTTTGACTTTGGGCATGAAACTCTGTGAGTAGAATGAATATCTTATAAAGTAGCACCTAGCTGAGGCTATGTAGCTTACTGTGGTCATTAAATAGGTATTTTTTAATATATTGTTTAACTTCAAGAAAGGCCGTTTTAGCTTTAATAAGTCAGAATAAAAAATGCTAAGAGAAATTTGCTTACAACTTAAAGCCAGGAAACAGGTTAGGATTCTGTTCAAATAGTAGGTACATGAACCTATTGGCAGCTCAAGAGAAGATAAAAAATCCTTTAATCTGGAAGACAAAGCCTAGAAGAAAATCAGTAATGTTTTAGTCAAAAGTCGTAAAATTCTGTTTTACCAGTTCAGTCTCATGCACTTAATCTGTCATGGTCTGATCTTTCCGTTTAAATTCTGGAAGATAACATTCAGCTCTGGACTTGTCCCTACCGTTAGGCCATTCTCTTGATTTTTTTCTTTTTTTTTGGTCCTCTTATCTCAGTGTCTGACTTTAGTTTTCCTGACATAGCACTTTCTTCAGAACTTCTTGGAGAGCTGGTCTGGTGCTGGTAAATTATTTCAGGTTTCGTTTATCTGAGAATGTTCTTATCTTTTCTTCCCATATGAAGGATAATCTTGCCGTGTACAGTATTCTTGGTTTAAATTGATTTTCCCTTAACACTTTTAAATATATTTTCCCATTCTTTCCTTGCTCGCATTGTTTCTGATGAGAGGTCCACTGTTAGCCTGATGGGATATCCTTTGTAGGTAACTTGATGTTTCTCTTTTGCCAATCTTAGTATCTTATCTTGTCTTTGTGGTTTTGTTCAATTCGACTATAACATGTCTTGGAGAAGATCTTCTTGGGTCGATTCTATTTGGGGTCCTTTGTATTTCCTGGGACTGGATCTTCGAATGCCTCTCTAGGTTTGGAAAGTTTTCTTCCAGGATTTCATGGAATAGATTATCAACACCCTTATTAGTCTCCTCACCTTCTGGAGTACCAGTTATCTAGTATTTGGTATCATTTCATGGTATCTAGTATTTCTCATGTATTATTTAATATATGTCTAAGGGTACCTAGTATTTAATGGTATCTAGTATTTCTTATATACTATTCTCATTTGAGGGGACTATTTTCTCAGTCTTTGTGGTAGATTTTTCTAGCCCAGCAATTCTGTCTTTTACATCTTGATATGAGCTTCACACTAATTCTTCTATATGATCTAGTCTGCTTTTAATACTTTCAAGGGAGATTTTGATTTCCTGTATTACAACTTTCATCTCTAACAGTTCCATTGGATTCTTTTTTATGGTGTGTATTTCCTCTTTCAGATCATGTAAGAACTTCCTCACCTCCTGGAACTCATCTCTTTTCTCCTGCATCTTCTGGAGTTCGTTGTCTCTCTTCTCTTGCATAGCTTGTGCCTCTGTGGTGATTTCCGGCCATCTGATGGGCTATACATTTCTTCCTAATTTCTCCAAATTCAATCCGAGTGGTCAGAAGCGTACAGGAGGAGGTGATCTGCAACCTCGCTGCCGTTCCATTTGTGTCCTGTTGTGCAGCAGATTCAGTGGGGATTGAGGAATATTCTGACCATAATAGTATTCAGATGTTTGGCTACGGTTCACTTAGACCTGTCTAGACACTCAGTGTGTGGAGCTGAGCAGCAAGATGATGAAGGTGAAAGAAAAAGGGAAAGAAAACAGAAAAACAAACCCAAAAAGAAAAAAAATTAAAAATTATTTATTTTCACAAAGCGAAAAACGAAAACCAGGCGGCATGCTTGCACGTTGCACGAAAGCAATGGCGGCGTCTTCTCTGAAGGCCTGCACTTTTTGCCTCTTCTAAATGGGAGGGGGAAGGTGCAAATTAGTATGATAAAGGAGAATCTAAGAGCCAAGAAAATACTTTACCTTAATTATTATTATTTTTTTTTTTAGTTTAAAAAATTTAAAAGACAGCGAGAGACAAAGAGAAGGATACAGGGGGTGCCCTAGCACTCTGGAATGGGTTCTGAAGGGTGAAGTCTCGGCAGAAAATCTCCATTAATCTTAGTCCCTGAAAGCAGTCGTTCCCAGCTCCAAGGCAGGCGTTTTCTCTCAGGGCCTTACAACTTTTAGAAGTGTGTGTTCCGACTCCATCTGGATTGAGCGTGCCGGTCCTATCTGGGTGGCTCGACAGCTCTTTACTTCTCTGATCTTATGACGTAAGGACGTAGGCTCAGAGAGGTTAGGTCGTTTGCCTTAGGTCACACCGCTGGTGAACAGTGGAGGTTAGGGCGAAGAAGTTTGGGGGAACAATTAACCCTTTATTTTCCAGTGCTGCCTAGAGATAGTTTATTGGGTCGTTGGGAAAGTCACGACATATTTTTCTGTGAAAAGAGCACCGTGACCTTCCCAGCAACCTAATACAATAATTGTCTCGGATCCTGGACCCTCCCCACAAGCAGTAATTCGTGCCGTGAAAGAGGTGCTATTTGAAAGGCACGTTCTCAGTCGGAGTAAACATGCTCAGGTCTTACCTAAATCTGACCCACCCCGCGCCTACTGGGCCACTGGGCAGCTGGATCCATGAGCTTTCTCTAGATCGAGCCCTGAGTCCTGAACATCTGAGTCAGCTTGGTATGAGCTTCAGTCTCCCTCTCGAACGGGGGCCAAATCCTAACAGAACGAGCCACGGTGTTGTGTATTGACTCCCACGTGATTCGGATACGGCGAGATCGGTGTGGAGGGCTCTTCTGCTATGCCGATGGCCACCTTTCCAGTGTGTGACAGACCCATACACCGGTACAGCCAGCGTTTACCCCGCGCTCATTCATCCGGATTGCCCATGGCCGTGTTTTCATGACCGGGTTGTCGGGTTGTCAGGACCTATTTTTCTATGATTTGCTATGCAAAAATGCTTCGTGACTTTCCTGATGACCCCGCTGATGGGAAAGAGAAAGCACGGAGAAACCCCGCGAGGGAGACAGGCGATGTGGTGTGTGTAGACGGGAAGGGGACAGGCAGCGTAGTGTTAGCATAGGACCTACTCAAGCGTGGGAAGGTCCGAAACGGATACTTGGCTGGTCAGCGCCAAGTCTGCCTGTTTCCCCGCACACCCCCCAAACACAAGCACAGGGAGAGGCGTCCAGGCTGTGGCGGGCGGCCAGCACTTGCAGAGCGGAGACACGGCCCCTGGGGCTGCCTGGGTGTCGGAGCTGGATGCGGGCCTTGACCCTCTTGGCTCTCCCCCTTGCTGGCATAGAAACCCCCATCTGCAGGGGATATCTCTGAACAAAGGTGCTTTCTTGGGATACTTTCCCCATGGCCTGACCCCGGCCTGCCTTGGCGTCTGCCTGCTCTGCTGTTGAAACGCTCAGTGTCCTGGTGGGAGAGCCTCCCTCAGCCTGCCCTGGTGGGATCGCAGTGGCTGGGCAGGGGGGGGAGGGCTGGGGGGAGGGAGGGCAGAGGCAGGGCCAGGGGTGATGGGGACAAAATAAAATAGGCTCTGTCCCCTTCGGACTGAAAAGAACGGCTATCCCAGCAGGTGGAAAGCCTTCCCATCAAGACGTTTCTTTCCTCACTCCTTAATAACAGCAAGCCTGGCTGCAGCCGGACAGCACCTGATACCGAGCAAGCACCAGTCCCTGGGTCTGTGTGGCAGCCTGGGAGGAGGTCAGGCAGGAGGGGAGGGGGGGGAGAGTTCCCCAGCTGCGTGCCCTTGGACGGGAGGTCATGCTCCGTTTCTGGGCCTCAGTGTACTCACCCGTACAAAATGGATAATACGGCATTCCCTGCCTCCTAGGTTTGTAGTAGGAACAGTTAAACGCAGTTGAAAAATGAGGCCACGTCAGGCATTAGTAAATGTAAGGAGTCTTTTTAAAAACTCATTTATGTATTTAATTTTATTTACTACTAGTATTATTAATTTTGCTACAGGGCAGGTGCATTCAGTAGAGAGCGACAGAGAAAGCAAGCTACCAGGTCCAGGACTTGAACTGCGGTCGACCATGAGGGAGTCTAGCACCCCAACCACCACGGCACCTGCTGGCCCCAGAAATCTTTATATCATCTTGTAGAGTTCGGGTCTTAGAGATGTACGTTTTATCCCAGGGTGCGTAGCTTTAGCAGCAAAATTAGAACTAGCATCCAGGTCTCCTGTTTTGTGGGGAGACTTACTTTCGACCCCGCCACTGATTCTTCCGATAGAAGGTGTAGTCTGTGGGAGACAGAACATTAATTTCCCGTGCATGGCTGGGGCGTGCATGTTTGGGGGACCAGCAGGTGGCGCTAAGGTGGATGAATTCCCACGTGGCAGTTTAAGTCCCAGACCGGCAGTCTTGAAAAATCATGCCCAGCACGTATGTGTGTGTGCCGAAAGTCCGGAGCGGAGAATGGAGGGGAGGAGGCTGTGGCATGGCTTTCCTCTGGGGGGTGAGTTCCTACTTTCTCTCTCTCTCTCTTCCTCTCTGGCAAGTGCATGTGCCTTACAGTGAAAACAAAAACAAAAACAAACAAACAAAAACCCAGAAAGCCTGTTTCCTGCCTCCCTTCTGGGGTGTGTCTGGGCCGGGCTTGAGCTAGACGAATCCTGTATGAAATCTGTCTCTGCCCAGGCCCCGTGCATGCTGGAGCAGGTCTTAGAGCCTCTCTGAGGCTGCGGTGTTTGTTCCAGAGTTGGGAGGAGAGAGAAAGGCCGCAGTGAAATCTTCCATGCCCGTTGCAGTGGAGACAGGCTGAGGTGTGCCCCTGGGTATAGAGTCGTGTTTCTCCGTGTCGTTCCAGCCACAGACACCCAGGCCTGGTCACCGCTGAGCCTCCAGCAGCCCCAAGACCCATGCCTTCCTTCCTCCCTCCAGACACGCGCCCTCTGCCCTCTGCCCGAGCCTACAGGACCCCCGTTCACCTTCACGAGCTCCAGTCCCAGGCTAGCTGAGCCCTTCTGGGAACCCCTGCTTCCTGCTGCCTGGCTCCCCACCCACTCTTCCCTCCCGCGTGGGCCTCCTCCCTTCGCTCACTTCTCAGGCTGACTGACACCCCACCTTTCCCAATGCTCGTAGGCTGCGGATGGCTTGGGGCAGCGGTTACCGGTTGGATCCCTACGGAAAACTGCGGCTCAGTGCCCCGGCTGACCTGTGCCCGTGTGTGCGCCTGTGGGCCTGGCTGGCTCGTCGTGAGATCTGGCTCGTCGTGAGATCCTACTGAGGGTGCTTGTCTTCCCGCTCTCGGTCTCTCATGCTCATGAAAGAAAAAATATTAAATGCTTACACTTTTATCTCTAGCTTTTACCATGCCCAAAGTACTAATGGTATATTATTCTTCATTCTTTAGTGTCTCCTGCATGTGAATTTTTCCTTTTTCTTTCTTTCTTCTTTTCTTTATTTTGGAGAGGTTTTTGCTATGGGGCGCGTGCACTCGCCACAAAGACAGAGAGACAGAGAGACAGAAAGCGAGAAATCACCCCCAGGGGGGATGGCCATGCCACAATCCCTTCTCCTCCATTCTCCGCTTGTGATCCTGGGCACGCACGCACATCCACCTGGCATGAGTTCAAGCCACTGGGTCAGGGACTCGAACCGCGGTCGGCTACATGGGAGTTCAGTTAGCCATTATGCTAACTGCTGGTCCCTTTCTTTATTATGTTTTTTTTTTAAGAGAGATTCTTGCTATAGTGTTCGTGTGCTCCCTGGAGAGACAGAGAGAGACAGAGAGACAGAAAGCAAGGAATCACTCCCCAGGGGAGATGGCCACACTGCAATCCCTTCTCCTCCAGTTTCCTCTTGGGATTTTGGGCATGCACGTACACGTGCCAGGTGTGGGTTTTAAGCCTCTGAGTCTGACTTGAACCACGGTCAACTATGTGGGAATCCAGTGATGTAACCATTACGCCATCTGCTGGTCTGAATTTTGTTCCTTCAGAACAAGGGGTGGGCCAGCAGTTGGCGTGGTGACTAAGGTGCTGAAATGCCACATGGCTGACCACGGTTCATGTCCTGGACCTGGCTGCTTACTCTCTCACTTTCCCTCTCTCTCTGGTGAGCTCATATGTCCTACAGAAAAATTAAAAATAGTAATAATAATGAATAAAATTAAATAAACAATTCTTAAAAAAAAAAAAGACAAGGGATTATTTTTCCCCTTTGTGAGAAAAAGAGAGAGAAAGGGAGAAAGGGGGGAGAGGAGAGAGACCATGGCAGACATTTCTGGCAGGGTCTGTGTGCTGTGACCCTTCTGCCTGACTGCCAGCTAGCGAGATGACGGGCATGTGCAGCCCACCTGGCAGGCTCAGGGCAGCCCGGAACCTAAACCTGGGCCTCCCATGTGGCTTCCTGTCTCCTGGGCAGGTGGTGGTGTTACTTCAGTTGGGACCAACAGGTTAGTTTTTGTTTTTGAGGCCATAGGGTGCATGTGCGTAACAGAAAGAGAAAGAGAGTGCGGAAGTGCCCCCGGGGGGCCAGGGCATGCCACGTCCCCTTTCCTCCATTCCTCAATCTTGGGAGGATCCTGGACACGCATGCACGCACAATCCACATGGCCGACTGCAGCACGAATCCCGG
>NW_006159530.1:4497347-4523174 GCF_000334495.1 Tupaia belangeri chinensis | reverse complement strand
CTGCGGCTCAGTGCCCCGGCTGCCCTGTGCCCGTGTGTGCGCCTGTGGGCCTGGCTGGCTCGTCGTGAGATCTGGCTCGTCGTGAGATCCTACTGAGGGTGCTTGTCTTCCCGCTCTCGGTCTCTCATGCTCATGAAAGAAAAAATATTAAATGCTTACACTTTTATCTCTAGCTTTTACCATGCCCAAAGTACTAATGGTATATTATTCTTCATTCTTTAGTGTCTCCTGCATGTGAATTTTTCCTTTTTCTTTCTTTCTTCTTTTCTTTATTTTGGAGAGGTTTTTGCTATGGGGCGCGTGCACTCGCCACAAAGACAGAGAGACAGAGAGACAGAAAGCGAGAAATCACCCCCAGGGGGGATGGCCATGCCACAATCCCTTCTCCTCCATTCTCCGCTTGTGATCCTGGGCACGCACGCACATTCACCTGGCATGAGTTCAAGCCACTGGGTCAGGGACTCGAACCGCGGGCGGCTACATGGGAGTTCAGTTAGCCATTATGCTAACTGCTGGTCCCTTTCTTTATTATGTTTTTTTTTTAAGAGAGATTCTTGCTATAGTGTTCGTGTGCTCCCTGGAGAGACAGAGAGAGACAGAGAGACAGAAAGCAAGGAATCACTCCCCAGGGGAGATGGCCACACTGCAATGTTTCCTCTTGGGATTTTGGGCATGCACGTACACGTGCCAGGTGTGGGTTTTAAGCCTCTGAGTCTGACTTGAACCACGGTCAACTATGTGGGAATCCAGTGATGTAACCATTACGCCATCTGCTGGTCTGAATTTTGTTCCTTCAGAACAAGGGGTGGGCCAGCAGTTGGCGTGGTGACTAAGGTGCTGAAATGCCACATGGCTGACCACGGTTCATGTCCTGGACCTGGCTGCTTACTCTCTCACTTTCCCTCTCTCTCTGGTGAGCTCATATGTCCTACAGAAAAATTAAAAATAGTAATAATAATGAATAAAATTAAATAAACAATTCTTAAAAAAAAAAAAGACAAGGGATTATTTTTCCCCTTTGTGAGAAAAAGAGAGAGAAAGGGAGAAAGGGGGGAGAGGAGAGAGACCATGGCAGACATTTCTGGCAGGGTCTGTGTGCTGTGACCCTTCTGCCTGACTGCCAGCTAGCGAGATGACGGGCATGTGCAGCCCACCTGGCAGGCTCAGGGCAGCCCGGAACCTAAACCTGGGCCTCCCATGTGGCTTCCTGTCTCCTGGGCAGGTGGTGGTGTTACTTCAGTTGGGACCAACAGGTTAGTTTTTGTTTTTGAGGCCATAGGGTGCATGTGCGTAACAGAAAGAGAAAGAGAGTGCGGAAGTGCCCCCGGGGGGCCAGGGCATGCCACGTCCCCTTTCCTCCATTCCTCAATCTTGGGAGGATCCTGGACACGCATGCACGCACACATAGCCAGTGTGTATCTCAAGCCACCGGGGCCGGGATTCGTGCTGCAGTCGGCCATGTGGATTGGGCTTGCTCCACGCAGTGTTTAACCACTGCACTACGGGGCTGGCCGCCGTAGGGTTCTGTTATACTTCCTCTGTGTCCCCTCGCAACAGCAGATCGAGGCTGCATGCAAGGAGGGACACATCCCACGAGCCTCCACCCGGGTTAATGTTACTCTGTGCCAACGCACATTCTGTTCCCTTGGCACCAAGTGCCCCTGCCTCTTTCTCTGCCCTGTGACTTCCGTTCATCTCTGCGTGTGCTGGGCAGCCCTCCCCAGGTCCCTCCCCTGTCCCCTGAGCAGAGCGAGTATGATGTCGGTGCTGGATTTTTCTCCTCTGTTGGCCCACAGTCTCCGTGAGAGCAGAGCCTGAGTCTTCGTCATCTCCACGTCCCGGGTTGTCCCTGGACAGGGCCTCACCCAGGAGGCCACACTGAAGCGTATCTGAGCTCCCGAGTCAATGAACAAGTTCCAAGTCCAGTCTTTTACCAGAACCTGCATTAGATCTGAGTTGAGACCTCCTGGAGAACTATGTCGAAGGCAGGTTCAGAACAGTAGCTGTTGGACTTGGCCCGTCTAAAGCGCCGGGCTCGGGGTCCTGGGCTCTGAATGCCTCTCTGGTTTGCTGCTGTTCTCGGGGAGGATGGAATTCCAGCCCTGTGGTCCAGGGCAGCGGCCGTAATAGCTTCCTCTATATCCTGTCTTCATAAATTCCTCCCTGTTCCCTTCTCTCCTCCCTGCACCCACAACAAACCCCAGGCCCCTTCCTCTACGCCCCCAGCCTGAAAGGTATTTATGAGGCTCAGCCCTGGAGAGGCATCTGAGGCCCATCCCTGCCTCTCCCTTCCCGACATGAGGGTCTCTGGCCCCCCTCTCTCCCCTCCCTGCCTGGACCGACCCCAGATATCTCTCGCCCTGTTTATGGGCCTTTGGGATTTGTCCAGCAACCTGAGATGAGTCCACAAGGCCCCACAGGTAGTACAGCTCCGTCCCTGAGCCATGAACCACGGCCGGGCCTTTCATCTGCAATTGCTTATGTCAAAACCGAGTGGGAGGAACAGCCCTGAACTGTGCCAGACTGTTTTTTCCTTTTTTTTCTTTTCTTTTTTTTTACAAGAAAGGGGAAAGAAAGGCCCTGAGAAACACATCCGAACTTTGTGCCAAGCAAATCCATTTCACTCTGGTAGGCTGTGCGTGGACTTACTCTCCGGTCGTCCCCGCGAGGAGTCAGACTTATGCTGTGCTTGCGTCTAAGTGGCCTCCAGGGCTCTGACGTCAGCTTCTGAGAGCAGCAGTGGTGCTCCTTTCATCTCCGCGGAGGGGTGTCAGTTTAAATTACGAGGGGTCGCTCCGCCTGCATCTGGGCGTGGGAGTCTCTGGCCGTGGAAAGGGCTGCCTCTCCCCTACTCCACTTCTCAGCTGTCTTCAGGTTGTTTGTTTTTATTCTCGGCCACTCAGCGGCACTCCTGCCGGCTCTGGGAGAGATCTCCCAGCTCTGAGAATTGTCCTTTCCCTTGGACAAATCCGTAAGCGTGTATTTTAGGTATTGCCATTTCTGGGATTGAATTAGGCAGGTGTCCCCCTGCCAAAGGAGAAGACAGACTCCATGAGCACCCCGAAGGCAGCCTAGCACCTCCCTGGGGCAGTCGGAGGACACCCCTGCACCCACAGCATTTGCAGCCCGGCCTACAGAAGCCGGCCACAGCTGTGTCCCTATTGGCAGCTGAGTCGCGCATCCGTCTATACTCGGACAGATGCCAAAGGCCCTTCGTCACTCCAGCTTCGGAATCTCTCTTCTCAGATCTGCCAAGACACCTGACATTCCACACTGGGCACGGCTTGGGTAGAGGCGATTTCTGCTTAATGTATGAGGGTGCTTCAAAGAGTTTGTGGAAAAGTGGAATTAAAATACGAGTTTATTTTAGTGCCCAAAAGTGAAAATCCAGGCAGTTTTTCTGAGTTTTGTTTGTTTGCTCATTCAGGTTTTGTTGTAGGGCGTGTACCCTCACCAAAGAGAGACCGAGAGAAACAGGGAGAGGAGAGTAAGAAAGCACCCCCTGGGAGGATGGCCTTGCTACAATCCCTTCTCCTCCATTCCTCCTTGAGATTTTGGGCACACACACACGTGCCCAGTGTGATTTTCAAGTCTCCAGGCCCAGGTCTTGAACTGCAGAGTTGGCCATGTGAGAATTCAGCGCCTTAGCCACCATGCCACTGGCTGGTCCCTCCATGAGCTTTTTGAAGACCCCGTATGTATGGTGCTGACTGGGAGAGAACGCATGAGATCTCGCTAAGTGTGGGCTCCGTGCAGAGTCAGAGCTGCAGAGAGCAGGGCACGGGGTGTGCACGTCCCGATGGAGAACGGCAGGGCAGGAGAGGCGCAGGGCAGGGCTCGGCACGCTGGCGTGCAGGCCAGGTCTGGCCCAGGCCTGTCTGTGGACATGGCTCTATTGGAACACAGCCATGACTGCGTGTTATCTATGGCTGTTGTCATGCTATTCGTACGAAGGAGGAGGAGAGGGGCTGTGATGGAGACCACAGGTCTGCAGAGGCCGGAATGGTTACTCTCTGACATTTTAGACCAAGTCTGTAGATTCCTGTAGTGCCTCTTGGAAGGAAAAATGGGCACTGGACAAGACAGAAGGTGGAGTGAGATACTTCTCAGCATAAAGGAGGCATCAGAGGGAGGGAACGTCCTCTAATCAGTGAGAACACTTCATGGGGACGGGCGGGGCACAGCAGTGGGACACGACTGCGCGAGGCTGACCCACGTCAGGAGGTTCTGCGTTCATCTGCTGAAACTCCCTGAACACGCCAGGCCCCTGCGTGCCCATGATCAGGGCTGGAGGTGGCTGGAACTTGGGGTGGGTGGGTCATGGCGTCGGGACCCATGGGGTGCTGTTTCTCTCTTTCTTTTTTTATGTCTCTGTTGCTTATCCTTATGGAATAAGAAATTAAAGTTTACATTAGAAAAAAAACAAAACAGGGGCCCACTGGTTGCATGGAAGTTAAGGCAACTGGATCCCATATGGTTAACTGGACAGTTCGAGTCCCAGACCCGGTGACTTGAAAAATACACCAGACATGATTGTGTATGTGTGAACAAAATTCCAAGAGGAGAATGGAAGAGAAGAGAAGGGATTTCAGAGTGACCCTTTCCCCAGGGGGTGCTTTCTCACGTTCTCTCTCTCTCTGTCTCTCTCTATGGAGAGCACATACCCTCTAGTCATATAAACAAAAACAAAACTCCAGAAACAAGCCATTATTACTGTTATCACTTTTCTTTCTCTCTTCGCTCTTCCCTTCCTCCCCCTTCTGAAAGTAAATATGTCTTCCTTTCTGTCTTCCTACGAGGGCGTGGAGTGGTGATGGACAGCCATTGCGGTGGCCTCCACGCCCCACAACGTGGGCCCCAAGGCTGGCCTGGGAGAGGTTCTCCTTCCCGTCCTCTGCTGGTTCATGGCAGGGTGGCAGGTCTTGGGAAGTGAGCATGTCCCTGGGCCAGGCTGAGAGCAGGGTTGCAGGAGGGCTCCCAGAGGCCCTCAGCCGTCCTGCCCCTGAGCAAACTCGGGAACCACACTTTCCTTCTGCAAACAGCCCCACCTCCCTCCCTTTGCTCACCAGCACTCACACACTGAAGCCCACGCCACCTGCTCTGCGTTGGCTGAGGTCATGTCTGCAAAGAGAGAAACGGAGGTTTGTGGTGTACACTCTTAACTCAGACCCTCATGGGTAGGAGGCTGGTATTCACTGAAAATATGTGTCTGGGACCAAGAACACGGCTTTCATTTCATGTATTATGTAACACATAAATCATAATAGTGATTGCTATTTACTGAGCACCTGTCACATTCTGGGGGGTGCTAAAGCCTTCACATGCGCCATCTCGTTCAATCCCCGGAATACGGTTGCTTTCCCTGATGAGAAAACTGAGTCCTGAGAGCGTGTCCAGAATCACACATAATAATGAGCAAAGCCAGCGTTTAAGCCGGCGTTGCCGTGACTCCCAGGCCCATGCTGGTGGCTACCACGTCACATTGTTTCCTTGGACGGCATCCACAGGTACAAGCCATTACCATCGTTTCCGACTTTCCGTCCTCACCAGGTACATTATCCTACTTACCATATATAGTCACATCAGATTATGTGACGAATGACTGTAAAAAGAATCAGACCGACTCCATGAGACATTTGCAAATACCAGTTATTAACGTTTTTCGGGGGGCACCCCCAACGGGTATCTCTAGGCTGCGCTCAGCCCCGGTAGTCAGGCTCATGGCCTGTGCATGCACCTCGCATGCGCAGGGAGATGTCAAGATGCAAACTGGGACCTTCCCATGCAGCTTTGGACCACGCTGTGCTGCATGACCGAGCGCCACCTTAGCTGGTCAGCCAATGCCGTTTTATTGACGACACTGGCATAAGACATGAAGTTTCTCAAGATAACACCACGGCCTTTTTCTTTGAGTTGATTTACTTTTCAAATTTCTTCTGTGATAGAGAGAGGGAAACAGGCACTCTGACAGGGGCTCCTCACTCTGCCCAGATCCATACCCGGGTCTTCTGTGTGGCTTCAGTATCACAGAGAGGAGCCCTCCTGCTGCACCGGTGTGGTGGGCCAGCACCATTAGCTGCAGTGCTGCAGTTAACAAGGCATAGTCTTTGATGACCTCACGCCTCTTTTGCAGGGCTGGCATGCCCGGTCCTTGAGGTGGGGTGTCAGCCTATTTCTTTTGAAATGTCACTGAAAGCATGGAGTGCCAGAACGGTGTCTTTTTCACCCCAAGAGTCCACTTCTGGAGAGATGTATTGGCTTCACTAAACAGCAGGACCTAGGAGTCCCCCAGCAAAGGCAAATCCGTGGGATGGATGGCCTTCTTTTCATATTTTCTATCCTCTGCAGGGGCCTCTTATTTCCCTGAGCTGTTCAGTTCTTAAGTGCTTGTTTTTCTCTTGCCATTCTGAAAACCTCCCTCTGGAAGGATTTAGAACCCGTTCATACCGAGATAGGACTCGGGAGCCGCAGTACTCCCTGTGAAAGAGCAGCCTCAGGGCTGAAGACACCAATGTAGCCACCCCTGGGCATGAGGATTCTCACTTCAACTCTCTTTTCTCTCCTGCGGTTTCCTATTTGTGCTCCCGATTCGATTTGGGTGAGGCAGAGGGAGAAGACATCCTGTCTACCACGTCTAGGAGCCACCGGTGCCTGGGCCCTTGGCGGCTTTGCACTGGCAGCACTGTTCCTGACACAGCGGGGTGGGGGCTATGTTCAGCCTGCAGACGAGGAGGCTGAGGCTCTGGGACTTGGTGTACCTTGCCTCAGCTGCCCTTGCACAGGGCGGTGCTGGGATGGTGCAGGGTGCCCACCTCTGTCCTTCCCAGGTATGCCGCAAGGCTCGCGTCCTTTCAGCTCCGGGAGCTCAGCTCTCCCCCTCAGTGTTCACGCTGCGTGTTCAAATGCTCAGAGGAAAGACGCTAGTGCTCGCTCAGACGGAACGAGGGCTCTTTTGGGCTCTGATGGAACTTAGCTGATATCTACAACAAAGCAGCGTATGCAAATGAGCATCCTTGAGGCAAGAGTGAAGAAAAAGTCCACGTTTGCATTCTTTTTAAAAAATGTATAATTAATTTATTTACGGTCATTTACTGTACATCAATACAGTATACAAAATGAGATTTTCCATCCAGAATACATTGCGTATTAACTCAATCAAGGATATTACCATACCTGTTATCATCAACAGATATTTTTCTGTTTCTTGTTTCTTACATATTTAGCTTCCCCCCCTTGATTCCCTCCCTCTCACCCTCTGTCAATTCCCCCTCTCCTCCCACACTGTCTCTGATATGTACAGTTGTTTTCCATGCCTTTGTTTTTTCACATTTTATTGATTCGCTAAAGATATTAATTAATTAAAAAGCTTTCAATAGCAAGCACAGCATATATATATATTTATTTATATACATATATATATTTATATACATATATATGAATGCATATTTGAATTTGGCTGTAAACCTCAGTGAGTAAAGTGAACATACTATAAAGTAGCACCTCACTGGGCTATATAGCTTCCTGCAGTCATTAAATAGGTATTAAAAGGTATATTTAATGCATTTTTTAATTTCAAGAAAAACAGTTTCAGCTTTAATAGATCAAAATAAAAAAATATTAAGAGAAATTTACTTAAAACTTAGAGCCAGGAAAAAGGTTAGGATTGAGTTAAATAGTAGGTAGATGAACCTATCAACAGTTCAAGAGAAGTAAAAAATCCTTAAATATGGAAATCAAAGCATCGAAGAAAATCAGTCACGTTTTGGTCAAATGTATAAAAAAATGTCTATTTTACTAGTTCAGACTCCATAATTAATCTCTCTTCTATTGAATTGGCAGTGTTACTGTGGTCTGATCTTTCCATTTAAACTCTGGAAGTTAACATTCAACTCCGGACTTGTCCCTACCATGAGGCTGGCCATTCTCCTAGTTGTTTTTTATACTCTTATTTCTGTGTGTTCGACTTTAGTTTTCCTGTATAGCAATCCCTTTGGCACTTCTTAGAGAGCTGGTCTGGTATTGGTAAATTCATTCAGGTTTTGTTTATCTGAGAATGCTTTTGTCTTTTTTCCCCATATGAAGGTTAATCTTGCTGGGTATAGTATTATTCTTGGTTGAAATTGTTTTCCACTAACACTTTGAATATATTTTTTCATTCTTTCCTTACTTGCATTGTTTTTGATGAGAGGTCCAATGTTAGCCTGATGGGATAGCTTTTGAAAAGTAATTTGACGTTTCTCTCTTGCCAAATTTAGTATCTTGACTCTGTCTGTGGTTTTGGTCAATCTGGCTATGATGTGCCTTGAGGAAGATCTTCTTGGGTGATTCTATGTGAGGTCCTTTGTATATCTTGGGTCTGGATATTTGAGTTCTTCTCTAGTTTTGGAAAGTTTTCTTCTAGGATTTCATGGAGTAGATTATCAATGTCCTTATTAGTTTCTTCACTTTCTGGGATACGATTATCCAGATATTTGGGCATTTAATGGTATCTAGTATTGTATATTATTCTCATTTTGAGGGGTTATTTTCTGTTTTTTGGGTGAATTTTTCTAGATCAGAGGGTCTATCTTCTACATCTGAGATTCAATATTCTGCATGATCTAATCTGCTTTTGATTACTTTCAACTGAAGTTTTTTTTTGTTTGTTTTTTATTTTTATTTTATTATTATTATTATTATTATTATTATTATTATTGCTGTAGGGTGCATGTGCTCGCCAGAGAGACAGAAAGTGAGAAATCACTTCCCAGGAGGGATGGCCATGCCGTGATCCCTTGTCCTCCATTCTTCTCTTGGGATCTTGGGCATGCATGCACACACGCCCAGCATGAGTTTAAGCCACTGGGTCCGGGACTCAAACTGTGGTCAGCTGCATGGGAGTTCAGTGACATAGCAATTACACTAACTGCTGGTCCTCAATTGAAGTTTTGATTTCCTATATTACAACCTTCATCTCTAACAATTCCATTTGTTTCTTTTTTATGATAAGTATTTCCTCTTACGGATTGTGCAAGAACTTCTTCACTTCCTGGAACTCAGTGTCTTTTTTTCCTGCGTCTTCTGTAGTTCGTTGTCTCCTCTTGCATCTCTGTTAGCTTTGCCACTATGAATATTTTAAATTTTCTACCTGAGATTTCTATGAGGTCCCTTGTATTCTCTGTGGAGAAAGAGTAGTTATTCTGGGGAGCAAGAGGGTAAAGTCTGGGCAGAGGGTCTTTGGTGGTCGTAATCCCATGCATGCATTCTTGATGGGATGTGCAGCCAGACAGTCTTTCACACAGTGGGACCCTAGGTGGTGTGGGGGTAGACTTTACACAGTGGGTCCTCAGGTGATGTGGGGGTAGCCTTCACACAGTGGGACCCTAGGTGGTGTGGGGGTAGACTTTACACAGTGGGACCCTAGGTGGTATGGGGGGTAGACTTTACACAGTGGGTCCTCAGGTGATGTGGGGGGTAGCCTTCACACAGTGGGACCCTAGGTGGTGTGGAGGGATGTAGCCTTTAGTCAATGGTCCCCAGGTGGTGTGAGTAGCCTGCACTGGGAGTGGCCAGAGAGACTGGAGCAGGACCAAGCCCCAGGTCAAGAGTTTTCCCTGGAGAAAGAGGACAGCTGAGCTCTGGGACGCAGAGATAAATGTGGCTCTTGTTAGGGTCCTCTGAGCCCACGTTGTCCTCCTTTTTTATTTTCAAAAACAGAAAGAAGTCTCTCACACAGGGATCTTTCCCAGATCCTAGAAGCACCTTCTAGGAGCACAAAGTCTGTGGATGAAAGAGGTAGCCTGGGAAAGACTGCTGAGTCTGAGATCTTCATTTCCTCTAAGTTACCCCGTTTACATTTACTGGTGGATGTATACAAAGGTATATAAATGCACAAAGGTGCCGCTCACTGCCCACAGGTGGAGGTAGCTGCCCAGGGACACAGGCACTGTGACGCAGCGTGACCTGTCTTGCAGACAAGCAGCTCTGATGGTCGTGTGTTACTGTCAGTGACCTGACGCTGGTCCTCCAGGGCGTTTGTGTTGTTTCCAGACAGGGCCTAACCGCACGGCACGTCACAGTCCTACCCCGGCGTCCTTGGTACCCGGGACTCCTGATGCACACTGCTGTGTCCGCACCGTGGGGTGGGCCAGGAGCCGCACCTGGGCAGCTGTCTGTGGGGACGCCCTGCGGTGGCTGGGCCTCGATGGCCTTTTCAACAGCGAAGTTTCCTATGTCCCCGCAGGGTAACTTCTCTAGATTTAGTCTTTAAAAATGGCATGTAAGAAATAATACTAAGGGCTAGCAGGTGGCGTAGTGGCTAAAGCACCGGGCTCCCACATGGCCGACTGTGGTTCAAGTCCCAGACCTGGCAGACTGAAAGTCGCGCTGGGCATGTGTGTGTGCACATGCTGAAAATCCCAGGAGGAGAATGGAGTGCCAAGTGGCCATTCCATTGGGCGGTGATTTCTCACTTTTCCTGTCATTGTTTCTCTCTGACAAGTACAGAGCCCTACAGCAAAAAACAAGAAAAGGGAAAAAGAAACAACATTAATAACCAACACTTACTGAGTACTTATTACATGCCACGTGGCATGCTGAACATGGTATAAACTCAATTGGTGTAAACTCATTTAATTCTCAGAGCAACCCCAGTGAAGTTGATCCTCTATTATGATTTTGCAGATTAGGAAACCGAGTCACAGAGAGGTTAAGTAAATTGCCCAAGGCCACAGAACATCACACTGTGACAAAGCCCTGAGGTGCAGTGGTGGCCCCTGGGGTTCCCACCTCTGGGCTTCAGCAGTATTTGACAACTGTGGTGGCAAATCAATACCACATAGGTTGGGTTATCACCAGGACTTCCTACTAAGGGATGCAGCCTTTGTAAAGCCATCCCACGAATGTGGATGCAGCTCCTCCAGGAAGTGGCTTTCAGGGAGGCATCACATGGTTTTTTTGCACCTTTCAGGCAAAAGTGATGATGAAGAAAGCCTTTGCAAGTCAGCCCACGGGACGGGGAAGGGAGCCGCCGAAGACAGCAAAGACCACAAACGCCCCAAACGTCCCAGAACCATCCTCCCACATGGCCGACTGTGGTTCAAGTCCCAGACCTGGCAGACTGAAAGTCGCGCTGGGCATGTGTGTGTGCACATGCTGAAAATCCCAGGAGGAGAATGGATTGCCAAGTGGCCATTCCATTGGGCGGTGATTTCTCACTTTTCCTGTCATTGTTTCTCTCTGACAAGTACAGAGCCCTACAGCAAAAAACAAGAAAAGGGAAAAAGAAACAACATTAATAACCAACACTTACTGAGTACTTATTACATGCCACGTGGCATGCTGAACATGGTATAAACTCAATTGGTGTAAACTCATTTAATTCTCAGAGCAACCCCAGTGAAGTTGATCCTCTATTATGATTTTGCAGATTAGGAAACCGAGTCACAGAGAGGTTAAGTAAATTGCCCAAGGCCACAGAACATCACACTGTGACAAAGCCCTGAGGTGCAGTGGTGGCCCCTGGGGTTCCCACCTCTGGGCTTCAGCAGTATTTGACAACTGTGGTGGCAAATCAATACCACATAGGTTGGGTTATCACCAGGACTTCCTACTAAGGGATGCAGCCTTTGTAAAGCCATCCCACGAATGTGGATGCAGCTCCTCCAGGAAGTGGCTTTCAGGGAGGCATCACATGGTTTTTTTGCACCTTTCAGGCAAAAGTGATGATGAAGAAAGCCTTTGCAAGTCAGCCCACGGGACGGGGAAGGGAGCCGCCGAAGACAGCAAAGACCACAAACGCCCCAAACGTCCCAGAACCATCCTGACAACCCAACAGAGGAGAGCATTCAAGGCCTCATTTGAGGTGTCCTCCAAGCCCTGCAGGAAGGTACAGGAGGGAAGAGGGGAGGTGAGGGAGCCGGCCCCTGCTCTCTGTGCACCCTGATCTGTCCGAGATGTCCAAAGGCACATGGGACCGGAGTGGTGGGCAGCTCCAGTCAGAGCCTGTGGATGGGCCAGAACCTACTGAAGATGCAGGCCCTGTGGCCGGCCGGGGCTGCAGTCGGCTCTCCTGTCTCTCATGTGTGCACCCCAGCTCCAAGTGGCCCTGACTCACCCTCCCACTTCACAGGAGTGACGGCAGTCATAGCACCAGTAGGCGTCCGTCGTGGTGTCTACCGAGATGGGGCAGCTGAGTGCCAGAACGCTGTGGCTCGTAGAGGGGCCTTGTTTTGGTCCGACTGATTGTGCTTGGCGTGGCAATATGCGGGTTTCTCCTGCTGCGGTTCCTTCCCTTTTGTTGGACTGTTACTCCACGGCACAGACGTGCCACAGTTTGCAGGAAGGCACGGGAGGGCGTTTGGTGGTATCCGGTTTGGAGCTTCTATAAATAGAGCTGCTGTGAACATTCATGTAAAAAAAAAAACTATATAGGGACCAACATGTGACATACTGGTCACAGTGTTGAATTCTCACATGGCCGACTGTGGTTTGAGTCCCAGACCTGGCAGTTTGAAAATCATGCTGGGTGCGTGTGTGTGCGTGCCCAAAATCCTGAGAGGAGAATGGAGGAGAAGGGATTGTGGTGTGGCCACCCCACAGGGCATGATTTCTCACTTTCCCTTTCTGTGTCTCTCTCTGGCGAGTGCACATACCTTGTGGCAAAAAAATCTTTAAGAAAATTATGTATATAGTTATATATAATTTATGTATGATTATATATAAAGTTATATGTAATTATATGTTTATATATATTATACATTATATATATATAGACTAAGATATATATATATATATACACACATGCCCCCATATATATATATATATATATATAGTACCTTAATGTAATAGGAGCTTATTTTTCTGAATGTCGCCGTGCACAGGTGGGCAAGCCAAGCTGGAGGGGAGCCCTGTGCCCACCACAGGTGTCCGAGGAAAGTCACCATTGACCCTGGAGAGAAGGCACAGAGGGCAAGCATTTGGCTTTTTCTTTCTTTAAAAGATGCTTAAAGAGAGGAAGGAGGAAGGTGCCCTACCAGTGGGGTCCCCACACCTGATCCCCCAGACTCATCAGGCTGGCTCACAGGCGTGCAGTGCATACTCAGGGGGGCCATGGGACGTGACCCCAGGCCTGTGCTATGTGGGTCCAGTTGCTTTGCTGCTGCATCACTGCTGGGCCTCAAGCAGCTGCCCTTTCAAGGACCTTCTGTGGGTTGGTCACATCACTGCCACTCACATGTGGGCCTAAGTGCAGTCCCGTGGCCACACTTTCTGCAAGAGAAGCCGGGAAGGGAGTCTTGTCAGGGCAACCGCGGGCCCTGCTAAGGCAGGGAGTCCGTCAGTGGTAGGAAGGAGGAGGGGACGGGCCCTGGGACAGTGAGCTGTGCCGGCTGTCGGGCTCTTGTCATTTCCTGGCTGCCCTCTGCATGCTGGGTGCCGTCGCGTGCTTGCTGGTGAGAGACAGAGGGAAAGCAAGAAGTCACACTTCGGGGGGATGATCATGCCACAATCCCCTCTCCTCCGTTCTCCTCTTAGGATTTTAGGCACGCGTGCACATGCGCCTGGTGTGAGTTTCTTTTACACAATTAAAAGAGGGAAAAGAAGACATTCGTTCTTTATTGAAGATCATAAAGGAACTGCATTTAAAGGTTTTCACACTGGCTCCCGAGGTCTCTCCTCTGCCTGGGCTGTGTGCTGGCTGTAGCCCAGCAGCTGGGGCTGGCTCCACCTGGCTCTCACTCCAGGGTCCAGGCTGACGGAGTGGTACCCTCCTGGGGCCTGTTGCTGTCCCAAGATGGAGGCAAGAGGCCACGGCAAAGCAAGGAGCCTGTCGAAAGCCTCTCGCTAGGGATCACACACACGTTCCCGGTCCAGAGCAAGCCCCGCCTGGTGCAGGGTGACGCGCACTCCCCCAGGGCAGCGGCCATGGGAGGGAAGGGTGGCATTTGCTGACAGTAACGACCCTCCCCCCACACACCTTCAGACCTCGCAAGACAGTCAACTACAGAGCTCTCCCTCCCCACTGCAGCTCTCTGGGCACCCAGGGCGGTATGGCAGGAAGTGAAATACCCCCGGCAGCCCGCACATGACCTCCGTTCTCCTCTTAGGATTTTAGGCACGCGTGCACATGCGCCTGGTGTGAGTTTCTTTTACACAATTAAAAGAGGGAAAAGAAGACATTCGTTCTTTATTGAAGATCATAAAGGAACTGCATTTAAAGGTTTTCACACTGGCTCCCGAGGTCTCTCCTCTGCCTGGGCTGTGTGCTGGCTGTAGCCCAGCAGCTGGGGCTGGCTCCACCTGGCTCTCACTCCAGGGTCCAGGCTGACGGAGTGGTACCCTCCTGGGGCCTGTTGCTGTCCCAAGATGGAGGCAAGAGGCCACGGCAAAGCAAGGAGCCTGTCGAAAGCCTCTCGCTAGGGATCACACACACGTTCCCGGTCCAGAGCAAGCCCCGCCTGGTGCAGGGTGACGCGCACTCCCCCAGGGCAGCGGCCATGGGAGGGAAGGGTGGCATTTGCTGACAGTAACGACCCTCCCCCCACACACCTTCAGACCTCGCAAGACAGTCAACTACAGAGCTCTCCCTCCCCACTGCAGCTCTCTGGGCACCCAGGGCGGTATGGCAGGAAGTGAAATGCCCCCGGCAGCCCGCACATGACAAGTTCTGCCCTTTTCTGTGCTGCCGAACTCTCAGCCTCTGCATGGCCTTGCACGGTGCAGGGTCCCCCCGGCAGCTGCCAGGCCACCTGCAGGAGGTGTATGCACACAGAAGTGGACACCCCGAGGGAGCTCTGCGGATGGTGACCGGGCAGCAGGGAGCTGCAGGAAGGAAAAGGTCACCTCTATCTAGGGAATCAGGCGAGGCTTTGTGAGCAGGTGGCTCTGAGCTGGGCCTCCAGCAGGGGATAGGGTTTCAGCAGGTGGGGCGGCTCTTGCACGAACCCCCATGTACGGTGGCTTAGCACAGGGTGCGCCTTTGGGATCTGTTCTAATCATTCCAGGGTTCCCAGGCCCAGCCCAAGCAGTGAGGTAAGGGCCAAGTACTTCCCAAGGCCTCCGCGTTGTTCTCCTCACCTGTGTTTTCAGGGAGCGTCTTCAATCCCATCTCCTTCCTCAGAATCGAACCAGCAGGGGCAGGGTCCCTCAGGCCCTCCAAAAGTGGTGCTTCCTGTTCCTCCCATTCTCCCCGCCTGGGTGGCCCTCCGCCAAGTGCCCACATGGCCGGCACATTTGCACGTGTTCCTGTGACCCAGGTCCCGACTGCCCTGCCTGTGTGGCCCCACTGCGTGCACCAGCTACAGAGCTGGAGATTGCTCTGCCGGGTACCAGATGGCTTCTGTCTTCTTCCCTTTGGCCAGGGCTTACTGGGTTAGCAGTGAACATGAATACTCATGAAGCACTCCAACTCACCTAGAGCTATGAGGGACAAAACCGAAAATTCTGGACCATGAATTCACCGGAGGGCAAGAGAGAGCCTTTTTTGTTAAAGATAGGTTTTTTTTTTCTTTTTTTTTTGCTATAGGGTGTGTGCAGTCTCTGGAGAGATAGACAGAAAGCAAGAAATCACCCCCCAGAGGGGATGGCCACACCGCAATCCCTTTGCTCCATTCTCCTCTTGGGATTTGGGCACATGCACACACACACACCTGGCCTGAGTTTTAAGTCGCCCGGTCCAGGAATTGAACCATGGTCGATTATGTGGGAGTCCAGCAACATAGCCACTACACCATCTGCTGGTCCTGAGAACCATTTGTTTTGCAGAGTGATTCGCACCCTCGGTTGTCCTTAAGTAAGCTAGCGCGTGTATGTTATAGCTGATGCCCAGACCAATTTCCTTCATGTCTGAGGACCTCTCCAAGGCCTCGTTTTCAGGGGAGCAGGAACCCAGAGCACCTCTTGGGAATGTCCACGTAAATGAAAAATTATTCCTTTCTTTGTCTCTCCAGTGAGGGGCTCTTTGCCTGAGTGAAGGAGGTGTCTCTGTCTGGGTCTATGCTGAGCATTGAACACTAGACAGCTATTAAGAGGCAACCTGCTGCTGGAGCCAACCTGCTGCTGGAGCCATCAGGTGGCATGGCGGCTAAGGCACTGGACTCCTACATGGCCAACCATGGTTCGAGTCCAGGACCTGGTGGATTAAAAATCATGCTGGGCACGTGTATGTGTGAGCTCAGAATCATAGGAGAAGACTGGAGGAGAGGGGGTTGGGGCGTGGCCATGCCCCCTGGGGGGCGATTTCTCACTTTTCTTCTCTCTGTCTCTTCTCCAGACGGAACATGAGCGCATGTTCCCTATGGAAATACAAATGCACAAAAAACTAAAGGAAAAAAACACGAAAGGTGCATTAGCCCGGCCTCCCTGTGCTGCCTCCTCAGCCAAGCCGCGACATCGCTGTTTGTTTGTTTCTTTTATTTTAAATTCTTTTATTTAACTTTATTTACTCATTTATTTTAATTTGCCCAGAGAGGGACACAGTGACAGAGTGAGAGAGTAAGAGAGAGAGAGGGAGGGAAAACGAGGAAGCAGCCACCAGATCCAGGTCCTGAACCGTGGCCGGCCACGTGAGCGCCCCAACATAGCCACTACACCATCTGCTGGTCCTGAGAACCATTTGTTTTGCAGAGTGATTCGCACCCTCGGTTGTCCTTAAGTAAGCTAGCGCGTGTATGTTATAGCTGATGCCCAGACCAATTTCCTTCATGTCTGAGGACCTCTCCAAGGCCTCGTTTTCAGGGGAGCAGGAACCCAGAGCACCTCTTGGGAATGTCCACGTAAATGAAAAATTATTCCTTTCTTTGTCTCTCCAGTGAGGGGCTCTTTGCCTGAGTGAAGGAGGTGTCTCTGTCTGGGTCTATGCTGAGCATTGAACACTAGACAGCTATTAAGAGGCAACCTGCTGCTGGAGCCAACCTGCTGCTGGAGCCATCAGGTGGCATGGCGGCTAAGGCACTGGACTCCTACATGGCCAACCATGGTTCGAGTCCAGGACCTGGTGGATTAAAAATCATGCTGGGCACGTGTATGTGTGAGCTCAGAATCATAGGAGAAGACTGGAGGAGAGGGGGTTGGGGCGTGGCCATGCCCCCTGGGGGGCGATTTCTCACTTTTCTTCTCTCTGTCTCTTCTCCAGACGGAACATGAGCGCATGTTCCCTATGGAAATACAAATGCACAAAAAACTAAAGGAAAAAAACACGAAAGGTGCATTAGCCCGGCCTCCCTGTGCTGCCTCCTCAGCCAAGCCGCGACATCGCTGTTTGTTTGTTTCTTTTATTTTAAATTCTTTTATTTAACTTTATTTACTCATTTATTTTAATTTGCCCAGAGAGGGACACAGTGACAGAGTGAGAGAGTAAGAGAGAGAGAGGGAGGGAAAACGAGGAAGCAGCCACCAGATCCAGGTCCTGAACCGTGGCCGGCCACGTGAGAGCCCCCCGCCCCACCCATGCCACCTGCCAGCCCCAATGTCACTGTTTCTCGTGTTCATTTTCTTCCAGGTGAGGGAGACTCTGGCTGCAGAGACAGGGCTGAGTGTCCGGGTCGTCCAGGTGTGGTTCCAGAACCAGAGAGCGAAGGTGATCTGCCCCTTACTGTCTGTCCCCGTGTAGTGGCTTCCTGGACTGACAGCAGGAGGGCACTGTACTGCTGCCAGCTCTCCTGACGAGCCCTTGTCCCAGATGTCCGTCACCACAGCCTGCAGAAGGGAGAGCCCACACGTTTGTTTTCATGAAATGACTTCTATTTTCCTAGTGGCAATGGCTGTGAATTTGGCCAGCCACCTGTACAAATAAATGTCTTTCTGTCTTTTGGTAAAAGCATGTTCTTTAAGTCACATTTATTTAGCCCAGATACCAAAGTTCTTTTAAAATCTCGAAGAGAAGACCCCAGCGGCCACACCTGACTGACTGGTCTAAGACAACATTCTGTCTCCCTCACCTGCCCCGGCCTGCCCCTCACTAACTGAAGCCACGGCCTCCTCCTGCGTCCTCTGGGCCCTGCCTAAGTCTGTGTCCCCCTGCCGAGGTCTTTGTGTTAGACCTTTCACTTATTCATCTTCCTGCCCCAGGAACATTAACATATGTGCCTGTGGTTCTGTTTCTCTAAGGTCACATCCTTGCTGGGTGGTAATTACTATTGCCCGCTTGCTAATTGATCATGATTGGTTAGCTGAATTCCTGGGACATGGCTGTGGATGTGTTCCTTTAGGAAAACACGCCATGGTGCAATACATGTCAGGGACCCATAGCCTGTGGCTTCATAAAGCAGAGGAACCCAGCTAAAGCTCTGAGAAATCTTGCAGTCGAGAAATAATAACAGTAAAAACACCGAGTGTTGACTTTCACGTACTTGCACACATCCATTCAAAGTACACAGACACCTCGACTTACAACGGGGTCATGTCCCAGTAAACCCAACGTAGGCTGACAATGTCGTAAGTTGAAAATGCATTTAATACACGTCCTCTACCACACACGCCAGCTTAGCCTCCCCGACCTTGCATTCTCAGAGCACACACTGTCACTGACAGTGGCGACATCACCTAACGCAAAGGCTGTCTTAGGACCAAGTGTTGGCGGTCTCGCGCGCACTACTGACGGCCGTTGCAGTGAGGATGTGGTTGGATGGGTGTGGGATGAGTGGTGTCTACTAATGTGTTTGGCCAAGTCGGAAACCTTGAATTGAGCCATCGTTAAGCCGGGGCTCGTGCATATGCTAACATCTCATGGAACCCTAAGGTTTCACAGAACACAGTTTGAGAAACGCTGGTTAAGACGTTCTTTCAGGGAAGTTTGCACGTTAACAGGGTGCTCTGGAGACCAGCTCCTAACCCAGAGGTGTGGCTCTCCCTGTTCAGCCGTTGGCACCTCTAACACAGGACCGGCAGACTGGGTTGGGGAGGCAGCCTTTGGTCTGCGTCGAGGCTGGGCAGCAGAGCCCGCGGCCCCCGACTCACGAGCTCACGTGGACTGCTACTGCAAAGGCTCGAGCCCCACGCTGCTGGGAGGAGCTGCACCGGCATTCCCAGTCTGCAGTCCTCCCACGGCTGCGGATCTGACTAGAGGGGCGTTCCTCCAGGGTGACCCCTTCACTGAGAGAAAGCAGGGAGACACTCGCGGTCCCCTTCCTGTGGGCACTGCTGCAGACCCCTGACCCTGACCCTCCTGTCCTCTCGTCCTCAGATGAAGAAGCTGGCCAGGCGGCAGCAGCAGCAGCAGCAGGACCAGCAGAGCACCCAGAGGCTGAGCTCCGGTAAGCTGGCTGCGGTCCGCCACCCTCGCCGTGCCCACTGCCTCCCAGGGGCCTCTGGACGCCAGCTCTTGACTTTTCTGTGTGTTCATTCATTTCTTTCCTCCATGAGTGAGGCAGGGTGACAGAGAGACAGCACACAGGGTCTAGATGCCGCGATCCACTCCTCCTCACTCTGCCCTGGATCGGGGGCACTCGCGTGTCTGGGGTGCTCGGGGAGGTCGGGATGTGAGCCCAGAACCCCCCTGTGCATCAGCCTCGCACACCTCACGCTTCACTGCTGTGCTACTGTCTGGCCTCCACCCGCTTTTGAACGATGGAGGCCTGGTCTAGTCCTGTGTGGTGGATGAAACGGTCCAGTCAGGGTTGGGCCGTGAGGATCAGGGAGCGGATGGAGGGTGCCAGGGCTGCAGGGGTGAGCAGGGGCTCACCGTCTCCTGAGCTCCCTTGCCCAGATCCACCATCACACTGGGGGCTGTGCCAGGACTGTGCAGAGGCCCAGGCATGTCCAGGGTCAGTCTTATCCTTACAGGCCAGTCAGCTACTGTGACCAAAGTAACAAAAAATAGTAAAATAGTGATAGTGTCAGCCCTTTGGTAGTGGGTCCTCGCACGTGCCGCCTGACTCCTGCAACACCTCCCTCCCTGCAGTGGGCAGAGAAGTCACCATTGTCCCCTCTTACAGAGGAGCGGAGATGACCAGACCCAACGTGCTCCTAGATCAGTCGGGGATGCAGCGGGACTGGAACCCATCTCCCTGACTCTGTTTCACCAGGCGCCATTGCCTGGTCCACCCCTGCCCACATGTACCCATTTTTTGTTTGTATTTTGTTGTTTTGAAGACTAGTATGGGGATTTATAGGGACCAGCAGTTAGCGGAATGGCTATGTCGCTGAACTCCCATGTAGTTGACCGCAGTTCGAGTCCTGGACCAGATGGCATAAACTCATGCCAGGTGCGTGTGTGCGCGTGCCCAAGATCCCGAGAGGAGAATGGAGGAGAGGGGATTGCGGCATGGCCATCCCCCCTGGGGCGTGATTTCTTGCTTTCTGTTCTGGTGAGTGCACACGCCCTATAGCAAAAACCTCTCAAAAAAAAAAAAAAAAAAGAAAGAAAGAAAGAAAGAATAAAAAGAATAGTATGAGGATTTATGAAGCGGTCAAGAGGAACAAGGATGGAAACCATTAAAGAAGTGAAATGAAAAAAAAAAAAACTAAGAATCACTGTATTAAACAATGCTATCCTTTTTTAAAGAGTTATTTATTTAATTTTATTTATCATCATTTTTTACTTTGCTATAGGACGCATGTGCTCACTGGAGAGAGAGAGAGAGAAAGCCACTAGGTCCGGGACTCAAACCACAGTCAGCCATGTGGAAGTCCAGTGCCTTAACCACCATACCACCTGCTGGCCCAACATTAAGATTTTTTTAAAGAATTTTCTAAGAATTATTTTACTTGTCATTATTATTCTGTTATTATTTTTAATTTGACTGAGGCTAGACAGAGAAAGAGAGGAAGGGAACGTGAGAAAGCAAGCTGCCAGGTCCAGGACTTGAACCGCAGTCACCCATGTGGGAGTCCAGCTGACTAACCACCACGCCACCTGCCAGCCCCCCAATGTTGCCATTCTTTTCTGTTGTTGTTGGCCCTCCCTCCTAACTACTTTATCATACTCACATATTTTTTTACTTCAGTTTAGTGAAGGTGGCAAATCATATTGAATAAAATATCAGGGAACATGTGGAGGGAACCCACATATTAATATTGTATGACCCGTCTGTCTTCCCATTTACCCCTGCCTGCAGGTGGGGTGTCACGGGGATGGGATGCTCATTGTTTCCTGAGCAAGATGCAAAGTTCAAAGAATATCCTTGATTTTGTTTGCATTTTCCATTATCAACATTCTTTTTCACTTTTTCATAAATGATTATTATTATTTTATACTATATCCAGCATTGCTGTTCCTTTTTTTTTTTTTTTTGGAGAGGTTTTGGCTATAGGGCATGTGTGCTCAGCAGAGAGACAGAGAGACAGCGAGAAATCACACCCCAGGGGGATGGCCATGCCGCGATCCCTTCTCCTCCATTCTTCTCTTGGGATCTTGGTCACACACGCACATGCGCCCGGCATTGAGTTTAAGCCACAGGGTCTGGGACTTGAACATTCTTAAGGAGACACTTGGCATCACCCCTCCCACCCTCTGTGTGCGCTTTCTGCTTCACGCTCTCTGCCCGTGTTTCACCAGGCGCCATTGCCTGGTCCACCCCTGCCCACATGTACCCATTTTTTGTTTGTATTTTGTTGTTTTGAAGACTAGTATGGGGATTTATAGGGACCCGCAGTTAGCGGAATGGCTATGTCGCTGAACTCCCATGTAGTTGACCGCAGTTCGAGTCCTGGACCAGATGGCATAAACTCATGCCAGGTGCGTGTGTGCGCGTGCCCAAGATCCCGAGAGGAGAATGGAGGAGAGGGGATTGCGGCATGGCCATCCCCCCTGGGGCGTGATTTCTTGCTTTCTGTTCTGGTGAGTGCACACGCCCTATAGCAAAAACCTCTCAAAAAAAAAAAAAAAAAAGAAAGAAAGAAAGAAAGAATAAAAAGAATAGTATGAGGATTTATGAAGCGGTCAAGAGGAACAAGGATGGAAACCATTAAAGAAGTGAAATGAAAAAAAAAAAAACTAAGAATCACTGTATTAAACAATGCTATCCTTTTTTAAAGAGTTATTTATTTAATTTTATTTATCATCATTTTTTACTTTGCTATAGGACGCATGTGCTCACTGGAGAGAGAGAGAGAGAAAGCCACTAGGTCCGGGACTCAAACCACAGTCAGCCATGTGGAAGTCCAGTGCCTTAACCACCATACCACCTGCTGGCCCAACATTAAGATTTTTTTAAAGAATTTTCTAAGAATTATTTTACTTGTCATTATTATTCTGTTATTATTTTTAATTTGACTGAGGCTAGACAGAGAAAGAGAGGAAGGGAACGTGAGAAAGCAAGCTGCCAGGTCCAGGACTTGAACCGCAGTCACCCATGTGGGAGTCCAGCTGACTAACCACCACGCCACCTGCCAGCCCCCCAATGTTGCCATTCTTTTCTGTTGTTGTTGGCCCTCCCTCCTAACTACTTTATCATACTCACATATTTTTTTACTTCAGTTTAGTGAAGGTGGCAAATCATATTGAATAAAATATCAGGGAACATGTGGAGGGAACCCACATATTAATATTGTATGACCCGTCTGTCTTCCCATTTACCCCTGCCTGCAGGTGGGGTGTCACGGGGATGGGATGCTCATTGTTTCCTGAGCAAGATGCAAAGTTCAAAGAATATCCTTGATTTTGTTTGCATTTTCCATTATCAACATTCTTTTTCACTTTTTCATAAATGATTATTATTATTTTATACTATATCCAGCATTGCTGTTCCTTTTTTTTTTTTTTTTGGAGAGGTTTTGGCTATAGGGCATGTGTGCTCAGCAGAGAGACAGAGAGACAGCGAGAAATCACACCCCAGGGGGATGGCCATGCCGCGATCCCTTCTCCTCCATTCTTCTCTTGGGATCTTGGTCACACACGCACATGCGCCCGGCATTGAGTTTAAGCCACAGGGTCTGGGACTTGAACATTCTTAAGGAGACACTTGGCATCACCCCTCCCACCCTCTGTGTGCGCTTTCTGCTTCACGCTCTCTGCCCGTTTGTTCTGAGGGAAGCAGCCACCCCTGAGGACACCTGAGCTAGGAGGCCCGCAGCCATGGGGTCCACCCAGTGGGGCACCCAGGCATCCGGCAGCACGAGGTGAGGTGTACCAGTCTGTTCTGTTGCTAGTGACAGAAGATACATGAAACTAGGGGATTAATAAAAACAGAAGTTTTTTCAGCTGACGGTGAGATTCAAGATCCAGGGGCCACACCAGGCAGGGTCTTCCAGGGTCCCCAGCACACCATGAGGGTGAACGCAGAGTGGATAGTGCGCACGCGCCAGTCTGCTGTCGCACTCCCTGTTCCTGTCCATGCCCAGAGCCGATCCCGGGCCCAGTCTGGCGCGGTTGGGCCTGAGCTCTCAGACACTCACTCCATAGTCCGATGGCATTCTCACCCTCTCACCCATCATGAACAAATCTCAGCGAGTTTGCCCGCGTCTGTGCCTTGGGCTCTGCATCCACAGAGTGGGGCTGTCTCACAGGACCTCTGCAAAGTTCGGGGCGGTCACAGGGACGGGAAGAGCTCGGGAAGAGCCACGGGGCTGACTCCACCTAGGCAAACCTTGCGAAGCGGAAGGGCCCATGGAGGCATTACGAGAGCGCAGACTCCTAGCGTGTGGGTCCTGTCGGAAGACTTCGAAGAACCCCTGAGGGTAAATGGAGATAGCAGGGGGTGCCCTCAAAATCCACCTGCCCCCCACCCCATCCCTGTTCTCTGAGGTGATCCCTGATGGCTGTGGCAGGGTACACTTCATTATACAAAAGAGGAAGCAGAGCTAGGGAAATAAAGTTACCTAGCTATGGTGACACAGCTCACGTGGTCATCGTCCCCCAAGATGGCCCTCCATGACTTCTGGCCCATGTGTGGCTGCTTCTGACATGGAGCAAGCGTGACCAGATTGTGATTCTGAGACTAGGACATAAAGGACAGACGGCTGTTTCTTTCTTACTCTTTCTTCCCTTTCCTTTCCTCTCCCCTTTCCTTCCCTTTTCCTTTTCTTCTTTTCCTCTCTTTTTCCTTCCCCTTCTTCCTTTCCTCCCTCCCTTCCTTCCATTCTTTCTTTCAATTATTTATTGTCCCAGCCATGGTGGCATAGGCAAAAGAAGACTAATTTTATTGAATTGATCTGCAGTGCTGGGAGCCACATGGCTGACCGTGGTTCTGATCCAGAGCTGACCTTAAGCATGCTGGGTGTGAGCGTGCCCAAGGTTCGGACCAGCTGGAAGGCTGGGGCAGGGGAGCATGGCGTGATGAAACACTGTCAGGGTGCCTCTTTCTATTTATTTGTCCACGAGAAAGATGGAGAGATACAGAAGTCACCCGCATGCCGCCCTCCACCCCAGCCTCATCCAGCTAGGACCATGGGCATGTGCATGACCTGGCACATATGGGAGTCCCCGGAACGTGAACCTGGGGCCTGCCCATGTGGCCCCAGTTGCGTTACTGAGGCACCACCACCTGGCCCTACCAAGTGCAGTTTCCCTGGGCTCATTCGCTCGAGGGGAGCGGCTGTCATGTGTGAGGGCAGTGGCCTCTGTGGAGATCCGCACAGTAGGGCAGCAGTGGACACCTGGTGGTGATGGAGGACAAATGTACAGGATGCCGGGTGGCCTCTGGGCTGCGTGTGGAGAATGACCTGTCCCCTTCCTCGCCCCACAGCTCAGACCAACGGCAGCGGGAGCGCTGGGATGGACGGGATCATGAGCCCCTACACGTCTCTGCCCACGCCGCAGCAACTCCTGGCCCTTGAGCAGAGCGTCTACAGCACCGACCCCTTCCGGCAGGGCCTCACCCCTCCCCAGATGCCTGGTGACCACATGCACCCCTACGGTAAGGGTAAGGCAGGTCCCACGGGGCCATCCCGCCTGCCGTGGGTCTTCATTCCTACCCGGCACGTCCCTGCAGGTCCCGTGTGCTAGAGCGCCGACGTAGAACAAGTACTCAGAACACACTAGAATCGCTGGGCCCAAGGCTGCAGAAGAAAGACCCACCTGCGTATTCACTTACCTGTCCTTTCACAGTTCTTATCTGTTAGGAGGAGGCTGCCCTCTCACTGTAGACCGAGTTTGGGCTAGATTAAAGCACCTACGATCTGCAAGCAGAATCGATGCTGATGCAGGCACGAGTCTGTCATTACACTTTTACTGAAAGAAAGAGAACGCATCAAAGCACAGAAAATGAGTTTAGAATTGGGACCAGCAGTTAGCATAATGACTATGTTGCTGGACTCCCATGTAGTCGACTGTGGTTCGAGTTCTGGACCCGGTGGCTTAAACTCACACTGGGCGCGTGTGCATGTGTGCCCAAGATCCTGAGAGGAGAATGGAGGAGAAGGGATTGCGGCGTGGCCATCCCCCATGGGGGGTGATTTCTCACTTTCTGTCTCTCTATCTCTCTCTGACCTTCTGGCGAGTGCACACGCCCTATAGCAAAAACCTCTCAAAAAAAAAAAAAAAAAAAAGAAATGAAAAAAAAAAAAAAGAAATGCATTTAGAACTGAACCACTGTACTATGGACACCAGTAGGCCCTCCGATTTCAGTCATGAAACATAAACTGACTTATGAGGTGAAAAACATCTCACCTGCACCTCCAACCCCCCAACCATGTTAGGTGAGGGGTCGATTTAAACGCGCGGTACTCAGAGCGCCACTTCCCCACCTGCCCAGCCTGTTACTTAAGCTCGTGGACAAGAGCCAGGGGCCTGGACAGCCAATGGGACAGAGTGACCTTCAGAGTGGAAGGCAAATTCATTCTCAGGGCCAAATATAGGCAACTATTTTTTCTTTCTTTCTTTCTTTCTTTCTTTCTTTCTTTCTTTCTTTCTTTCTTTCTTTCTTTCTTTCTTTCTCTTTCTTTCTTTCTTTCTTTCTTTCTTTCTTTCTTTCT
>NW_006159530.1:4486780-4497153 GCF_000334495.1 Tupaia belangeri chinensis | reverse complement strand
GATTGGCAGAAAGACAGAGAGAGACAGAGAGACAGAAAGTGAGAAAGCCCTCCTCAGGGGGGATGGCCATGCCACAATCCCTTCTCCTCCATTGCCCTCCTGGGATCTTGGGCATGCACGCACACGCGCCCAGTATGAATTCCAAGGCCCCGGGTCTGGGATTCAAACTGCGGTCAGCCATGTGGAAGCCTAGTGATGTAACCACCATGCCATCTGCTGGCCCCAGCAACTGCACTTTCACATGGTGAAGGCCAGTGGTGATGCAATGAGTGCATGGAACCACACTGGGCCGTCTGGGATAGGCTGCCCTGGCAGGTAAAGTGCGGTTTTACTCAGCAAGCCTTCCAGGTAGAAACATCAGAGACAGAGGCCGCGGCTCACAGATTTTCTCAAAAATGTTTTTGCCCTTGTTAAAAAAATTTCTATTACTAAAACCACCCCAACTTTCTATACCACATATTCAGCAAATGTTGATTAGACCTGGCCCTCTGCAGGCCAACTGCATTCAACCCTATAATGCTAGATACAGGGGTCTTCCAAAGTTCATGGAAAATGCATATATATATATATATATATATATAAACTATATATATATATATAAACTATGCATGGATTTCAGAAGATTTTTGCACCAAAACAAACTCGTACTTTAAGAAAAGTTTTATTTCTCCCATGAGAGAGAGACAGCATGCTAACTGGCTCCTGATACCATGATCCACTACCAGCTTCACCCAGGTCCAGGTCATGGGCACCTCTGTGCCCAGCACACCAGGGAGGTCTCAGGATATGAACCCAGAACCTTCCCATGTGGGTCTGACCTGCAGAGCACCACAGTGTGCCACTGCACCACCACCGGGCCCCCGAACTCCTATTTTCACTGTGGTTTCCCACATCCTTTTTGAGTCCCCTCACAGAGCTGTGCGTGGCCGTGTGTCTGTCTTTGCGCACGTAGGAGACACGTACCACCTCACGACACTCTTCACTCTGCAGCTCTGCGGAAGCCAGGCGAATGAAGTTTGTTTGCAAATTTCTAAATTTTCAGAGCCTCAGGGTCTTGTTACTAAAAGACCCTGTGGTATAATGAAGCCCCTGACAAGTTTTACTGACCCAAGCTGTCCCACTTCCATTTCCTTGATGTGGAGGAGAGCCATGCCTCCAGGCCCAGGGCAGGGCCCCTCAGCTGCTCTATCAGGGGAGTCCATTAAACAAGGGGAGCCCCCCAACCTCCCCTTCCTTTGTGGTACAGATTTGGGGTCACGCTCAGTGCTCCCTTGCTGTTTGCAAGGACAGATGTTACTGTGGGAGGTTTCACAGCCTCACAGGAAGAGCCAACGTTTGTTTTCTTAGCTCCCTTCCTTCCTTCCAGAACCATCTTCGACGCCCCTGTCAGGTGGGAGGAGCCTGGCGCTCTCTCACCGGCCCCTGGGGCCCAGGCCTGCCTACCCGCTCCCTGGCTGGCTAGACGCTCTGACGTTTGCTTACGCTGCACTCAGGGTAACGCTCTGTCACAACCAGCGTACTTGGTTTGCACGTGTCGCACGTTGGACAAGAGCTCCCTGCAGACAGCAGACTTCCCGTGGGCCGGTGTTACGCCCCCTTCTGCTTTTCCGCATCTAGTCCCCTGCCCCACCCTGTCCTCAACACCCCCTAGGAAGTCCCACCAGAGGACTGGTTCAGGCCCCACCGGTGGAATTCATGTGCATTTGTGAGCCCTGGCAGGGCGAGCTGCCTCCACACCCTCACGCCTGTGTTTCTCCTCCCTTTCAGGTGCCGAGCCCCTTTTCCATGACCTGGATAGTGACGACACCTCCCTCAGTAACCTGGGTGACTGTTTCCTAGCAACCTCGGAAGCCGGGCCCCTGCAGTCCAGAGTGGGGAACCCCATTGACCACCTGTACTCCATGCAGAGCTCTTACTTCACCTCCTGAGCCCCCTGGAGCTCAGCGCCAGGCTCCTCTGCGGGACCGCCTCACTCAGTGAGAGGTCGCTGGCTTGACGCCGGGAGCCCAGGGAGGAGAGGGGCTGGGGAGGGCGTTTGGTCGGGGATGCTGTTGTTTAAGGATGTGGGTAGCTCAGCGTTTCTGAGGACTGAACATTACGGATTGCATAGTTTAATGTTTCTAATACGAGTCTTAGCGTTAGATAGGAAGATGTGTTTATCAGTAAGGACAGGGACTTTGCAGATAGACATCCTCATGCAGACTAGAAACCTAGGGACCCCTAACAGCTTCCCACAGCTTTGGGGAAGCGCTCTTGAGAGGTGTGTTTGTCTATCCACCTATCCGCCCACAGACAGACAGACAGACAGACAGATAGCTGTATGTGTGAGTGTAACCTTTCAGACTTTATCATCGAAGTTTATTCCTGCTTATAACAGACACCAACTGTACAGCAAAAGTAACTTTATTTTCAGTGTGAACTATATTTAAGGAAATGCTTGATGCACTTAAGTTATAAAATGAGATAATTTACTTTTATAAACTTTATTTTTAGTTTGAAGAGACTTGTCAGCAGGACGAGGAGGGCTGTGGCAGCGGGCCCCATCACTCTGCGTGCTTGATTGAGTTCGTTGTTCTGTCCGAGTGCCGTTGGGGTCTGGAAGCAGCCCTGGGTGGCTGACAGGTTCTCTCGTGGAGCTCTGCTTGTTGGCTCCCTGGGCTTGGGCGGGTCAGAACAATTCCTGAGCGTATTCTCAGAAGATGCCCAGCCCTGCCCCCTGGGTGTACTGCTCTACCCGGACGTGTGGCTGTGTGGGGAGCGCTGGTTTTGCTCTAGAACGTGTGTGTCTGCAAGTGTGGGTGAGGTGGACACCATGCACCTACCCTGCCGGGGGCTTAACTCACCCCCGGAGCACATGAGCAGGACAGAGGCCAGGGTCCCATACCTGTTTAAAGCACAGCCAGACCACTACCTTGGCCAAGGAGGGCCCTTCCCCCAGAGCCCCTCTGCAGGCTGGGTTAGCAGAGGTGCAGCTCAGGGCAGCTCAGGGGCTGTCAGAGCCTTCCAGTGGGAGGAGGCCGAGGCGGAGCTGAGGGTAGGGGAAGGCGCGTGGTGTGCTAGAGCAGGGGTCGGTCATTTAGCACCCGCAGGCCTACTGTGTACAGCCTGCCCGCTCAGAATGGCTTTTACAGCTTGAAAGGGTCATTTTGAAAAAGAGGAGACTGCATGGCAAACCACGAGGCCCAGAGAGCCCAGTGGCTTCACTCTCTGCACCCTCAGGACAGTGCTGAGGGTGGCTTCTCTGGCAGTCTAATTCTAAGCAGCCTCCTGGGCTCATCAAGGCAGAGGGGTCTGGGTTGGGACCTGAGCTCTTCCTCCTGGCTCACGTTTGTGACCCTGAGCACAGAAGACCCAGCAGCCATGGTCCATGGGCCGGTTCCACACCTGCTCCCCGGCGTGACGCTAGGATGGCTCCTCCTCTGCTTGGCCGTCTCCTGGGAAGCCGGCGTGGGTGGAGGGACAGGAGTTGGCTCGGGTTCATCTGAGAGGGGCCAAGGCCCGCTTGGCTTCCCTCCTGGGGATGCTTCAGAGCCTTGAGTACAGTGACACATGCCCTCACTCCCTGCAAGGCCAGAGGGAGCACAGCCCTGCCGGCAGCGTGCGTTGTGTGATTTTTGTGTTCTTGTTCGTGGTCGCTGCGAACTACCCGGGAGCCCAGCCCAGCGTGGTGAGGGAAACTGATGCGGCCGCTCCAGGCACGCAGGTCTCTGTGACAAAGATCGGGGAGAGTGTAGCAGGTTCTGTGAGTGAAAATGAGTAGAAATCCTTACTGGCATACCAAGATGACATGGAAAAGAAAGCTCTTGTGCATGAACTGTGGTTTATTCAGGGGTGAGGTTGCAGGGCGGGGACCCAGGGGCGTTTCTTCCGTGAGCTGTAGGATGAGCTCAGGCGAAGCTGTGAGCAGAGAGAAGAACGACACGAGAAGGGTCCCTAGCCTTCCGAGGGGGGCCACTCCATGGCCGCCGAGGTCACTCGTGGCACGCATTGCATGAACCTCCGGAAGCCAGAGCACAGTGGTGGGGCAGGAGGGACGTGTCTCACGTGGGGCTGAAGGCTGGAGTCGAGGGGGCTGAGCAGCAGTAGGATCATACATATTTTTAAAGATGTTTGCCACATGGCACCAGCACTCCCCGGAGAGGGTGAAACCTACCTCCTGTCCCGGGGGCGGCGGACCTCTGCCACCACTGCCTGATGGGCCCCCCACCCTCCATGGGAAGGCTCTGGAAGCCACTCGCCTCTGATTCGGGGTGGGAAGGGTACAGTTGCCAACTTGGCTGGTCCTTCCAGCCCCTGACTCGTGTATTCATTCACCATCGGAGTCTCCTGTAGACGTATTTCTTGAGCTCTGAGAATATTCCGGATTCTGGGGTAGGGACTGGAAATACGGAGGTGAGGACGTTGGCTCTGCCTCATCAAGGTCACAGCCAGCAGAGGCTGCGGCTGAGGGTGGAGGGAGGCCGGTGGTGCCCCACAGCAGGAACCGGCCATCCGTGACCTGCAGGCCTGTCCAGCAGCCTGCCAGCTCAGAATGACCTTACCCTTGCCATTCATCAAGAACTCCAGTAGTGGATGCTAATACGGTTGTTAAGAGCCACAGAAGAGAAGGCTTCGGGTTGGATGAGAGTAGAATGCGGGCAGGAGTGGCCTAGACAGGAAGGTCAACAAAGGTTTCAGCCGGGCGGTAGTGCGGGGGTAATGCAGCCAGACTCACATGGGAAGGGTCTCGGTTTTGTGTCTTGGGACCACCTTGATGCAAGCCGACTGGAACTGGGGGTGAACTATGGCGTGAAAACCCTGCTGGGAATGACACCCTCCCCCCCAACCCCCAACTAATAACCTAAAAAGAAAATTACTTTGAGCAAGTGACGCTGGAACTGGGATTCTCTGTACCCCCTGTGGCCTCCGTCCGCAGGCAGTAATTCCTGGAGCCCCTTTGTATCGTCTTATCTGATGAAGAATCCAGAGGGCAGTGCTCTCTAAGCGGCACTGATAAGCTCTAACGAAGTGTCTTAAGGTGCAAAATGTCCTCGGAATCCCCAAACGGGCTGCTGTCGCTCAGTTGATTAATAAACATGTGTGTTAAGCCTTGAGCATGTGTCTCTTCCTCGTGGCCGGCCAGCACTACCCGCTCTGCTTCTAGGGGCATCACCCTGAGTCCTCTGGGGACTCGGCTCCTCCGTGTGCGTGGTCCTTGTGGCCTGGGCTGCTGTCACCAAGGAGCGGGGCACAGAAGAACGCTCAGCCTGCCACTTCCTCCCAGCACTTAAATCCCGTGGATCTGATGGCGTGGCCCACGCTGGAGATGAGGTCGGAGTGGGCTCATTTCCAGAGAAACTCTGATGAGACTCTCAAACAGTTCCTCTGGCCTGGACTCTGGAGCTGCCCTGTACCCTGTCTGTCCCCAAGACTGGTCTCTGACCCCCTGTGACCTGTGAGCAATCTCTCCTGCTACTCCAATAAAAACTGCATTTTGCTCAAGTCAGCTGAAATTGTTGGTTTATGTTGCTTGCAGTCAAACGCCCTGACGGCACTGGGGGTCACTTTTGGTGACAGTTACCATTGAACAAGAGCGGTGTGTGCGTGTGCACGTATTTCTCGAAGCACCATGCTGGATGCGGTCAGGCAGGTGTTCACTCATTCTGCAGATGAGCAACCTGGAGCTCAGAGAGGTTAAGTGCTTGCCCCAGGTTGCAGAGCCGGTAAGGTCAGCGCGGGCAGCTCGTGGTCTTGCCTGGCCATCCGTCTCCTGCTTGTTCTCCAGCCCTGGTTTCTCGGAGGCAGGGATGTAGGAGCCTTAGGAGCACGGGCGCACCCAGGACGGAAGACAAGCTGGGGAGAAGTCACACTGTCCTTCCTGCCGCCAAGAAGGCTGAGGAGTCCAGGCGGAGGTGAAAGATGTACACGTGAAGCTTTTTAATTTAAAAACTTTGTTTGCCATAGGACGCATGTGCTTGCCAGAGAGAGACAGGGACAGAGAGAGAAAGAGGGAAGGTGAGAAATCACACCCCCCCGAAGGGATGGCCATGCCACAATCCCTTCTCCTCCATTCTCTTCCTGGGATTTGGGGCACGCACACTCTCATGCCCAGGGTGATCTTCAAGGCACCAGGTTCAGGACTCAAACTGCAGTCAGCCCTGTGGGAGTCCAGCACCTTGATCACCATGCCACCCACTGGCCCGTGCACGTGAACATAGCACAGATGTTGATACCTGCCCGGTGTCAGATTACAGGCATAGATAAGAGGGTGCTGTGGAAGTTCAGGAAAGAGAGCTTACTGGAAGGAAGGAAGGGAAGAAGGGGCTTTTCCACAAGAACACAGAGGCTTGGGCTTCCAAAGGTGGGCAGAATTTAGATAGGCAGAGAGGAGAGAGGACATTCTACAGGAAAGGGCCTGCGTGCGTGTTAGGAAAGGCCTGGAGGGAGGGCAGGTCTGTGTGTGTGCAATGCAGACCATTCCGGCCAGATGGCGTTGGCTCATGGTGGTTGAGTGCGTTGATGGTGGCAGAGCTGGGCACACGGGCTGTAGCCAGTGGTTCTCTAAGCCACATCAAAAGGCACTCCATTTCGAGTAGTGGCTGAGGTTGCTGGTCATTCCTCATCATCTGCTCTCTGCTAAAATAATACCCTCCACTTTTACCCGGTGCAGGTTACTCATAAAACCTGCATTTCGCATTCTCCATTGCAGCTAAGTGTTCTGAGCAGTGAGACAAGGAGAAGTGTTGTATGGCACCTTTGAGGTACCCTCCTTAAAAGGCAACTGGCATGTGCCCTCTTCCTCCTCTATGTCACGTCTATCTCCTTAGCTGGAATGCAGATGTGATGACAGGAGCTGGGGCAACTACATTAGGCCATAAGCTTGACTTACAATTGGAGGCCACACATGGGGAAACGACAGGGTGGAAGGGGCCTGGATTCCGGAGGGCTCCTGGGAGTCAAGTTGTCCTTCCAGCCCTGAACGAGGTATTGACTTACATAAATGTGAGAAATAAAGGTCTATTTTTTTTAAGGTACTGTTTCTTGTGCTGCTTCTCACAGCCAGACCTAATGCTAACTGATGCACCAGGCCAGTGAGGAAGAAACTGAAGCCCGTCTTCTTCGTGCTACTAAGATAGAGTCCAATATCCAGGCCTTACAACAGGTCTTTAAAAAATGCCTGGGAACGATGATGAACACACGGCATGGATTTTGCATTTTTCTGCACCCAAATAAACTCATGCTTTAATTTCATTCTTTCATGAGCAGGTTAAAGTGCCTTCATTTGTTCTTAGGCAGTAGGGGTCAACAGGCAAGGCAGAGAGAAGACTGCGTGGTTGCCCCATGACTTCAGAACACATGGATGGTCTGAAAAGCACAGACTTTAGAGCTGGGCCCTCTCGTTCCTTGTAGAAAGGGGGTGTCAAAGGTGGCTTGTTTTCCTATCCACTCCTCTCAACAAACGTCTCTAACTACCTCTGTTAGGGCACGTACAACCAAGGTGGCATTTCACGAGATGCCCCCTCTCTCGAAGGAGCGCACAGACGCAGTTCCGTACTGCATGCTGCACGCTGCAGAGGAGGTCCTGGCTCTGCATCCTCAGGTCTCTGTGCAGGCTGAGCGCATGCATGTTTGAGATCCCAGCTGGCTGAGGCCGGGGCAGAGCGTGGCATGAGGACCCTGTTGTGGGCACAGCCTCTGTCTCTGTGCCTCTCTCTGCCTCTCTCTCTGAGGAGATAAACTTGGAAAGAGAAAAAAGAAGTTATTCGCGGGGCTAGCTGGTAGCATGGTGGTGAAGGCAGCTGGATCCCAGACAGCTGACTGTGCGGTTCAAGTCCTGGACCCAGCAGCCCAAGAAACACACCTGATGTGTGAGCGTGTGTCCTGAGAGGAGAATGGAGAAGGGATTATAGTGTGGCCAACCCTCCAGGGGGATACTCTCTCACTTTTCCTCTCTCTGTTTTTCTCTCTGGCAGGTGCTCACACTCTATAGCAAATTAAAAAGAAAAAAAACAAATATTATTCAGTATAACAAGCCTTTCCTTTTTTTTTTGGAGAGATTTTCGCTATAGGGCGTGTGCGCTTGCCAGACAGACAGAGAGAGACAGAGAGACAGAAAGCGAGAAATCATCCCCCAGGGGGGATGGTCACACCACAATCCCTTCTCCTCCATTCTCCTCTCGGGATCTTGGGCACACACAAGCACACGCGCCCGGTGTGATTTTTAAGCCACTGGATCCGGGACGCGAACCGCAGTCGGCTACGTGGGAGTCCAGCGACATAGCCATTATGCTAACTGCTGGTTCCCAATAAGCCTTTCCTGAGCATTTACCCGGAGTGGGAAAAACCCTGAGACACAGTAAAGAAAAAGACCACGGTTCTTATCTTTAGGAAGTTTAAAGCTTAAAAGGAGATAAGACACGTTTTAAGTGTTTTTGTTTGTTTGTTTGTTTGTATGTTTTACTATAGGGCGCGTGTGCTCACCAGAAAGACAGAGAGAGACAGAGAGAAAGAGAGAAATCACTCCCCGGGGGGATAGCCATGCCACAATCCCTTCTCCTCCATTCTCCTCTCGGAATCTTGGGCACACACGCACACATGCCCTGGTGTGAGTTTAAGCTACATGGGAGTCCAACGACATAGCCATTATTACACCAAGTGCTGGTCCTTAAATGTTTACAGTGTACACAGTTTAACAAAATGTATTAGGCAATTTTTGGGACCAGCAGTTAGCGTAATGGCTGTGTCTGCACTGGACTCCCATGTAGTCGACTGTGGTTTGAGTCCTGGACCCGGTGGCTTAAACTCATGCCAGGCACATGTGCATGCGTGCCCAAGATCCCGAGAGGAGAATGGAGGAGAAGGGATTGCGGTGTGGCCATCCCCCCTGGGGGGTGATTTCTCACTTTCTGTCTCTCTGTCTCTCTGTCTCTCTCTTTCTGGCGAGCTCACGTGCCCTATAGCAAAAACCTCTCCAAAAAAGGGAAAAATGTGTTAGGCAATTTTTGTAACTCTCTATATAAGAGAAATAAATATAAACGAAGTGAAGTCGGCAACACAGCGAAGAGCCAAGTGCAAGCCCCAGCTTTCAGGCTGTCACGTGTCAGGCAGTTGGTGGTACCTCTCCGGTCAGGCGCCTGAACACCCAGCATGCATTCCGTTCTTCACCCTCTGTCCAGGAGGGACCCATGGGTAATCAGCCACCACTTAGTCTGAAACGGCCTCCATCATGTGTTCTCCCATTGCACTGAGACGGGGAAGCCAGCCTGGAAGGGCCACACGCTCTCGGCTCAGTCGTAAGGTCCCACATTCCCCCCACAGCCCCTGTTCCTTCAGAGTCTGTGTGGAGAAGGATACCTGCTTGAGATGCCAGGCCGGCACGAGATGCCAGGCCTGCACGCGATGCGGAAGTGCCGAGTCCGCGGCTGCCTGGGAGTCCTGGAATAATTGCCGTCGCTCTGTGTACAAGGCCCTGGCCTGGGGCAGGGCAGTGGGAGTGGGGAGCAAAGCGTCTCCTTCTAGGAATCTGCTGGTAGCAGAAGCCGCAGGATTTGACTGTGGGTGAGGGGAAGGTGGGCGGGTAACGACGCGGTGAGCCTAAGACACTGGACATACCGTGAAACCTCTGAAAATAGGCAACGCTGAGGACGAGCTGCCACGCCTGCCCTCCCTGGTCCAGGAAGATCCCCTTTGACAAATGCAAACCCAGAGCACCCAAGTGAGTTAGAATGAGCCCTGGTGGGATATCAGGCCGTCTGGGATCCAGGGTGGCAAGGTGAGGCCCTCAAAGGGAGTGTTCTAGGCGCTGTTTCGTGCCTGCCATTATTACACGGCAGAGTTCCTGAGAACTCCAGCATAGCAGGAAGCGGGGAGGCCCAGAGATGACGGCTCTGGTGGGGGTGCTTTGAAGGAAGACTGAAAGTCTGCTCAGATTCAGGAGAGTGAAGAGAGGAGAGAGGCTGGATTGGGCATCGACCTTCCTGCAGGACGGGAACATTCCTTCAACAACCCCTCCTTGCCCTCTGAGCTGGCCTGATGGCAGCCTGAGATTTGCAGGAAGATTACCCTTGGGGGGCAGTGGGGAGGCGGTCCACGTGAGGGCCCACGTGAGGGCCGGGAGCCGGAGAGAGCCTCTGCGTGAACGCATGTTAATTGCTCTGAGAGGCCAGCGGGGACCTGTGGTTTGGAGTTCTAAGGGGCTTGGGGTCCATCGAGCATGAAAGTGGGGCAGTCTACGACATGCACAGGGCCCTCTGCCACCCCGAATGTCAGGACGTAGGCCTGGACCTCCGCTACCCCGAATGTCAGGACGTGGGCCTAGACCTCTGCTACCCCAAATGTCAGGACGTAGGCCTGGCCCTCCGCTACCCCGAATGTCAGGACGTGGGCCTGCCCTC
>NW_006159530.1:4482040-4486468 GCF_000334495.1 Tupaia belangeri chinensis | reverse complement strand
ATGTCAGGATGTGGGCCTGGCCCTCTGCTACCCCGAATGTCAGGACGTGGGCCTGGCCCTCCGCTACCCCGAATGTCAGGACGTGGGCCTGCCCTCTCTACCCTGAATGTCAGATGGTGACCTGAGGCTGGTGCTAGACCTGCATTGAGCACGAGGGAAGCAATGTCAGCTACCTATGTACTTTAGAATGTTCTAGTAGCAACGCTTAAAATGCTATAAAGAAATAGGCAGTGTTAATTTTAATAAGTTATGAAGCCTATATTCTAGGCCATTCCACTACTGGTAAAAGAAAATACCCCAAACTGGGTGATTTATAGAGAAGTTTGGAGCTAGCAGGTGGCATAGTGGTTAAGGTGCTGGACTCCCACGTGACCGACTGTGGTTTGAGCCCTGGCCACGGCAGTTTGAAAAGCATGTCAGGCACGTGTGCATGCATGCCCCAAGCCCCAGGGTGATGATGAAGGAGGAGGGAGTGCACCATGGCCACCCCCCGGGCTGACTCCTCACTCTCCTGCTCTCTGTCTCTCTCCGCCTCTCTGCTAGCCCACGTGCTGTATCACAGAAACCTTAAAGAAGAAAGGAGAGAGGCTCCCCCGCTGGTGGACTGGAGGTCCAGGCCGGCTCTGCATGCAGAGGGCGCCCAGCTGCGTCACAGCGCAGCAGAGTAAGGGGCACGTGCAGCCGCGTCCGAGTCTGTTCCGGTACCATGACCTCCTCGTCAACCCGCCGGGGGACCACTGCGGCCCTGCCATGCTGACTTCGTCTCCAGCTCCTCCCGTGGACCTCGCCTATTTTTTTTTCCTGGCCATGGAGTCCATACTTTCACCAGAGACAGAGAGAGAGGAAGGGAAAGTGAGAAATCACCCCCTCCCCGAGAGGATGGCCACGCCACAATCCCTTTTCCTCCAGTCTCCTTTTGGGACTTTGAGGCACACTTGCACACATGCCCGGTGTGAGTTTCAAACCACCGGGTTAGGGACTCGAACTGCACAGCTGGCCCTGTGGAATCCAGTGCCTTAACCACGATGCCGCCTGCTAGGCTGGGTCCCATCTTGCAACACCATAGTCACGTGAACTTTTCGCCCTCTTAATCCCATCACAGCCAAGTCTCAGCACGTGAGTTTTAGGAGGGATACATTCAAATGATAGCAACCCAATTTATCTCCAGTATTGTTTCCCCACAAGTCCCACAGCTACCTTTCAAGGGCTCAGTGGTCACACGTGGGTGGTGACAACAGTATCAGACAGGACACTTTGAGACGATTTGGGTCAAAAAGAGTTTCAAACACTGGGTCAGTGGCTAACGGGAAGTTGCCACTTACCCACAAATATCTGGACAAACCGCTCAATTGCAACTGTACTTAATTCGCATTCCCCTCCTTTGACTGCCATGTGCACCGTAAAGTGAGCCTCAAACTTTCTCGCACCCTCTCTCCCCTTTCGCCATTCTCCCTCCTTCCACCCTCGTACTTGGTAGAAAGGAAAATTTGGAGCGAGTGGGAGAACGAGGGCTCGGGCATGTCGGGCACCGCTGTCCGAGAGGAATGGAATCCGGGTAAGCCTTGTCACCAGCCTGCATGGCGTACCTCTGCCTCTCATTACCTAGGGTGTCGTCTCTCTCGTGGAGGCCCCTGGGTAATCGCTTGCTCTTTGGCCTACGTAAGGCCCAGGATGAGGGCTCAGCCCAGATGCCGCCGATCATCCCTGTGAGCTGACCCCAGCGCCACTGGCCATGGAAGGCGGCTGAGGGGCAAACATGAAAGGGGCCGGTTGTTTCCTGCTACACCATACGTACTCTCCCTCTAGCACTGTGCCTGGCACATGCCAGGCATTTGAAAATAGCTGCAGAATTAAACTGAATGTCCCAGAGGTAAACACCTGGCCATGGCTTCTGCAGAGAGGGAGAAACGGAGAGTCAGACTTAGACGCAAAGCTGGCTGGGCAGCCCGGGCAGCCCCTGGAAGAGACGGGTGTCCTGATTGGCCGTCCGTTTCCACTGGCTCCTTCAACAGGCGTCCGCTGAGCCCTGGATGTGGGCTCTGCCCAGGATGGAGTGATGGATGCGTCGAGTCCTTCCCTTCCCTGCAGTCTCTGCAGCCCGCGGCAGTGCCCTCCTGCTTGCGCTCCCGTGGCCAGGAACAATGGCTTTTCAAAGATTTATTTCATTCCATTTGTTATTATCTTTTTAAACTTGCTATATGGCACATGTACTTGCCTGAGAGACACAGAGGGAGGAAAGTGAGAAAAGCCCCACATCCGGGACTTGAACCGTGATCGGCCATGTGGGAGTCCAGTGTCTTAAACACCTGCTGGCTCCTGGGATCTATTTTAAATGCTTTATATTCACAGCTTACTTTTTATGCAAGTTATATCTACTATTATAAATTGAAATGAAGAAAATAATGATGTATTTATTAATTAACTTAAGGTAACAATAATAAACTCTTTATATGCTAGTACAAATACCAAGTTTAAAATATTTCTATGGGGATCAGCAGTTGGCGTAATGGCTATGTCGCTGGACTCCCACATAGTCGACCGCGGTTTGAGTCCTGGATCCGGTGGCTTAAACGCATGCCAGGCACATGTGCGTGTGGCCAAAATCCTGAGAGGAGAATGGAGAAGGGATTGCGGCGTGGCTATCCCCCTGGGGGTGACTTCTCGCTTTCTGTCTCTGTCTCTCTCTTTCTGGTGAGCGCATATGCCCTATAGCAAAAACCTCTCCAAAACAACAACAACAACAACAACAGCAAAATTTCTATGTTGGGGCCAACAGGTGGCATGGTGGTTAAAGATGCTGGATTCCCACATGGTAGACTGCAGTTTGAGACCCAGACCTGGCAGCTTGCTTTCTCACTTTCTCTCTCTCTTTTTCTCTCTGTCCCTCTCTGGACAAATTGAAATAAATAAATAAATAAAGTTAAATGAAAACCATTTTAAAAATTCTATGTTGTCTAAAACAAAAAGAATCCAGTGCTGCGTCGGTTTGCATCCTGGCGCAGCGCTTCGACACCCGGCTCCCATCTGCCCTGCGCCAGCCTGCTGCCTGGCGGGTCTGGTCTCCTACAGGTGCTGGTGGGCGTAGGGAGGGGCATCTAATAGCTGCTCCTGGTTATGGGCGTCTTCTTCCATGTCACTCCACAAACGAGAAGTTGTTGTTTCTTATTTGAATCGGGAACTGTGTTTCCTTTGCATGAAGACACATGTGTACCCAGCACCTGATCCTGGTCTGTCACACTGTCCTCAGGTGGGAGGGCGCCGGGCTCCTGGAAGAAACTGATTCTAGGACCCATGCCGGAAATACACAGGGTGAGATTAGAACACCAAATAGTGCCAGAAATGAATCAAAGCACGCAACACACACACAGCACACATAACACACACAACACATATGATATACACACAACCCACACAGAACACATGCAGTGCGTATACAACACAGGCATAACACACACAGCAGATACACATACACGACACAGATCAAGCACACGACACACATGCACAAACTCAGCTGGATACAAGAGTCCGCTGAAAGAGCCGCCCGAGGCCACAGCTAGAAGGAGTTAAGCACAGAAGGAGAGATCTAGCGTTGGGTCACAAACCCAAGTGTAGAATAAGTGCCGTTGACTCCATATAGATATAAGTGAGCAAGCGCGGAGGGAAAAGGAGAATTGTAACCAGCTTGGAATAGCCCCTTCCTCCAGGGCGTGGGCTTACCGCTGCCCTCCCACAGGCGGGCCCTAGAGAGGGCTTCCTTCACCGAGCGCGGTTCTCCAGGGAAGGGAAAGGAGCCCGAGTGGACGCCCCTGGCGACCACCCCTCAGCCAGGTGGTCGAGGTCGGGAAAGCAGGCCGAGTGCGTGTTGCTAGGATGTGATGAACTCGGCTTCGCCTCTGCGGTCTCCCTCTCCAGGATCATAACCCGTCCCTCGTCATGGAAGAAACTTGGGCCCAACCTAGGTCAGGGACGCTCGGCGAAGTACCTGACCTGCACCCCTCGGCACCACCGAGGCCAGCAAGCTGAGGATGGTGAGGAAGTGCCTGGTGGCGGGGAGCTGCGGAGACAGCAGGACTAGCGGAAGGGGTGTCCTGGCCGAGGTCCTGGAGCAGAGAACGGGAGTTAGGTGCACAGCGAGGCGGCGTCGGCTCCTCTTGCCCCACGTGCACCCTGAAACCAGAGTGGACTTTCAAAAGGTGAACCAGTAGCCTTGGTTCCAGCTTTACACATCGCATCCTTGTCCTCCTGCCCTTCTGCCTCGTCCCCCTGCGCCCTGAGCTATAGCCCCAGGCCTCACTCCTCCAGCCTGCCCCCCCCCCCGACCCCCAGGCCCCCCCCCCCCAGTCTCCCCCCCCCCCCGGCTGCCTCCGGGCCTTTGTCCAGGGCATCTGCTGCACGCCCTCCCACCTCCCCGTGCACCCACCCCAGCCC
>NW_006159530.1:4479151-4479927 GCF_000334495.1 Tupaia belangeri chinensis | reverse complement strand
CTGCTGAACTGCATTGTAGGGCTGCCGGGGGCGGAAGGCTGCCTCTGTCTCGCCCACTGTGTTTTTATTTTGAAAGTGAATTTGTTCATCTCTTCCACGAGAAAGAGAGATTGAGTGGCATCTCTCACCGTGAGTCACTCGGGGTCCCAGGCAGGCCCAACTGTGGGCACACGTGCACCCAGGGTGGTCTGGGGACGTGATCCCAGAAACTTTTCCATGTGGATCTCACCGCACGCTGCCATGCCAGCCCCAGTCTGGTTTGCTTTCGTGTGCCTGGCTCCCGGCCAGCGCCAGGCACCTGTCACTACCAGAGGGCTTGTCCTGTCAAATCCGGCACTGCCTTGCTCACAGCTGACGCCCTGTGTGGTCACGGGACGGAAGACGACCACGGCGGCACACTGCTGCTCTTAGGACAGAAGGGCAGGGGCCAGGAGCGTGGCTGCTGGACTCAGACGCCTGGGTTCACAGGACCCGCTCTGCACCGTGCCCCTGGGCGACCTCGTGACGCTCCCCGTGCCTCGGTGAGTGGGCATAGTGCCAGCGCTCACGCCTAAGGCAGCCATGGGAAGTGAAGCAACCCACACAGAGCGCCTGGCCCGCCATGACCTCAAGGAGAGCCGCTCTCAGTATTCCGTTATCCCTATCGGTACGCGTCACTGAGTCCCCGACCACTCATGATGGCCAATGCCGACCTTGCCTCTAATCCCACGCTCCTGAGGACTGCTGGCAGAGGCCGTGGTCATGGTGGCTGCCACCACCCTGTAGCCGGGGACCCC
>NW_006159530.1:4470620-4477738 GCF_000334495.1 Tupaia belangeri chinensis | reverse complement strand
GGGGGTCTAGATTGGTGCCAGCCTCTGCCCAGGCCCTGTTCTCGGGCGGCCCCACCTCACCCTGGCCGGTGGGTTGTGTCTACAGGGGTGGCTCTGGAGGGCCGCCCCAGGTCTGAGCTGGCTCTGGCTCAGGAGGCTGGAGGACTCCTGCCAGGTTCTGTGTCCTGTGGCCCTGCCTCCCGTTGTCTGCAGCTGGGCGGGCTTGGATGGCATTCCTAACCTCCAGCCTCTCAGCCTGCAGGGCGGCAGAGTGGGGATCTGAGTCAGGAGGCCATTGTCCTGAGGTGAAGAATGGGCTTAGCATCCAGCGCAGCCCCACCCCACCCCATCCCAGGGCCCTCTCAATTTCTTGACCTGGCTGTGCCCCTGAGGTAATCTTCCCTCATCACAGTTGTCATTCACACCCATTCAGCGCACAGGACCTGGCTGCTCCAGGAGGCAGGTGAAGCTCATTGTCAGCGCCCTTCCTGCCTCCTTATCTCTGACTGCAGGAGGACCTGTCTGCCAGTCAAGGCCTTCAGGTGGCAGGGACAGGCAGCAGCCAGCCAGAGGGGCAGGGCTTACGCACCTCTCTAGGCCAGAGATCCAGAAACTTGTTTGCCCCAAGGCCTAAGACCTTGGGGTCAAAGCCTGGGGGACCACCCGGTGCTTTCTGCTCATCCTCACCTCCACCCTGGTACGGGGTGTTTCCTCTGAGCTCCAGAAGACACATTCTCAGCCCTAACCCACCTGTCCAAGCTGCTGGAGCTGGAAGCCGTGACTCACCTCAGAACTTGCACCCCAAAGATGCACCCTCCCGGGGCATGACTGTGCTCCCCCAGCCTTTCCCTTCTTCCCTTCCTCCCATTTATAAAATATTTAAGGACAAGGGACCAGCAGTTAGTGTAATGGCTATGTCGCTGGACTCCCACGTAGTCGATTGTGCTTCGCGTCCCGGACCCAGTGGCTTAAACTCACACCAGGTGCGTGTGCGTGCATGCCCAAGATCCCGAGAGGAGAATGGAGGAGAAGGGATTGTGGCGTGGCCATCTCCCCTGGGGGGTGATTTCTCACTTTCTGTCTCTGTCTCTCTGTCTGTCTGGTGAGTGCACGCACCCTATAGCAAGAAAAAAAAACAAAAACAAAAAATCTCCCCCCCCCAAAAAAATATTTAAGGACAAGTCACCCTTCTGTGTCTGTGGGTTCTGCATCCCCGGGTTCAACCCACTGGATTTTACACCAGTTGTAAATGGGGGGAGGGCTGACTCCCTAAAAGAGAGACGCCGGCCAAGCTCACGTAGTTTCCCTCTCTCTTAGAGCGGGTGCCAGGAATTGCTTCTCCGTAATCCAGATTCAAAGCGCATGAGAGAAGGTGCCCATGTTACGTGCAAACACTGTGCCATTTTATGTAAGGAACCTTCTCAGATTTCAGTACCCAAGGGCAGCCCTGGCACCAATCCCCTGTGGGCACCGAGGAACAAATGCCAGGCTCTGTAGGTGCTGAGCACACAACGGGGAGAAAAGGCTGTTTCTCTCAGGAGCTTCATTGGGCAGAAGTTTGCCATGTTTGAGGACCCACTGGAGAATTTCTTCCAGGAATCTCAGTTCCTTGGGCAGCTCCAACTCTGCTCAGAGAATTGTCTCCCTTTAGCTCTCTCCTTGTGACTCATTTCGCTGAGGCTGTTAAAGAATATTTCCGTACTCTTGCTTGGTTTCTGCGAACAAATTGCAAGCTCATTTTTTTTTTCCTGCTAGGTTTCAGCCAGTTATAGCAGCTAGGCTTCCATCGATCACAGGCATCCCGTGGTAATGCAGACCAACCGGCATGTAACCAACCCAAGTCGCCTCCTACCTCACTCCTTCCCTTTGCTTCTTGCCCGTCACGTTCCCGTTCCTGTACGCATCCCTTGTCTTTTCTTGAACTTAACACCGTGTGACCACGAGGTGACGTGGAGTTGTCCTGAAGTCCGGGGACACCTGCCTGATTCCAAACTTGTTAAGATCTGCTCAATTAAACTCCACTTGAATTGGCTGGATTTTCCCTTTTACAAGGCTGGTAGGCTTTACATCAGGCGATGGCTGTGTTATGACATTTATAACCTACTTCGGTTTAACTCAGAGAGTGGCCCTGTACTCTAAGTACGTGTTCTGTGTGTGTTCTTCTACGACTTTTCACTCAACCTAAGTCTTTCCGAGATCCCTCCCCGTGGTCACCCGTGGCCGTGCGTCATTGATCGATTTCCACTGCCGAGGAGAGCTCACTGTGAAAGCACGCCCTGGTAGGCTCTCCGTTTTACTGATGGGCGCTCTGCATGTCTCTGACTTGGGGCTGCCATGAAGGGCACTGGCAGGAGCACCTTCGGCCAAGTTTCTGAGTGCACACGTGCCAGAGCATCCTGCAGACTGTGGGTGGTGACTCGCTCCCTGATCAATGTTTTTCAATAATGGAACAAAACAAAGATAAATATATTGGCATATTATTTTTTAAAGCAAAAAACCGAGTTGTTATCTTTTTGATGGAGTGACCTATAGACCTCTCTGTTTACACACTCATGCACACACACCAACCTCCCCCTCTGTCTATCACATACATTTCAGGGCTACAGCTGCGAAGTGACCAGAGCTTCCCAGTCCTGCACAGCCAGGCAGCTCCATCATCCTCATGAGGATGTGTGTAAATGTGCACGCATGTACAGTGTATGTTCTCCCCTGTGGGGGAAGCGCAAAGACTTCGAAAACTGGAGTATTGACAAACAGAACTACAAAGTCATAGAGCATGTGTATTTTCAGTTTTATTAATATAAACGTATTTTCCAATGTGGTTATCCATTTTGAGCATACACGCACACACATGCCTGGTGTGATTTTCAAGCCACCAGGTCTGGGAGTTGGACCATAGTTGGCTGCGTTGGAGTCCAGCGCCGTAACCACTATGCCACCTGCTGGTTCTGCAAAATCACTTAACTTTAATATAATTTATGTGCTGTTTTAAATGGTGGATACCTTCTGTAACTTATGTAAGTAATTCTGGAAAGAGCTATTTTTTCATATTTAAATTTATAATCCACTTGGGACTATTTGTTACTTCTAAGGGTTCTATTTAATCAGTTTCTTCAATCTGGTTTTGGGCTTTCGGGTTTCTATTACTGAAAGCTTAGTACTCACGTTTTATATATTCATATGACCATTCTAAACTGTAATGTATTTGCAGGTTTAATCCTGCAGCCTGCGATTCTTGCAGGGTTTCACTTAGGGTCGGTGGTTCCATGTTGGTTCATTGTGCATTTGATACATTTTAACTCTCTTCTTTGCCACTGTAGTTCTGAACATTTGCTTCCTGGAATGGAGATGGGTTTATTTGGAGTGGATTTGCATTAGCTTCTGTCAGTCCGGGACTGGTTTGTGTTCTGGGCTCGTGGGATTTGAACCATGCATGGAGAGTAAGAGCCTGCTTGAGCTTTTGCGTTTAGTGGAAGTAATTATCCCACCTCTATTCAAATCCGTTCCAATTTAGTGTTTGATACACAATATTTGATTTTATTTCATGTTGATCACATGACTATTTGGAGTCCCAACTCCATGTAGAAGCTTTCTGTTAATACAAGGGGTTGTATGGAAAATGTAGTATAAAAAATTGTGCATACGTTTCGATATTTTTGGCCCTCAAATGAATTTGTACTTTAATTCCACTTTCTGTGAACTTTTCAAAGTCCTTTCAGACCACCTAACTTAGAACTGTTCCCGAATTTCTAAAAGATCAGAGAAAACGGATGCTCGAATTTACAAAGCTGGCTGGGTTTCCATGTCTTGGTCGGGGTTCACTCCTTGAGTTCAGGGCTGACCTGGCTATTCCTTACATCCTCACCAGCTCATGGGTAAACTTACGAGGACTGAAAATTGTATATGGCATTTTTAGTTTTATTTTTGGGGAGGAATAGTTCTGTGCTGCTGGAAATGAAAGCTACTAAAAATTTTCTGTTATTCAAATAACAGCTCTCCCTCTTAGCTGTTTTCATCCGCACAGCAAATTGCTAACTACAGTTCCCCTACTGCGCTTTAGAACACTAGAACTTTTAGTTCTCTGTCATTTGGTCTCTGCAAAGTAAGGATGTATTTGAGATGATGAATGTGCTAGTTACCCCGATTGACCATTATGCATGGTATTCATAAACCAAAGAATCACACTGTATCCCATAAAGGTGTATAGTTTTTGTGTATAAATTAAAAATAGCAATCAAAAGGGGCCAGCAGGTGGCATGGTGGTTAAGGTTCTGAACTCCCACATGACCGATGCGGTTCAAGTCCTAGACACAATGGCTTGAAAATCACGCTGGGCCCCTATGCGTACATGCCCAAAATCTCAAGAGGAGAAAGGACTGCGGCGTGGCCCTCCCGCTTTGGGGTGATTCGTCTCTCCATCTCTCCCTGACGCGTGCATGCATGCTATTGCAAAGACATTAAAAAGAAAAGAAGGGAACATTTTAAAAAGAAAGCAATAGAAAAAAGAAAAGGAAAGGAAAGCAAGAAAACAGTGACGTATCTCCCTAGAAATTCTACGGCCCCTTTCCAGGTGTGCTGGTGATGTGGGTAGTCCCTTATTCCTGACTCGCACTTTCAGTTCTCACCTCTGTTTCTTTAAACACAGCTGGCACACTTATTTCATGATCGCTAGTGGGTGACTCAGTGCCAGTCTGGGCAGGGCTCCTTGGTGTCTGGCTGGGGCATGTGAGCGACAGGACATGTACTGGACCCTCACTGTCCTGTCACCTGGAGGCCTCCTGGGGGGTTCTTTCTCATCTGACCGGAAAAGCTTTAACCGTTTCTTAGGATTCTCCTGCTTTTGGAAAGACATGTGGCCCCCTGCCTGCCTGTCTTCACTGTCAGTTCACAGGACACTGTGACGGGGGTGGTAAGAAGTGGTGGGGCCAGCAGGCGGCGTGGTGGTTAGGGTGTTGGACTCCCACATGGCTGACTATGGTTTGGGTCCTGGACCTGGCAGCTTGCTGTCTCTCTTTCTCCTCTCTCTCTCTGTCTTTCTCTGGTGGGTGTGTATGCCCCACAGCAAATTAAAAAATAATAATAATATTGATAAAATTAAATAATAATCCGTCTTTTAAAAGTGGTAAAACTTACTCTTTGTAAATTCATTTCCAGTGGGCCCGTATTCTCTCTGTAAATAAATAAATAAATAAATAAATAAAAATTAAAAAAAAAAAAAACCCAACTCTGGGGCCAACAGGTGGGCTGGTGGTTAGGGCTCTGGACTGCCACATGTCTGACCACGGCTCAGATCGTGGACTGGCGGCTTGGTTTTGCACTTTTCCTCTCTCTCGCTCTCCCTCGGTCTGCTTCTGGTGAGTATATGTGCCCTAAAGCAAATTTAAAAAAGAATAATAATAATAAATAAGTAGATAATTCTTAAAACACACACACCCGCATGTGCACGTGCGCACACACACACACACACACACACACACACAGGTCCGTTCGCTCGGAGTGGCACGTCTGGAATGAGTCCCACGGGGCTGAGATGGAGTGTGGGCGGGGACGGTGCCCTCTGGAGCTCCCAGGCAGGTGCGCCTCTGACCTGGTCAGGCGACCTCAGGAGGCTGCGGTATTTCGCGGTGTTCCTCAGCTCACCACGTCATTTCCAGTCCCTTGCTTCCTTCTTCAGAGCCCTGCTTCCGTTGTTAAGTGTCCTTTTGCTGCCGCTATAAGACACTGTAGTCACATGTGGGACACACCTGGACAAGCCAAGATCCTCACATCCCAGGAGCCTTAACTTAGTCCTTTCTGCCATATAAGCTAACAGGAGTTAGGGCAGGTTCCGGGTACCAGGACACGAATGTGTGTGCGTGTGTGTGTGTGTGTGTGTGTGTACACATATTCATTTATTTATTTCTTCCATGAGTAGGAGAAACAGAGTGAGAAAGAGAGACAGAGACAGAGACAGAGTGCCCGTGGAAGGGTGTCAACGCCCCTGTCCACTCCCAGCCCCAGCCGGCCCAGACGGAGGACACATACATGCTCTGCAAACTCAGGGAGGGCTCTGGATATGAACCCGGAACCTCGCCATATAGGTCATCTTCGCAGAGCATTATACGTTGTTGCTATGCCACTGCCTGGCCCCAGGGCATGGATGCGTGGTGGCCGTTACACAGCCTCTTGCTATGGTGTGTCATCCTCTGCCGGCACGAGGGACATTCTGGGCCCTCCCTGAATGGCCCTGCGTCATTTCTTGCAGAAGGCGGAGCCAGACTCGGAGTCATTCAGTGGATTGCTCACTGGCACATAATCAAGTCAGAAGCCTGGCAGCTGAGTGGGACCCACCACCCAACACCACCGTGAGCGAGCAGGGTTGCAGCTGGCCTTCTGCCACGAGAGCCACGATGCAGTCGGAGAAGAGCAGGTTCTTGGGGCTCAGCGCCCTGGGCGGAGTGAGGAGCACGCGTTATGAGATGCACAGTCTTGCTCTTAGCAGTGGGCCAGAGGCTGATCTTTTGTGAAGACCTTAGGGTCTGTCCGCTTCATGTGGACACAGTCCAGAGGTCGAAGGGCAGCTGCAGAGGCAGCGCAGATTTGCTTAGCAAATCAATTTCCTAAAGGTGTTGTTTTTCAGAACAGAAAACATAATCCAGTCAGCCCCCCGAGATTCATGTGGCTAGGGCTAAGGTGAAGCTCCTTTTCTCAGTTCTGTGTCACCCATGGCACCAAGGAATCACCGCAGAGCAGTGTAGACTGGAAACGGACACAAATGACACTGAGCAGTTGGTCTACACTGCATCCTACTCAAGACAAACAGCTCATTAAAAAGCCAAAGGCTTAGGTGGAAACACTCATACACTCATACACTGGGTTATTATATTAGGTCCGTTTTCATACTGAATCGATTAGTCTCAATAGAGCTCCAGAGAACTCAATTAGAAGCAAACAGAGTCCCAGAAACTCAGTGGAGAGTCCCCCAGACTTGTGGGTGCCAAACAGCAAGCTCCCTTGACCCTCTTTCCTTCTCTCAGCGGTTAGCACACGCGTCAGTTCTGCCCAGCTCTGACGGGCTCTATTCACAGGCGTTTTTCCACTTCCCCAGTTCACCAAATACCTGCGCAATCTTCACATTTCTCTGTGGACGTGAGAGCGTC
>NW_006159530.1:4463362-4470589 GCF_000334495.1 Tupaia belangeri chinensis | reverse complement strand
GACAGGATTGGGCCGGAGCAGAGCCCAGGCTTTCGGGCCAGCCCCAGCTGCTGTAAACCCGAGCTCTGTCTGTGGGTTACTGGGCTGTGTGGTCTTCAGGCAGTGACTGGCAGTCTCTGGGCATCCGTCCTCATATGTAGAATGAGTAATCCTAAAAGGACTAGATTTACGTCAGAATTGTGAAGTCTGAGCCAGCAAGTGGTACGGGGGTGAAGGTTCTGGACTCCCACCTAGCCAGCCATGGTTTGAACCCTGGACCCGGAGGCTTGAAAATTACAGCAGGTATGCGTGTGGGGGTGCCCAAGATCTCTAGGGGAGAAGGGAGGAGGAGAAGGGATTGTGGCATGGCCGTCCCCCTGGGGGGATGATTAGAAAAACATTGTGAACATTGAAATGATGATGCATACAAAGCACTTGGAATAGGACTGGGATCATAAAGACCACCTGCCTATATACTTCGAGATCAAGCCTTCAATGTATTCTATACACTTTCAAAGACAGAAACGCAACCGAACTACTGTCTCCGCTGTCCAGGTGAAGCATCTGCTGCCCTGAGTACTGCACCCGGCCACCAGCTGACACGCGCGGCTTCCAGCTGGGTTCGCATTAGCACGCTTCTTTTTGATGGCCCTGCGCCGCACCTCCCCATTCCAGTATATGTGCCCTGGGCCTCTGGGTCGCGCTTGATGGACAGCTGTGAGTGCCCCGCCCCCGCCCCATCTGCTGCGCTGCTGGGATCCATCCAGACCCTTCACACGCAGAGACCCTCTGCTCTCACCACACGGCCTGTGCCAGCATCTCATGATGGTGGATGATGCGCGCAGCACGACCCTCTGCTCCAGGTGCACGCAGACGGCCTCCCTCCCCACCTCTGGGCCGCTGCAGGTGCACCGCCCCACCCCCACTTGGCATGCTCTTCCCACCCCTGCTGCATTCATGAGCCGACCACAGATGCAGTCCCAGTGATGCCGTGCCACGAGGCCCCCACACTGCTCTCGCTCTCTGACAATTCTAGCCACACCTGGGAGACGTTGCATCTCCACAGATACAGGAGGGGTCAGCAGGTGGCATGGTGGTTAGGGCACTGGACTCCCACAAGGCAGAGCCCGATTCCTAGATCTAGACATGGCGGCTTAAAAATCACACGGGGCACTTGTGCCTGTGTGCCCAGAATCCTGAGAGTGGAGGAGAAGGGATTGCAGCGTGGCCATCTGCCCGCTCCCCCGCGGGGGGAGTGCGATTTCTCACTTTCTCTGTCTGTTTCATTCTCCCTAGTGAGCACATGCAACCTATGGCCAAAAAAAAACCTTAAGAAATAAAAGTTGTGAAAATGGAATTAAGCAGGTTTAGTTGAGTGCAAAAATATTTGAAATCTGTTTATAGCTTTTTTCATAATGTTTATTTCCCATGAACTCTTTGAAAACCTGCTTTCTGTCTATGCTGGCCAACCCGCTCTCCTGTTCAGAAAACGAAACTCCTGAACTGGGCCATCTGCTGGCATCCACCAGGTAAACACTCCCATCGTGGCCTGCTTCAAGCTGCCAACAGCTTTAACATCTGCTTTGAAAAATCAATGAACACTGAACTGTAGGCTCTCCGCAGAGAATGTCACTGGTTTATTCCCCCGATAGCCCCGATCGCTAGCACTTGTTTTAAACATTGACGCTGGGGGTTGGACCTAGCAAACTGTCCGGGTGTTTGATTCCTGGCCTCGCTCCCTGCGGACGAGCAGACCGTGCAGTGAGAGTGCGGACTCTGTGGCCGGCCCCTGCTGGCTGCACGATCTTGCTCACGTTACTCACCTCTGCCTGTTTCCCAGCCTGTCACGTGGGTCTATTTGTCTTCCACTGCTGCACAACAAGCCGCCATACATTTAGGCGTTAAAGCCACACCCACTTGCTAGCTGCTAGTTCTGTGGGTCAGCAGTCTGGACACCACATGGCAGGGTCCTCTGTTCAGAATCTTGGGAGGCTGAAATCAAGATGTGGGCCAGGCTGCGTTCTCATCCGGAGGCTCGACTGAAGAAGAACTTGCTTCCATTTCCCCAGGCTCCAGGGCTCAGGGCCTTGCCTTCCCACTGCCTGTTGGCAGGACTAGCTCCCAGCCCTCACTGTGTGGCCCCACCCTCAAAGCCAACAAGGAGGATCTCCTTCACTTCGGCTTTCTCTCAGGCTTTGCATCTCTTTGGAAAGAGCTTAGTCTCTTTCTCTCCTTTAAAACATTTATTTCTTTGTTCCACGAGAGAGAGAGAAGCACACGGTACAGGGTCTTCAGGCCACGACCCTCCCCAGACTTGGCCATCCAGGATGGTGAGCGGACGCATGCCTAGCATGTGCAGGGAGGTTTTTGGACCAGTCCTGGGACCTCTGCATGTGCCTGCGGGCCCGACACCTCAGAGCCCTGTGTTACTGCCGTACCTCCATCCGACCTCTCATCTCTTATGGGGTCTTATCGGACTAGGTCCGGCTCACCCAGGAAAATCCCTCAGTGAGATCAATTGATTAGGGACCTCGATTGAGTTTGCAAAGTCTCCTTTGCCATGGGATGTAACATAGTTACAATATTTCATCACACAGGACCCCCCCCCCCATTCAGCAGAAGAGCATTATCTAAAGGCGAGCATCCTAGGGTCATCTCAGAATTCCGCCTCTCGCCATGTGGCTAATGGTGTCTACTTTGAGGGGCTGTGGATGATGGACGACAGGCACTCAGACGGGTCCTTGGCACGCAGCAAGTGCTCTGTGAACGTTAACCAGAGGCATTGTAACTGAGAGGTTTTTCCAGAGACGGGTTCTTGGATGATTTATCTTGGCTCCAGAGCCAAGGACCCCTCGGAACTCCATAGATGTTTGTTAAGCGAGTGAATAAATCTCTCTCATGAAAACAGATAAGATAACTCCTCACCAGTGTAAGCTGGAGGTCGTTTAGTCCAACATCTTAAATATTTCTTAAAAAGTCTTTTATTTATTTCACGAGAGAGAGAGAAAAGCACCCTTCACGGGAGTTTGCACTGTGGTCCCCCAAGCCTTTCCAGCCACCCAGGGCCACGGGCGCACACAGTACAGACGTGTCCGCCGAAGGACCGACCCCGTGATCGTCCACGTGGGCCTGGCGTTATGGGAGAAGCAAGTCACCACGACAGCGTCAGGCTGGCCCCAACACCTGCGTTTTAAGCCTAATGGATTGAGGCTCCGTTTGGGGGTGACAATGCAGGGTCATTGATGAGGGCCAGCACAGGCGAGCCCCGTAACTCTCTCCCACCCTCTCTCACTGCATTGCACTGCACGGCAGACGCCGTCCTAGAATATCCTCTCAGTCTTTCTGTCACTCAGGGCTGAGCAGACGGCTGGGCTTCCTTTCCCTGGTGTGTGACACGGGAGTGGGCTGCCTACACGGCCAGTCAGGATGTAAAGACAAAGTACCTCCTTCTACTTACCAGCAAAACACGGGCGTGATGGCTCGTAGGCAGCAGAGGACACTAGGAGGAACAGGGCCCTCCCGCCAGCTCAGTGCGGGATTTCTCAGGCCATATTTGTGTACAAGGTCAGGTCCGGAGATAGTAACAGGAATTATCCTTAGAGAATACCGGTCACCCTCACCTCCCTAATGCTCTTCTCTGATACGTTGTATCTGGAACCCTTTGCCAACAATGTGTGGTGTGCTATAGATTTTAACTTCATTTTGCTGGGGGGCTGTCTTCCCCACTCAGAGGGAAGGCTTGCAGGAAGGGATGTCCGTGAAGCCCCGGCACCCGCATGGTCTCCGGTACAAAGCAGGCGTTCCATAGACGCTCTGAATGACAGAATGAAACGGGCTTGGGAAACGCGGTGGTGAGCAGAGTTTAATCGGACTCTTCTTTCCAGAGCCTCTCAGGGGCCTTGTTATAAGAACACGTGTCGGGCCAGCAGGTGGCGTGGTGGATGGAGGCGCTGGATTCCCACATGGGCACCTGCGGTTCGAGTCCTGGACCTTGCAGCGTGCTTTCTGACTTTCCCTTTCTGTCTCTCTCTGGTCAAATGGGAAAATGGCATTAATCACAAATGGGATTAAGTAAATAAATAATTCTTAAAAAAAAAAAAAGAACACATGTCGGGACTCCCAGCGGGGATGAGATCACGGCAGCATCTCCGTGAGCGAGCACGTGCATATCAGGCCGCGCTACCCTGCAGCCCGGGAACCCCGGCGTCGGCCATCTTGTTTCTCCTAGAGGGAAACAGAGGCCCGGGACGACAGGCGGCCACTGGGGCTCCACAGCCTGCTCTTTGGGCCGGAACCTCGCATCTGCTGCCGCTCAGACCACGGCTCTTTCAGCCACCGTCTTCCCGAGGCATCATTACATTCCTTTGACTGTCAGATAATAGCTGATGGATTAATGATTAGCTCGGTCCAAAAATCTTTTATCAGGTGGAAGCATGAAACTCGAGAGAACAGCCCCGACTCTACGGAAGCACGTGAGATACCTAAATGCACATATAGATCGGATCTCGGCATTAGAAAGTCATGCCCCGAGTCGTCCACATTCCTCCCTGTAATGGAATGTAATTATGATTACACTCCCCCGGAGCTGTGTTTTCAGGAGTTTAAAAAGAACCTATCAGGCATCTAGCGTCCACGGTGAACTGGAAAATGAGGGAAAGGTGGTGAGTGCAGGGGGAAAGAGGAAGACCTGTCTCTATCCTGCTCGCTCTCTCAAGCACCCCACACACTTACTTCACTCTTTTGGGCCCGAAGATTCTGTGACTCGGCCCCCTTCCTGGGGCAGTGAGAGCTCTTGGGAAGGGAGAGCTGAAGGGAGTTGCAGGGAGAGCTGGCCCCGAAGCACCGGGCTTGGGTTTCTGTCTCCACCCACCAACATTCAGGCCAGTCGCTTCCTTGAGTCTCGGTGGCCAGTGGACAAGGTCAGTTACTGCTGTAACTGGCCAGAAAGGGCTGACGTTTCTCTAACCTTTGTCTCAACAGTTCAGAGCGTAAGCCTAACCTGTGCGGCAACAGCCCTCAAACTTCCGAACCCACCAGAACCACCTGGACCGCTTGGAAGGCCATGGGATCCTGGGACAAGGCTCGAGGCCTGCAGTTCGACATCTCCTGGGGACTCTGACGGGCTAAACTGAACCCCATGCTTTGGGAGCATCCCCCAACACTTCAGGGCTTCCATTCGACTCTGGCCAGTTAATCAGAAAGAGCCTCTGTGTTTTTGAGGTCGGGCTGCAGATCGGTTAGAAGTCTGTTGAGAACATCACCATGGAGAAAGATTAAAGTTAGAAAGAAAGAAAAGGGAAATGAAAGAGACGAGGCTGGCCCGGGAGAGAGGCTAACGAGGGACAGTGCCTGGGTCTCCCTGGATGCTCTTGGCAGGCTCAGGTGGAGAGGGGACAGGGCCTGGGGGACCAGACACACTGCCGAGTCTGCACGCAGCCTGCACAGCTCCCGACAGGGCTGGAGAATCAGTCCCCGCTTTCCATGGGAAGAAAACAGGCCTAGTGGTAACCCCAGGTCACACGCTGCAAATGACAGGAGCGAGATTTGCACTGGTCCTTTCTGGCTTCAATGACTTTGTTTCTTTTTTCCTTTTTTTTTTTTTTTTTTTTTTTTTTTTTTTTTTTTACGTTTTTGCCATAGCGTGTGTGAGCTTGTCAGAGAAAGACTGCAAGAAGGAAAGTGAGGAATCAGTCCCCGAGGAGGAGATGGCCATGCCGCAATCCCTTCTCCACTCTCCTCCTGGGACTTTGGGCACGCACACACAAGGCACCCAGTGTGATTTTCAAGTTGCCTGGTCCAGGACTCGAACCGTGGTCAACCATGTGGGAGTCTAGCACCATAACCTCCATGCCACTGCTGGCTCCTGGCTTCCACGACCGGGCTCCTCATTACATCCCACACCACACCTATGCCAAAAGATGCGCAGGGACAAAGGTGTGGGTGCTCCTGCAAGTATGGGGCTGGTTAAGCGGAGGGCAAAGGGGAAACTGAATGCAAAAGCAGAAGTAATAAAGGGAGAAGCAAAGTGCCAAGAAAGGGAACAAAAGCAGGCGTCCATCAGGGAGACCGTCCCAGGGGGACACACATTTAACACGGTGCCACTTGAGGCAGGATCAAAAACGTGTGGGAAAACTGAGAAGGGGACAGCAATTGGGGGCTCAAAATCCTCTTCAAGGCCTTCTCAATCTCCCTGACGCAGATAGCAAATCCTGAAGTTAGAAGTGGGTTACTTTGGGGCTGACAGGTGGCGTGGTGGGTAAGGGTGCTGGACTCTCACATGACCAACCACGGTTTGAGTCCTGGACCTGGCAGCTTGCCTTTTCATTTTCTCTCTGTCCCTCTCTGGTCAAATTTAAATAAATAAATAAATAAATAAATAAATAAATAAATAAATAAATAAATAAATAAATAAATAAATAAATAAATAAATAAATAAATAAATAAATAAATAAATAAATAAATAAATAAATAAATAAATAAATAAATAAATAAAGTCAAATAAATAATTCTTTAAAAAAAAAAAGAACTAGGTTACATTAACTGATCCAAAGTATAAATGATTTTACACAGTTCAAAGCACAGCCTGATGGTATTCTAATACGGAAGAAAATACTAAGCCAAAGGAATGCATGTGTAATTGTGGAATTTCAGTCTGCAATGGATAATTAGGCATGGGTAAAGTGGCCTGCCCATTGCAACTAAAGAGAAGAAACCCCCCTGGAGTAAGAGGCTTCCTTCTTCATTTGCCTCCTGCAGAGAGAGTGAGCTGTTATCCCCCACAGACACTTCTCCAGAAGAGGGTGATTCCTGGCTACCTCCTAAACCTTGGGGAGGTACTGCAAGGTGGAAGGCAGGCTGACCTCGGGCCTTTGTCTTCTGATTAATGAGCCTTTTCTTCTTTCTCTCCCATCGCTGTGCTCCCACGGTGGACAGCCCCTTCCTGTTCCTAGGAGCCCCAGGGCTGGCCACTGAGTGAGCGCCACCCCTCTCACAGCCTCCTGGGGCTCCTTTGTGTGGTGGTCACCTGGCAGAGAGGGAGCCTGTGCTATCAGGAAGCATTCCTGACCTGGACAAGCTTTTTTCGTTCAGCTGTACAACTTCTGCAGGCCGGGGAGGCCTGGGGTCAAGGGTTAGCAAATGGTGCCCACGCTCTGCTCCTCGAAGAGGTGCCCTCAGGCGGGGAGCCTCTGGCCCTGCCATCCCATAGGAGTGAGTTTACTCTGCTCTCCCCCCAGCCGCTGCCAGAAA
>NW_006159530.1:4455726-4459892 GCF_000334495.1 Tupaia belangeri chinensis | reverse complement strand
TGCCTTTTCATTTTCTCTCTGTACCTCTCTGGTCAAATTTAAATAAATAAATAAATAAATAAATAAATAAATAAAGTCAAATAAATAATTCTTTAAAAAAAAAAAGAACTAGGTTACATTAACTGATCCAAAGTATAAATGACTTTACACAGTTCAAAGCACAGCCTGATGGTATTCTAATACGGAAGAAAATACTAAGCCAAAGGAATGCATGTGTAATTGTGGAATTTCAGTCTGCAATGGATAATTAGGCATGGGTAAAGTGGCCTGCCCATTGCAACTAAAGAGAAGAAACCCCCCTGGAGTAAGAGGCTTCCTTCTTCATTTGCCTCCTGCAGAGAGAGTGAGCTGTTATCCCCCACAGACACTTCTCCAGAAGAGGGTGATTCCTGGCTACCTCCTAAACCTTGGGGAGGTACTGCAAGGTGGAAGGCAGGCTGACCTCGGGCCTTTGTCTTCTGATTAATGAGCCTTTTCTTCTTTCTCTCCCATCGCTGTGCTCCCACGGTGGACAGCCCCTTCCTGTTCCTAGGAGCCCCAGGGCTGGCCACTGAGTGAGCGCCACCCCTCTCACAGCCTCCTGGGGCTCCTTTGTGTGGTGGTCACCTGGCAGAGAGGGAGCCTGTGCTATCAGGAAGCATTCCTGACCTGGACAAGCTTTTTTCGTTCAGCTGTACAACTTCTGCAGGCCGGGGAGGCCTGGGGTCAAGGGTTAGCAAATGGTGCCCACGCTCTGCTCCTCGAAGAGGTGCCCTCAGGCGGGGAGCCTCTGGCCCTGCCATCCCATAGGAGTGAGTTTACTCTGCTCTCCCCCCAGCCGCTGCCAGAAGATCATCCCTGGATGTCACCCAGAGACTGCACAGGCAGCTTTTTCCTGTTGTCGCTTCTGTGTTCACTGACACAGAGTTATCTTTTATTTTTATTTTTAATTTTTTTTTCTGAGGTTTTTGCCTTAGGGCATGAATGCTTGCCAGGGACAGAGAAACAGAGAGAGAGTGAAAGTGAGAAATTTCACCCACCTTGGCCTTGCCACAATCCCTTCTCCTCCATTCTCCTCCCAGGATTTTGGGCACGCACGTACCTGTATCCGGAGTGATTTCAAGCCACTGGGTCCGGGATTCGAACCATTGTTGGCCTTGTGGGCATCCGGCAATGTAACTGCTAGTCTGTTTGCTGACCCGACACATAGTTCTTGAACACCAGTGTTGTGCCAATCACTGCCCCAAGTACTGTGAGCCCTCAAGGACCCACAGGCAAGTGCGGAGACAGATGAGGGACCGGGCGATTCTACTCCAGGGGGCCAAGCGCAGGCATGGAGGAAGGGAAGGAGGTCGTGGGGACACGTGGCAGAAGAGGGTGTAACTCATCCAAACCAGGCGTGGGACAGCTTCCCGGATGACATGTCAGCTGGGCTGCACCTTGCAGGAGGACTAGCAGAAGGTAGCTCAGCGAAGGGAGAGAGAGTGGAGTACAAGTCTCCCAGAGAGAGGGACCAGCGAGAGAGAGGGACCAGCGAGAGAGAGGGACCAGCGAGAGAGGGGGACCAGCGAGAGAGGGGGACCAGCGAGAGAGGGGGACCAGGGAGAGAGAGACCAGCGAGAGAGAGGGACCAGCGAGAGAGAGGGACCAGCGAGAGAGGGGGAAGAGCGAGAGAGGGGGACCAGAGAGAGAGGGACCAGCGAGAGAGAGGGACCAGCGAGAGAGAGGGACCAGCGAGAGAGGGGGACCAGGGAGAGAGAGGGACCAGCGAGAGAGAGGGACCAGCGAGAGAGAGGGACCAGGGAGAGAGGGGGACCAGTGAGAGAGAGGGACCAGGGAAAGGCCGTTTCAGGGAGAAAGTCCACAGAGAAGTTGGGAGCAAGGATGGAAAAGGGTGAGTTAGAGAACAGGGCAGAGTAGTAAGGGATGAGGTAAGCGGGGGTGGCAAACAGGACAGGCCACAGAAGGCCTCAAAGATGTTGTTAAAAATTTTTGTTGGGGGGCTGGCAGATGGTGTGGTGGTTAAGGTGCTGGACTCCTACATGGGTGACTGTGGTTCGAGTCCCAGACCTGGCTTTCTTTCTTATTCTCACTCTCTTCCTCTCTCTCTCTCTCTCTCTGGTCAAATTGAATAATAATAATAAGCTAATAAGATAAGTAGTTCTAAACATTAACAAACACTGGTTGTTGGGCCACCAGGTGGCACAGAGGTTAGAGCATCCAGATCTCGCATGGTCGGCTTTGCCGCTTGAGTCCTGGACCCTGTGGCTTGAAAAACATGCTGGGCGAGGAGAACGAAGGAGGAGGGGTCCTCACGTGGGTCTGACTGCCCCCAGTTCCATGGCCCATAGGCAGACCCGAGGACAGCCACCATGCCCTTTCCACCCTGGGGAGTGATCTCTCATGTCCCCCCTCTCTCTGTGTCTCTCCCAGGCAAGCACACATGCCCTACAGCAAAAGTGGGGGAAAAAAGTCGATTACTATACTGGCCCAGTCACGTGGCGCAGGTGGCTGGGGTGCTGCTGTGTGCTGTCAGAGCCACATGCGAAGGTTCCGGGTTTGACTTCCATACTTACCAGAACAAGGCACTGTGCCTAAGGGCTTGCTCTTGGTTCTGACTGGCCGCAGGGCTCGGGGAAACTCCTGGCATGAAGACTCCTTTGGGCGTGCCACGCTCTCAGGGAGAAAACCTAAGACGGGAAAAAATATCTGCAGACAGCCTGGTGTCAGCTCAAATACTCACTCAGGTCTTCGTCTCTAGTGGCATGACCATGAGCATGGGAAGGACGCTTGCATTACCACTTTGTCACCAGATCCACCATGGGCACGGGAACCCTGTGCTGACCTCGGAGAGCCTTCCACCTCATCCCATTCTCCCAAGGGCCCCAGAAACAGAGAGAGCATCCTTTATTTGACCCCCAACTCAGCAAGTTAATAGAGGTGCCTCAAATCACACAGGTAGTGCGGGTAAGGCAGTGCACAAAGGCGGGGTGACAGTCAGGAACAAGGAGCGGGTGGATCAAGGCCCCAAACGATCATTTAGCAGCATTGCTGTGAAGCTGATGAAGCTGAAGTCTCAGGATCTGTTATTCCCAGAGGACCCTCAAAAATCCTTGGCGAGGGACCACCAGTGCATCCTGGGTTTTTGTAAAATGCGCATAAGTAAGATATGCAAACAGCCATCTTAACAGACCCTTCTCTTCCACTCATTCACTCCACCCACTTTCCTCTGGGGTTGGTTGGTGTGGGTGATTTTGCAATTGGTTAAGGAGCAGTCGAATTGGGATTACAGATACTTCAGGATTAATATATTTTTTAAGGTTTTTGCCATAGGGTGTGTGCACTTGCCAGAGAGAGACAGACAGAGAGAGGGAAAGTGAGAAATCTCCCCGCAGGGGGATGCTCACTCTGCAAACCTTTCTCCTCCACTCTCCTTCTGGGGTTTCGGGCATGCGCGCACACACACCCAGTGTGATTTTCACGGCACAGGATCTAGGACTTGTACTGTGGTTAGCCATGTGGGTCGCTAACTCCTTAACTACCACACCACCTGCTGGCCCCAGGATGCTTGTCTTTCAAAGTCTTTTCTGTGCAGTTAAGCTATTGTTAGCCACGCTGGTGCAGAAGTACACATCCCACTTGAATTCCTATTCAATAGTGACACAGCAGCAGAACCAGAGGTCCTATATATAGGGCGACATATGGGTTATAAAAAAGAAAGATTTGAAATACGTGGAACCGGAAGCTGGCCTTGGGGAAAGTCTTTCCAGTATCAGATTATGAGTGGAGGATTCGGCTTTGGTCAGTGTCCAATCAGAATGGAACTTTTCCGGGAACCAGCAGTTAGCGTAATGGCTATGTCGCTGGATTCCTATGTAGTCGGCCACGGTTTGAGTCCTGGACCTGGTGGCTTAAAACTCACGCTGGGCACATGTGCATGCGTGCCCAAGATCCTGAGAGGAGAATGGAGGAGAAGGGATTGCGGCGTGGTCATCCCCCCTGGGGGGTGATTTCTCGCTTTCTGTCTCTATGTCTCTCTCTGTCTGTCTGGCGAGCGCACGCGCCCTATAGCGAAAACCTCTCTAGAAAAAAAAAAAAAGAAAAAGAAAGTATTACAAAAGTAGGTTTGTATATATGCAAAACAGCATAAAAATGAATAGTAAAAATAGCATGAAGCTAAACATGTA
>NW_006159530.1:4425749-4455695 GCF_000334495.1 Tupaia belangeri chinensis | reverse complement strand
ATAAAAATGTGTTAGGGAGTTCATTTGTAGCAATTCACTTTTTTCCCTGGATTGTCTGATACTTACTATATTCGTCGGCTTGTCAAACCGTGTATTTGGGCTGACTTGGGGGTACAGAGGTAATGCGCGTCTCCAAGGAAGCCGGACCCATATAGGGTCTCCTGGCGGGCTGAGAAAGCCAGGGGGCACTGTGGCCTGAGACACTTAAGGTGTCTGTCTTCCTCTCGCTCTTTCTCTCTCACTCTCAGGAAAGAAGTAAACTTTTAAAAGATTCCATTGTATAATTCTTCTTCATTCTAAAGATTTGCTTTCCTATCAAAATCAAATTATAATTTTGTGTATTTATTTTTTTCTTAAAATGTCTCTCCCTTCGACCTCCTCTAAATTGCATCAACTAACATGAGGTGACCCGGACTTGCTCTGGCCACCTGTGCTGTGTAGACCCAAAGTTATTGTGGCCTAGTGGGTGGAAGCAGGTTCGGCTGAGGAGGGTTTTCATGAAGGATAACATTCCTAAATGTATTAGGCAGTCCTGTAACCAGCGACTTTCAGCCACTGGAAAATTCTGTGCAATCATAGGCGGACCCCACACAGCCAGATGGGGATTCACATAGCCATTTCCCCACCGCGGTCTGGGGAAATGACGGCTCTTCTGTTCACATGTGATGATATCACGGGAGTGTGGAATTTCTCACCGCAAATGTGGAGCTGCCTGCCTGCCCTCTGGGATCTAACTCAAGTCGAAAGGTGGCCCAAAGCTCACTTAAAAGGAAGTTAGACCCGATGCCATCTGGGTTCTTCTTCCCTGATTCTGGCCCCTTCCAGGATCCAGCAACAACCCCTCCTTCAGGGAGCTGTCTTGCTCCACCTCCCCAACACACCCAGGCAGAGCGGCTGGTCCTGACCTTCCTGCCCGGCTGTCCTCTCTTACCAGACGGTTCCTACACTATGTTTTCACTGAAGTGTTTTTAAACTTACTTGCTTTCTCCATTTTCTCTAGGTCATGAACTTCTTTAAGGCTGGGTTTTACCCAACATCTAGTGCACTTGCTGATAGTGGGTGTTAAATTGATATTGTTGGGCCAGCAGGTGGCGTGGTAAGAGTGCTGGACTTCCGCACAGCCACTGTGGTTTGTCCTGGGCCTGATGGCTAGAAAATCACACCAGGCACACGTGTGTGCACGCCTCAAATCTCGGGAGGAGAATGGAGAAGAGATTGCGGCATGGTCATCCCCCCAGGCGGTGAGTTTTCCATTTCCCTCTCACTGTGTCTCTCTGTCCCTCTCCAGCAAGTGTGCATGTGCCCTGTGGCAACAACTCCAACATTTTGTTGTTGTTGTGGATGAGGAAGGAAGAAAGAAAGGAAGTGGGAAGGAAGGAAAGAATTACAATTGCCTGGGTAGCTCTTTGTATCAGTATTGCCCGTAACTCTGAAAAACTAGGTCTACTCCAAGTGGCCAGCAACCAAAAGTGAAATATGTTGATTCTTTCACTAACAGAAATATTTTGCAGCAAATAGAAATAATATCAAGCTTAGGAGGAGAAATGTGCAAAAATTAAAATATAGAAAAATATTCATACCAGGGACCAGCAGACGGTGTAATGATTATGTTGTTGGACTCCCATGTAGTCTGCGATTCAAGCCCCAGACCCAATGGCTTAAAATTCACGCTGGGCCTGTGCGCGTGCATGCCCAAAATCCTGAGAGGAGAAATTGCAGCATGGCCATCCCCCCAGGGGGTGATTTCTTGCTTTCTTTCTCTCTGTCTTTCTCTGTCTCTTCAGCGAATGCACGTGCCCTATAGCAAAAATTTCTCTCTAAAAGAAAAAAAGAAAAGAAAAGAAAGAAAAATATTCTTACCTAGTAGTAGAGTGGAGTAAAATAGTATATACCCTAGGGTTTTCACTTCATAACAATACAAGGCTAGAATTCAAAAAGATTGTAGAAAAATGGAATGATGGCATGAATTTATAGTTTTTTATATATAATTCTCATTTTTCATGAATTTTTGCTTTTGTTTTTGTTTTGTTGATTGCCCTAGGATGTGTGCTCTTGTTGAAGAGAGACAGAGACAGAGAGAAAGAAAATAAGAAGTCATCCTCCCCAGGACAGATGGCCACTCCAAAATCCCTTCTCCTCCATACTCCTCTTCAGATCTGAGGCACACACTCACACATGCCCAGCATGATTTTCAAGCCGCCGGGTCCAGTACTTGAACTATAGTCGACTATGTGGGAATCTAGTGCCTTAACCACCACACCACCTGCTGCCCCTCCATGACCTTTTTTTTTTCTTTTGGAGAGGTTTTCGCTATAGGGCGCGTGCGCTCGCCAGACAGACAGAGAGAGACAGAGAGACAGAAAGTGAGAAATCACCTCCCAGGGGGGATGGCCACGCTGCAATCCCTTCTCCTCCATTCTCCTCTCGGGATCTTGGGCACGCACGCACATGCACCCGGCGTCAGTTTAAGCCACCGGGTCCAGGATTCGAACCTCAGTCGACTACATGGGAGTCCAGCGACATAACCATTACGCTAACTGCTGGTCCCCCCTCCATGAACTTTTGAAGCTGGTGTGCATGCTCATACAGGACAAGGAGCAGGCTGGTAAGAGAATGTACAAAAGTAGCCATTGGTGATCCTCCACCCCATGTATTTCTTACTATGTTGTCCCTAGGACACGGACAGTCAAGACACAGGCTCGGCGACCTGTGACGATGTCCTGCTGAGCACACACAGGTCACCTCAGCTGGCCCTCACTCTTGCCAGGTCGCCTCCAGACCTGACAGAGCAAGTGCTGACTGTATTCCTCAGATGGCACCAGCGACCACTGGGAAGCTGGGTGCAGTCTGTGAAGCGATCCCCACCCTCGCCATGGGCCAGGTGCCCTGTGGAGCTTTTACAAACACACCAATTGGAGCCCAAACCAGAGCGGGAGGAGTCTGTGCACCTGTTTCCCAGACACCTACAGGTCCTCCGACTGCAGGAGAGCGAGGCCTGGGGCTCAGGGGCGGTGCCCAGTGGGAGGGAGACAGCCCAGGAGTTAGTGTCCGATGGCTCTGGCTTTACATCTTGGTTCCTCCCTCATGAACTCAGTGCTCCAAGGCAGGTTACTCAGCTTTCCTCATGCTTCCCTGTCGTTGTTTCTAACAGAGACACAAATATCTACTTACTGGGCCATTCGGCTCATTAGGAGAAATGCTTGTAAGAAAATCAACAGAGCACCCAATAGAGCGGCCGTAATTATTTGTTGGTGTTACTTAATATCTCTGCAACGTAGTGTCCCCCTTGTCAACAGGGCGCTCACAGGGTTGCTCTCCTGGGTACAGCCGCTAGCGCTCCCGTGAGCAGCAGGCGGGAACTACAGGTCCCCTCCTTCCCATCGCCTGTCTCCATGTGATGAGCTTCCGCTCCTGCTGCCTCCTCACCCCTGCGCTGTGCACAGAGGGCGGGTTAGGGGAGCGCTCTGTCCCTGTCTACCCAGCGTGACCAGAGGGTGCCATGGAACAGCTCTCGCCCTCAGTTCTGTCCCTCGCTGACCCTTCTCTCCTCCTTAGCCTAAAATCTCGCCAACAAGCCATCACTTCTGCAGTGTTCATTGAGCGCCGTGTACCAGGCCCTTTGCAAGCTCACAGCTCCTTTCCAGGCAGGCACTTCCGGCAGTGACATTTCGCAGCCAGACTCTGAGGTGCAGAGGGGCGCATAACATGCCCAGGTCCCACGGCGAGCGAGATGAGCTGGCACAGCCGGGATGGGCCCAGGGCTGTCTGTGGGCCCAGCCGAGCTCCTGGCCACTTGCTGCCCTGCTTTGCCTCACTCCTGGCCAGTGTGAGCTTCCTGGTGGCTGCATCCCCAGGTGTCCTCGTGAGGTCTGTCTCAGGAGGGGTGTGGTCGGTGTGGGCCAGCAACTGGGTTGCAGGTGGGAGACTGGAAACCTCAAAAACTGAATTCTTTTGCTATCTGATGGGACCATCTTCCTGAATCTGCCCTGCTCATAAAACATGGGTCTGGTTTAGTGTGATTAAAGGGGCTATCGTGGCTCCATGGCCTGGGGCTTATCGCAGCCAGATCCCACATAGCTGACCACATGGTTCAAGTCCCAGAGCAGTGGCTTGAGAAACACACCACACTAGGTGCATGCACATGCGTGCTCGGAACCCTGGAAGGAGGAGGACAGGGAGGAGAAGGGACTACGAGTGATCACTACCCACGGGGGTTCTTTTCTCCTCTCCTCTCTTCTGCTCCTCTAGCATAAATAAATAAATATTAGGGAAAAAAGGGCTATGATATGAAACTTCTGGCTTTTAATACCTAGCATTGTTTGCTCATTTCTTCCTCATTTATGCCAAATTCTGCAGTGTACCTTATTATTATTATTTTGAGAGGGATTTTTGGTATAGGGTGCAGGTGCTCACTGGAGAGACGGAGACACAGAAAGTAAGAAATCACCCTCTGGGGGGTGGCCATGCCACGGTTCCTTCTCCTCCATTTTCCTCTTGGGATTTTCGGTGTGCATGCACATGTGCCCAGTGTGAGTTTCAAGTTGCAGGGTCTAGGACCAGAACTGTGGTCGATGACATGGGAGTCCAGTACCTTAACAACTGTGCCACCTGCTGGCCCCTGTACTGTACATTATTAAGACCTAATTAAGATGCATACATGTGATAGTGCTATTGAGATCTAGTCTAGGGAGTAGAGAGTACATTTAGTACTAAAGCTACTGTTTTTTATTTTAATTTTATTTATTTTATTTACCAGAAAGAGATGGAAGAGGGAGAAGACGGAGAGAGAGACAGGCACCTTCAACAGGGTCTTGAGGTGATGACCCCCCTCTAGTCCTACCACCAGCCAGGACTGTGGATGCACCTGGCCTGCTCGGGCAGCATGTGTATGCCACCACAGCTGGGTCCGAAGCTGCTTGGCTTTGAGCGTCTACCCTGAGGCCGTTCGTGGCACGTACTGCCTGTAATTATTGTATCGGTTACTACCTAGAGGGTGCTCGTGCCCACGTTCCAAATGAGAGCCCCGAGGCTCAGGAGGTTGAGAGCCTGGGACTCACATAGCTGGTCGTATGCAAATACGAACCAAGGTCATCTGATTCTGCAACCTCTCGTTTATTCACTTATTCACATATGGTCACCAGAGAGACAAAGAGACAGAGACAGAGAGAGGGAGAGGGAGAACACACCCTCCCGGTGGCGTGTGATCACACCGCAGTCCCTCTGTTCTCCTTTTCCCTGCCTTGTTGGGATGTTAGGCGTGCGTGCACCAGCGACTGGCATGTTTTTCAAGCCATCAGGTCTAGGACTTGAACCACAGTTGGCCATGTGGGATCTGGCGTTCTTAGCTGCTCTGTAGAACCAGCCCTGCACCATTCCTCTGTTTCTAGGATGGTCACGTCCTTCTCTGTCTTGTTTTAGGGCTTGGCCCCCAGGTCTGCTCCTCGCCACGGATCTGACTGCCCTCTGTGTTCGATGGCCCGAGGGAGGCCCGAGGACAGCCACCTTGCCCTTTCTGAGCAGTGTCAGCCCCAGCCCGACCCGCATCCCACAGGAGCCTGTACAGTGTTTTGGAGCTGGAAATCAGCAAAGAAAATTCCCCGATGACTGCAATGTTAATAAGGAACAAGCCTAAATAAGAGCTGTCCCTCACAAAGGCCACTCTGTCTTCACTGGGCAGCGTGGGAGTCCTGTTTCAGCTCGGGGCCTGGCCACCCCGGCTCAGCCGCTGTCTCACCGCGGGGAGCAGGCCGGCCGCCTGATAACATCGCTGGGCATAGAGGGGCTTTGTGTGTGCTCGGGGCTCCAGTTACCTGGGGCAGGCAGGACGCAGGCTCGGGTGCCCTGGGCCAGGAGGGAGGCAATGACTAAGTGAAAACAAGCATGAAAGGGGAGTGTTTTGGAAACCCCAAAGGAAGCTTTCTTGTCCTCTGTTCCACGAGGGGCTTCCCAAGGAGGCAGCTCCAGCACTGCCACGGAATTCTAGAAGAGGGATTTGGGCAGGATGCTGGGGGCCAGCTGCCTTGGATTGGGGTGTGCCTCTCAGCTGGATGGGCGCCACTTCCTCCTGGTCCCCGGGTGCCCTCTGTGTGACATGTCACAGGGAACTGACTTCTCAACCCGGGCCGGGCTGTGCTGCTTCGACTTGTAGTCTGAAGCCAACCGCGGGGACTTTGCCTGGGAGCGCAAGTCCCACGCTTCTTCAGGCTCAAGAACCCTTTCATTCGTCTTTTGGCTCAGCCAGGAGCCCGTCCTGGAAGGACTGGTTAGGACTGGCTGTTCCCTGGTGAGGGCCAGGCACCGCTGGGAGTGAGTCCCATTCTCCTAGCTAGAGCAGCACAACCCCTGGAACACCGAGGCCAGGGTGCAGGCGTGGGGTTACTGTCGTCAACCTGAAGGGCCCTGTGGGTGGTTCTGCCTGGTCTCGCGGTCTGTGTACCCCGGTGCCCCAGTTCTTTGTGTGGCTCTCTGTCTCGTCTCAAGCCCCAAGGAAACTGCCGATTCAACTCCCTACTCTACCATCTCCTACCGCTCCTTCGCCTGAGAACACGCAGGTCTTCAGGCCCGGCGCTCCAGGTCAAGAAAGCCACAGCTCCCGGTAGGATAAGTAGCCTCTAAGGTGTATCCGTTTCCTGACGCTCCTGTGAAAACTCACCACAAACGCAGCAGTTTAGAACAACAGAAATTGGGGTTAGCAGGTGGCATGGCGGTTAAGGCTCTGGATTCCCACATAGCCAACTGTAGTTTGAGTCCTGGGCCCGGCAGCTTGAAAATCATGTTTGGCGTGTGCGCATGCATGTCCACCCTCACCCCCTACAAAACAAAACAAAACAGAACAAACCAAGCAAACAAACAAACCCAAGAGGAGAATGGAGGAGAAGGGATTGTAGTGTGGCCATCCCTCCTGGGGGAGGGTGATTTCTTGCTTTCTCTCTGTCTCTCTCTGTTGGTCTCTGGTATGAGTATGTGTCCTATGGCGAAACAAAAACAACCAAATAACATATATTTACAAAGCAGCAGGCATTTATCCTGTCACAGGTCTGGGGAGCCGAAGTCCAGGCCTGAGACGTCACAGGGGCTGAGGGCTCTAAGAGACATTCTTTACCTCTCCCAGCTCCGGGGGCTTCAGCTGTTCTCAGCTGGTGGTAGCTTCCTGTCGGCCTCCGTCTTCACACGGCCTTCTCCCCTGGGTGTGTTTTTCACTCTTTTCTCACGTATGAGGATACTTGTCACACACATTCGTAGATATTGGGGTCAGGTTTTGGGGGGTGACGATTCAATCCACCACAAGTTCTAAAAGCAGATAATGCTAATAATACTTATCCCCGCTGTGCCACATTTGCATTTTAAAAAAGGAGAACCTCGACTTTCTGTTTTTAATTGCCAAAGGGCACTTGTGCTAGCCAGAGAGAGAGAGAGAGAGAGGGAGAGCACCCCAATGGGGTGTGGTGTTGCTGCCACCTCTCCCTCCTTTCCCGTCAGGATTTCGCACGCGCACACACACACACACACACACACACACACACGTGCCCTGCATGTTTGCCCAGCCTTGGAGTCAGGACTCGAACCACAGGCCGGCCTGAAACTTCAGTTTTTATTCAAAAAGGCACGTACAAGACGCCTGCAGAAAGTTCATGGAAGGCACACACCAAGGAAAAGCCATGGATGGACTTCCTTTTTTTGCGGCAAAGTAAACTTGTACTTTAATCGACTTGTCCACAGACCGCTGGAAACTGTCAGAGTGGGAAGCTGGGCCTCTTCGTAGGCAGGCCAGTGAGGCATTTTGGAGCGGAATTCTTTTCCTTGTTGTTTATTTCCTTCCGCTCTTTCCGCCGTGTTCTGACTTATCAATGCCACTCAGGGAGACAAGGTTCAGAGTAAGAGTGAGAGTGAGAGTGAGAGAATGTGGTCCCCGAACCACAAGGGAGTAACCGGTGCCAAGTTTCGTTTTCTCTTTTTTTAAGGTTTATGTATTTATTCCATAAGGGAAAGGGGGGGAGAGAGAAAAACGAAGATGCACACCCTGACGGGGTCTGGGTACCATTATCCACCCCCGGCTTCGGCCAGCCTGGACGTTGGCACATCCCTGGCCCGGGGACTCAGGGTCTCCCGAGGAGAGCTGGCAGCCTTCCCGTGTGGGCCTGCCTCCCAGAGGCCTGCGTTTTCTGCTCACCACCACCGGGCCCTAGGATGGCGGCTTTTCTGGGTTGCTTCGGGGTGAGGGGCGGCGGGGGGTGGGGGGACTGTTCCCAGCCTCTGCCTGCGACACGCAGGAAACAAAGGTGGCTCACATGACACTGGTTTCTGGAAGACCCCTGCCCAGAGCAGGCCAGCGGCTGCATTCCAGCGGGTCCTAGAAGACCGGAAAACTAGAGGTGCCCCTCTTCCCTTCTCAGTGCTTGGCCTTTCCACGACCGAGCTGCCAGCCCTCACACTTGCGGAGTTTCTAAAGGAAGCAGGCTTTTTGGAGACCTCTTCTGCCTTTGGAATTGAGCACAAGACGGAGTTCAGAAACTCAGAGGAGGCACCTGCTCTTCCCATTTCATGCAACGCTTTTCCCTAAGTGTCCACAGGGCCCGAGCTGACCCCGGGCAGACCTGACCACCCTGTGAAGACCATCTCCTCTCTCCTTTCCTGACTCAGTTTTTCTGTCTGGTGCTCCACATCTGCCTTGCAGACGGGGCTCTGCCTGGGCTTTCCCGGGGGTGTTCCCAGCATCCTTGGTGCCTAGGGGAGCTTATAAATATTTGTGACTAAGGAACCAGCAGTTAGCGTAATGGCTGTGTCGCTGGACTCCCACATAGTCGACTGCAGTTCAAGTCCTGGACCTGGAGGCTTAAACTCACGCCAGGCGCGTGTGCGTGCGTGCCCAAGATCCCGAGAAGAGAATGGAGGAGAAGGGATTGCCATCCCCCCTGGGGGGTGATTTCTCGCTTTCTGTCTCTCTGTCTCTCTCTGTCTGTCTGGCAAGTGCACGTGACCTATAGCAAAACCCTCTCCAAAAAAAGAAAAAATAAAAAATATTTGTGACTAAGTAAACCGACAGCGGAACTGAAAGGGGGTCATGACACTGTTTATTTGACCTAGCCACGTGCCTTCAGGTAGGCAAGGTTTTGCCATCTCCTTGTTTTACAGCAGAGACCTGAGTGAGACTGGACGCACAGCATGGTAAGAAGCAAAGCTGGAAAGTTTAGATCTTTTGACTTCCCGTTCAGGGATCTTTCTGCTAACTTTGGAAACCCATCGGTTTTTCTCTCTCTCTTTTTAAGTTTATTTATTCATTTCTTCTAGTAGCCACAAAGGCAGAGAGACAGAAAGGACTCCTGACAGAGTCTGCTTGCCGTGACCCACTCCCAGCCTCAGCCAGGCCCAGCGGATGGGCACATGCATGAACAGGGAGGTCTCCTGCCGGACCTGGAACCTTCCCAAGTGGGTCAGATCTGCAGAACCTCACATTTTACTTCTGTCACTGACCTGTGCCTCCCTGTGGCTTAGTTCAGCTGAACTCTGTATTTCCACTGTAAAGTGGTTTTCCACCAGGGGGAGACAGGGAGGCTGCAGGGGGAGTGGAAACGTGTGTAGGGGTGTTCTTTAGAAAGCACGCATGTCCATCTGAACTCTCAGCCCTGAGAGCAATTCGCAAATACCTTGAGTGTGATGCATTGTCCTGAGGATAATAATGACAGCAGCTGGAGGCCAGCAGGTGGCATAGTGCTTGTGTCACCAGACTCCCATGTGACCAAATGCCGATTAAGTCCCGGAGGTGGCTGCTTGAAACTCATGCTGGGTGCATGTCCATGCATGCCTAAAATCCCACGAGAATGGAGGAGGGGGGTCTGCAGCATGGCCATCTTCTCTGGGGGGTGATTTCTTGCTTTCTAGCTCTTTGTCTCTCCGGTGAGCACATGCACCCTAAAAGCAAAAACACTCTCAAAATAATAACAGCAGCGGCTGATTGTGCATATCCGTGTGTGTGTGCGTGTGCGAGGTAGAGCGACGGAGAGCACATGAAGGAGTGTTGGAGGAGGCTGTAGAAACAGAGCAGTAAATGCTTTCATCCTCCGCTGGTAGTTTTATTGAATCCTCTCTGTCTCTTATCTTTGCAAGAATCACATGTTTTTCCAAGCAGCTGAATTCCCCGGGCTCTATGGAAATAAAGATTCCACGTCTTCTCCCACTCCCCCTGGCTGCCGGCCTCGTGCCCACCGATCCTTGCCCTGCGAGCTGACCTGGGGGAGGCGGCCATCCTTCTTGTTCCCCTAGCCTCACCGCAGCCTGCGAGCAGTTGCATTTCATCCTTTCCTAATGCAAGACTCGCTCTGTACATGAAACTGCTTCTTAGCTGGGCTTCAGAGACTGAGGCTAGAAAAACAAATCAAGAAGCGCCTATTGGGAATGATGAAAGGTTTGGTAAGTGCCGTAGAAGGGAACAGAAAGGGCCTTTACCCTGGAGAAGGGGTGCCTAGAGGAGGGCACACGCAGGGGCCTGGCCTAGGTGAGTGCAGTGGGACTCGCACTGCCTCAGTCGTCAGGTCTGGCTCCATCCAGGCAGCTCTGGCAGATCCACTGACTCCCCGGACCCCAAAGTCCTTGCTTTATTTGTTTTTCCCCTTTGCTTTTGGGCAGGTGTACTCGTTGGCGAGACGGACGGAAAGAAAGCGAGAAATCGTCCCCAGGCGGATGCCTATGCCGGTCTCTTCTCTAGCTTCCTCCTGGGGTTTGGGGCACACGCACACACGTGCCTGGCATGAGTTTCAAGCTGCTGGGCCTGGCACTCGAGCTGTGGTCAGCCAGGTGGGAGTCCAGTGCCTTAACCGCTACGCCACCTGCTGGTCACCAAGGTCCTTACTTCTAAGGTCTGGAGACCGGCAGCAATGGTGCAGCAGAAGACGGCAGTTCGCAGTGCGGGTTCCACGTGGAGGATCGGTGAGAGTTCCCAGGTCCTCCTGTCTATCCCAGGCCTGCACGCGTCCACAGCCCTGGCTGGCTCAGAGGCTGGAAGCGAACTGTGGTATGAGAGCCTGTTGAGGGTGTTTCTCTCTGTCTCTCTCCCCCTGTCTCTTTCTCAGGGAAGAAAAGAGAAAATCAAGGTTTTTTTTAAATTATTTATTAATTTTATTTATTGTTATTATCTCATTTGCTATAGGGCATGTATGCTCACCAGAGAGAGAGTAAAAAGGCAAGCTGCCAGGTCCAGGACTTGAACTGTGGTCAGCCATGTGGGAGTCCAGTGCCCCAACCAGCACACCACATACTGGCCCCAGAAATCAACTTTTTAATAAGTCTCTGAACACTTGTGCAGTTCAATTTCTCTGTGATTCTAGGCAAGAGGAGCTCAGGAAACTGCTGTGTTCCAGGAGGTCAGAAAGGATATTTACAGGAGGCGGGTGGGGTGAACTGTGTTGACCACTGCTGATAAATCTAACAGGTGGCCTGAGGACCTTCCCGGAGTGCTGGACCGCAGCAGCCCTTCCAGTTCTTTCATTCGAGTTCTAACCCACTGCTGCCGGCATTCACCTTAGTGCTGAGATTGTCCCAGGTCTGGCCATTCCGGGCCCCTTTCAGCTGGCCCTGCTGTCCTCTGCACACCGCTCGTTCTTGGGGTACTTATTCATTTTCTGGTGGACATTTTGAATTTTTCTGTGGATGTTCTGCTAAACATCCTGGGATAGACAACTGTGTATCTTCGCTCGCCTTCTAAACTCGCTGTATTTCAGAACGCAAGCTATTCTCCACTTTCTCCCATGCACATTTTTGTTAGTATCTTCTACTCATTCTTTTAAAGTGAGGATTTGTGTTTCTTCTCAAAACAGAAGGCACAGGCCAATGGGTAGTGTAATGCTAAAGATGCTGAATCCTACATGGCTGACTCTACAGTTCAAGTACCAGAGCTGGTGGCCTGAAAAACACGCTAGGCATGTGTGTGTGCCCCAGATCCTGAGAAGGGAATGGAGGAGAAGGATTACAGCACCACCATTTGCCCCTGAGGGGTGATTTCTCACTTTCTCTCTCTGTCTCTCTCTCTGGCGAGCACATGCCCTATGGCTATATATATATATATATATAACACACACACACATATGAAGATATTTTATTGTTTGTTTCTGATTATCATGGTGGATGGAAATACGTCTAATAATACAGAAAGATAAAGTTTGAAAAGTTATATAGAAGCCTACCACACTGAAATGATCTACTGATAACTTTTGGTGGAACACCTTCCCAGATACTTTTTTCTTTTCTTCTTTTCTCTTTTTGAGTTTTGTTATAGGGTGTGTGTGCTTGCCAGAGAGAGACAGAGAGAGACAGGGGCGGGATGGAAAATCACCCCTGGGGCAGATCACACCACAATCCCATCCACTCTGTTCTCCTCGTGGGATTTTGGGTACACCTGCATATGTGCCCGGTGTGATTTTCAGGCTGCCAGGTCCAGGATTTGAACTGCATTCGACTGTGTGGGATCCAGCTGCCTTAACCTCCACGCCTCCTGTGTAACTGTGTGTACGTCCCTAGGTGAGATCATAATCATGCCAAATAGGGGTTCTGCAACAGTCTCCCCCACTCAGTACCGAAGAATTTGTCTTTTTCTTTCTTTCTTTTTTTCTTTTTGACGGGGTATTGCTATGTCTTGACCCTCCTGCTTCAGCCTCCCAGTCACTGGGATTATAGGGGTGCACCTCCATGCTTGGTTTTTAGAGTAGACTGGGGATCAAACCGCCCTAGAACAGCACATACCAGCACATACTAGCAGGTCCTAGCACAGCTGGCCTGGAATATATAGAGATACATCATTTTTCTTAGAGGTTTTTGTCTTAGGGTGTGTGTGTGCTCACTGGAGAGATAGAGAGACAGATAGAGTGGGAGGGAAAGTAAGAAATCACCCCTCATGGGGGGTGGCCATGCTGCAATCCCTCTCATTCTCCTGGGATCTTGGGCATGCATGCACATGTGCCCAGTGTGATTTTTAAGCCACCAGGTCTGGGACTTGAACTGTGGTCAGTTATGTGGGAGTCCAGTGACAGAACTGCTTCACCATCTGCTGGCCTCTGGAACGTACATTTTAATACACGTTGGCCCTACTGTAACAAAAAAATGTAACGGAAAAAGAGGGCTTTTGAATGTTCCCAGCGCAAAGTAACGCCTCGTGTTTGAGATGATGGTACATTAATTACCTGCTTTAATCAATACACACCCATCTCTGCATGGAGAAGACATCGCACCTTACAAATACGTACGGTTGTTCTAAGTCGATGGAAAACCAGGCTACGCCTAGCTCTCTACGCAGAAATGGAGCAGCAGTGGTTCCCCTAAAGTGCGGCTGCCATGTTTTCTCACTTCCATTTCTGGGAAGTGTTTCCTGGGCGCCGACTTCACGCCATGCTCTTGTTTCCCACTGGGGGCTGTTCCTTAGTGTTCCAGCCTGCCTCCCTTCCCCGCTTCCCCTCGGGGCTCGGGTGTGGTCCCAGAACTCGCTCAGGCTGAGGGAACACAGGGATGTGCCACTTCCAGGCGGAACCCTTGGGACCAACGCCAGCCTGGCTGCGTTCTTTACTCTCTGCGGTGGTCCCCTGGAAGCCGCCTCGCAGATGTCGAACACCTCCCCGCCTGGCTCCCCGAGGGGCAGCCCGTGACCTGGGTCCCCTGCCCAGGCCTCTGAGTAGGAAGTCCCACTGGCTATGTTGAGCCCCCCAGAATTCTGTGGAGGGCTGTTTCTGCAGCATCCCCTCCTCCTTCCTGACCAACAGCGTCTACCCCACACTCACTTCCTCAGTCAAGCTGCCTCCTGAGAGCCCTGTGTGTTCTCCTTGCTGCCTCCTACATATACGCTAATCTACAATCTGTCACTGACCTGCTGGAATGTTCTCTGGGTGTAAGATGGCCAGTTACCCTGAGCTCAGAGCATGGTGGGGAAGCAGGCTGAGGGCTAGTCACTGTTTATCATGTAGTATGATGAGCAACTACATCAGACCTATGTGGGATGATTACTTAAAAAGGCAGGATTTGGGGCCAGCAGGTGGTGTGGTTGTTATGGTGCTGGACTCCCACACAGCAGACCACGGTTCAAGTCCCAGACCTGGCGGCTTGATTTCTCACTTTCCCTCTCTCTCTTTCTCTGTCTCTCTCAGGTCAAATGAAAAATAATTAAATAAATAAATAGATAAACTTAAATAAATCTTTCTCTCTCGCTCTTTTTTTTTTTTTTTTTTTTTTTTTTTTTTACGCCAATTTTTTCATCCGCTCAACAATAGGCTGAGGGCTAGTCACTGTTTATCATGTAGTATGATGAGCAACTACATCAGACCTATGTGGGATGATTACTTAAAAAGGCAGGATTTGGGGCCAGCAGGTGGTGTGGTTGTTATGGTGCTGGACTCCCACACAGCAGACCACGGTTCAAGTCCCAGACCTGGCGGCTTGATTTCTCACTTTCCCTCTCTCTCTTTCTCTGTCTCTCTCAGGTCAAATGAAAAATAATTAAATAAATAAATAGATAAACTTAAATAAATCTTTCTCTCTCGCTCTTTTTTTTTTTTTTTTTTTTTGTAAACGCAAGTTTCTAGGTCCTAGCAATACAACCAAGTCTGTAGAGCCGTGCTGTGCATTTCTAACACGCTTTCTGGGCAATCCTTACATGTACCAAAGCCACCGAGTGAGCAGCAGGCAAGGCGGAAAACACTGACTCAGCACTTTTTTGGACCGGCCCAGTTCTTTGGTGCTCCGTGTTACCTCCATGTCTGAGACGACACTAGATACCAAGATAAAATACTGTTCCTGTCCTCCAGAAGCCCACGGACTTCTGTTGTGGGACACACTGTATACGCAAATAATTTCCATCAGTTGTTTGGATCAAAGTACAGGACACAGGCTGGGCCCCAAACACCAGGAGTCGCTTCGGGTGCAGAGAGGCGTCAAGGTTACGTAAGCTGATGTGAGCAGGTGTGCTCCGGACGCCGCCGGCGAGACCCAGAAGAGCCTGATGTGCCCAGGAGGACACTGGTGGACGGCTCCGGAAAGAAAGTGACGAAAGGAAGGACTGGCTGGGCAGTGTCCTTTCACATAAGTCGCACTCAGGGCTTTGTCTTGGAGACAGAAAGGACAGGAAATGCTGGCTAGTGGGTGTGCCTGCCAGGAATGAAGAGAGGTGCTTGCTCCAGGCAAGGGAGTTTCATCCGGACATTTGCTGTATCTTGGCTTTCTGTGCTTTTCCCCGTCCCTCCCACAACTGCCCCGGTACCCTTGGTGGACTTCGGAGAAAAGATCTGGTGAGGTAAAATACATGGGTATGGGGAGAGGGGCTTCAACACCTCCGTGGGAAATGCATGGTATGCAAACACTGCAGGATGCCAGCTCCTTCAGCCGTTCTGTGTTAGGAGTGGAGAATACAAGGCCAGAGAGCGGCGCCATGGTAACATGACTGGACCCAAGTGCTAGGGTCCCCGGTTTACTTTCTGGGACTCCCGCGCACTGCTGGGTGTGTGGGGGTCTGCCTGCAACCCAGGCTGGCTAAGGCTGGAGGGGGTCATGTTGTCAGGGCCCTGTTGGGGTGCTTGTCTGTCTCTGTCTCGCTCTCGCATAGAAGACGTAATTAAAGTTTACACGACGTTGAGGACACGAGGGTGAATAGTGTGTGGCTCTTGCCCGGGCAACGCTCAGACACCAATAGGAGAGGCAGATGTGGGGTAAGAAGGCAAGTTCTGGGGGAGGTGCTGAGGGACGGCATTCGCAGTAACTGATCTTCCTCGGTGAGCTGGGGGAGGCCTCCCGGAGCAAGTGACATTCGATCGGGGTCTTGAAGGACGAGTAGGAGTCTTATTCAGAGGGATGGAATTCCTTATCACTGGACACGGTCAGGCAGGGACTGAATGGGACCTGTCAAGGGTGCTGCAGAGGGATTTCTGGGAAGCCAGGACGCTGGCCACTTAGGTGACCTCTAGGTTTCCCAAGCCTGCGATTCTATGAAAGAGCCCCAGTGGTGGGACACGATTATGCTCACATATACGTTACCATCCATCAACACGCCATTGCCAATTCTCGGCCACAGGGGGCAAAGTTGGAATCAGGAAGGGGAGCATTTATCTTTTCCTGGCCCTTAGGGTGAGCATCTCTTTATGTTCTTAAATGTGTGTGCTCACGTGGGAAGGACAGGTGGCCTTAAGGAGAAAACGCTGAGAACTGGGGTGGAGGGAGGCTTGGCAGAGTTGGAAGGTGGGGGACCCTTCGTATCCGGGGCTCTGATACTGCTCCTGGTCTTCAGGACTGCTGAGGCCACTCCTCTGCTGACGCCCTGCTAGTCTGAGCCGAGGAGCCGCCTGAGGGCCTCCAGCCACCACCCAGCCCTGACCGCACCCTCGGCCAAGAAAGCCAGGAGACAAGAAGTAGCCAGAGAGGAGTGCGCCCGGCCCCTCGGTCACCGCAGCTGGGTTTCTCGCTGGAGAATACTGGAATTGTTCACATTCTCCCGTGCGCTCAGGTGAACCCAGGTGCGCTCAGGTGGAGCCAGCGTCCTTTCCCTTCACCTGCGGGGCTGAGAGGCCCCACTGACAGGTGGGCAGACAGACCTGCTATTGTCACCCTGCATGGGGTGGCGTATCAAATGCATCTTAAGAAGGACTCAGGGCTTGAGGCTCCGAGGTCTCCTAAGTACAGACTTAGGGTGAAGAAACGAAGAAACCTGAAAAAAAAAAAAAAACAGGCTTTTCCTGGGGGGTGCGGGGAGGAAGGCAACTGAGTGCACCCACTTTCTTGGTGATGCCTTGAGGCCAGTCAGATGTACCAGCCTGGGAGTCACTTCACGGAGCCTCCCAAACACGAACCTTGGCTTTCACACTCCTTAAACTCTGGAACTAGTTAACACATCAGGTTTCTTCGGGGGTGTCTGTCAAGAAGGATTAGCAGCCGGTTGATGGATGTGGGCTCAGGCCGCGGAGAGCCTGTAATACGCACCCAGTCAGGAGAGCTGGCTCCGTGTCCCTGCAGGCCCCTCTGAGTCAGTGCGAGATGAACCCGAGACGGCCAACGGCATGGCGTGTAGGTTGTGCTTTTTATTTTAATCGGCCTACTATTGACGGTAATGATTCTAAGAGAACATACATGCATCTGCTTACTTTTTGCCAAAAGAAATGGAAGAAGAAGAAACTCTCACTAGTAAAACGGATTATTTGCCGGCAATGGTGGGAATGCTGTGTAAGAAATTGGGAGGAAGATGCGATACGTTTTTAAAAAATACCTTTTTTGTACCATTTTAATTTTTAAATATTTACATCATCTCAGTGTATCTCCCCAGAAATTTCTTTCTTTCTTTTTTTTTTTTTTGGAGAGGTTTTTGCCACAGGGCGCGTGCGCTCACCAGAAAGACAGAGAGAGACAGAGAGACAGAAAGCGAGAAATCACCCCCCAGGGAGGATGGCCACGCCGCAATCTCTTCTCCTCCATTCTCCTCTCGGGATCTTGGGCACGCACACACACGCGCCCGGTGTGAATTTAAGTCACTAGGTCCAGGACTTGAACCGCGGTCGACTACATGGGAGTCCAGTGACATAGCCATTACGCCATCTGATGGTCCCTCCCCAGAAATTTCTTAATTGCAAAGGGAAAACAGTAATTCTGCAGTGGATAAGGCTGGGCTTCCTCTTATCCAGTCATCAGAGCTGACTTGATCAATATTGAGACGACTCGACTCTAATCACAGGGAACATCAGGCAAACCCAGGATGAGGGACATTCCACCCAATGACTGGCCTGTCCTCTTCAGAAACTCCCACGTCACACGGGACAGAGAGGGGCTGAGGGTTATCCTCAGCTGAAAAGACTAAAAAGTTTAGGCAGCAAGTGTGATACATTGACCCGGACTGGATCCCGGAAGGGGAGAAAATAGTTCTAAAACATAGTTTGAGATAACTGACAAAATTTGAATATGGACTATGGATTATATCAGCGTGAAATTTGATGATTTCAATAATTGTACCAGAATAACATACTGCATCTTTACAAAGGTTGTGGAGGGACCAGCAGCTGGCATAATGGCTATGTTGCTGGACTCCCCGGTAGTTGACCGGGGTTTGAGTCCTGGACCCTGTGGCTTAAAATCACTCTGGGTACGTGTGCGTGCATGCCCAAGATCCCGAGAGGAGAATGGAGAAGAAGGGATTGTGGCGTGGCCATCCCCCCTGAGGGGTGATTTCTCGCTTTCTGTCTCTCTGTCTCTCTCTTTCTGGAGAGTGCACGCTCCCTATAGCAAAAACCTCTCCAGAAAATAAAAGTGTATGGAAAACATGTCTTAGGGGAAAAAAAGTCCTGGATTAAAAATTGTTTTAGCACCAAAATGAACTTGTACCTTAACTCCATTTTTCTGTGCACTTTTTAAAATCTTCTCACATAAGAGGGTGTTCTTGTCCTTGGGAAATATATACTAAGGTATTTAGGGGTAAAGAGGCATGATGTATATAACTAGTCAAGGTGAGGGAGAGAATTAAGCAAATGAGGCAAACTGCTACCAGTCCATGCATCTGATGCATTTGAATGAAGACTTTCTTTGTGTCAGGAATTTTAAAAAGTTTGCAGGGAAAAAAGTGTGAGTTTATTTTGGTGCAAAATATTTTTGAAATCTGTGTATATTTGTTCATAATGCACATGTTCCACTAACTATTATTGTTTTTGTTTTTGTTTTGTTTTGTTTTTGGTATGGGTGCATGCACTTGCCAGAAAGAGACAGAGAGAGATTTTCAAACTGCCAGGTCCAGGACTTGAACTGCAGAGTTAATCATGTGGGATCCAGCCACCTGAACCTCCATGCCAACTCCTGACCCTTCCACAAACTATTTGAAGACTTCTGTCTTTCTCATATGTTTTCTATAACTTGAAATGATATCAAATAAAAAAGATATGAGATGAGAGAATAAATATAACTGACGATGATTCCTCTCGCTCCATCCTGGACTGTTTTGGGGAGAATGCGATGTCCCTTACAGTAAAGGAATGGCCATTTGGGTACGAGTTAGTGCATGCAGCTTGCTTCCCCATTCAGTCCCTCATTTGATTCTCAATAGCCTTTTGAAGTAAGCAAAGCAGGTTTTTTATGTTGCTGGACTCCCCGGTAGTTGACCGGGGTTTGAGTCCTGGACCCTGTGGCTTAAAATCACTCTGGGTACGTGTGCGTGCATGCCCAAGATCCCGAGAGGAGAATGGAGAAGAAGGGATTGTGGCGTGGCCATCCCCCCTGAGGGGTGATTTCTCGCTTTCTGTCTCTCTGTCTCTCTCTTTCTGGAGAGTGCACGCTCCCTATAGCAAAAACCTCTCCAGAAAATAAAAGTGTATGGAAAACATGTCTTAGGGGAAAAAAAGTCCTGGATTAAAAATTGTTTTAGCACCAAAATGAACTTGTACCTTAACTCCATTTTTCTGTGCACTTTTTAAAATCTTCTCACATAAGAGGGTGTTCTTGTCCTTGGGAAATATATACTAAGGTATTTAGGGGTAAAGAGGCATGATGTATATAACTAGTCAAGGTGAGGGAGAGAATTAAGCAAATGAGGCAAACTGCTACCAGTCCATGCATCTGATGCATTTGAATGAAGACTTTCTTTGTGTCAGGAATTTTAAAAAGTTTGCAGGGAAAAAAGTGTGAGTTTATTTTGGTGCAAAATATTTTTGAAATCTGTGTATATTTGTTCATAATGCACATGTTCCACTAACTATTATTGTTTTTGTTTTTGTTTTGTTTTGTTTTTGGTATGGGTGCATGCACTTGCCAGAAAGAGACAGAGAGAGATTTTCAAACTGCCAGGTCCAGGACTTGAACTGCAGAGTTAATCATGTGGGATCCAGCCACCTGAACCTCCATGCCAACTCCTGACCCTTCCACAAACTATTTGAAGACTTCTGTCTTTCTCATATGTTTTCTATAACTTGAAATGATATCAAATAAAAAAGATATGAGATGAGAGAATAAATATAACTGACGATGATTCCTCTCGCTCCATCCTGGACTGTTTTGGGGAGAATGCGATGTCCCTTACAGTAAAGGAATGGCCATTTGGGTACGAGTTAGTGCATGCAGCTTGCTTCCCCATTCAGTCCCTCATTTGATTCTCAATAGCCTTTTGAAGTAAGCAAAGCAGGTTTTTTATTGTCCCAGTTTTCCAGGAAACCCAAGGTCAACATCCTTTTTCTTTTCTTTTTTCTTTCTTTTTGGAGAGGTTTTCCCTATAGGGCACGTGCGCTCGCCAGACAGGCAGAGAGAGACAGAGAGACAGTAAGCGAGAAATCACCCCCCAGGGGGTGGTCACACCGCAATCCCTTCTCCTCCATTCTCCTCTCGGGATCTTGGGCACACATGCACACGTGCCAGGCGTGAGTTTAAGCCACCGGGTCCAGGACTCGAACCACAGTCGACTACATGGGAGTCCAGCGACATAGCCATTACGCTAACTGCTGGCCCCCTTGGTCCCTTTTTCAAAGTCACAGAACTAAAAAGCGGTCCAGCTAGCACCTGGACCCAGACTGTCCAATATTTAGTATGAAGCTCCCCCAGTGCACTTAGGCCATGGCTGCAGTGTGTGCTCCCAGCAGGCCTTGAGACATGGATTGGTGGGATGACCTTGGGGCGCTCTGTAAGGGCAGCTGTGCTCCTGTCCCGTATCTTGGAATACGCCCTGCTGCAGAGGAGCTTTCTTCAGGCAAAACCTAGCAGGTGTCGTGTCTTCTAATATCTGTCAGGGAGGTGGTCACACCAAGGTCAGTGCTCAGACATTACCATACACCTACATTCGGGCTTCTTCTCATCCTGCTATGGTCTGAATATTTATATTCCCTTAAAAGTCATATGTTGAAATGCTAGCCCTCAAGGTGATGGTATTAGAAGGCGGAGCATTTGGGAGGTGAGTAGGTCATGAGGGTTCACCTTTATGAATGGGACTAATATCCTCATTAAAGGACCCCAAAGAGCTGCCTTACCCCGACTACTACCTGAGCAAGAAGGCACCATCTACGAAGCGGGAAATGAGTCCTCATCAGACCTCGAACCTGAGGGCACTTTGACCTTGGACTTCCAGCCTCCAGAACTGTCAGAAAGGAGTTCCTGCTGTCCAGCCACCCAGCAGACAGTGCTCGCTATAGCAGTCTGGGTGGACCGAGACACACTCCCTTGACTGTCGGCCGCGTGTGAAGTAAAAGGCCAGCAGCTTGGGGCACATTTAGCACCTAAAGTCCTATAGCACCTTCCTCCCCAGTTGTCTGCTCCCAGGAAATAAACGCCGTCCAGCAAGGAAGACTCAGACGCGGGAGAGGGCTCATGGGACGTGCAGGAGATGTGCCCAAGAGCAGCAGGCCGCAGAGAATGGGCTACGCTGCAGCTCTTGGAAGTGGTTACACTAAGTTCAGGACCTTTCGCCTACAAGAGCCCTGATTAGAATTTCAGAGGGCCTTCTTGCCAGAGCAAATAGGCTGGGAATTCCCTAGGGTAAGACTTTAAAAATCTGTCACCAAAGTGCCTCGGATTTACTTCTAGGATTATTGCAAACTTGGATTTTTCTTCTTTTTTATTGAAGTTTATTGTTTAGCGAGAGAAAGTGAAAGAGAAATGGAGATACCTTTAACCAGGTCTTGACACCAAGACTCACCCCAGCCTCACCCAGCCCCGGGTCATGGGCAGGTGTGTGCACGAGGCGTGTTCACGAAGGTCTGCAGGTGCAAACCCCAAAACCAGCCCGTGTGGGTCCCTCTGCAGAGCATCATCCACAACAGTCCTCAGCCTTGAGGTTTTTTTTAACTAGACTTGTGGGACCGTGTCTTCCCCCAAAGTGTTTTTCCTGTTCTGAATCCTTAGTATTCTGATTATCTGTGTCCTTCATTCGCTTCTGATCACAAATCTCTCTATTCGTAGTTGTCGAGGGCTTGCACAAGACCACTATGCACGCCTCGGTCTGAACACTAAAGCTGTCCCCCACTGGCCACAGCCTCCAAAGCCCAGCCCCACCCCATGTATCGGGAGCAGCGCTGCCCCCTCCGAGGATATGGGGCAAGCTCAGGCCCACCGTTTCACTGCAAGGTCGACCACTCTTTCTTCTGAATCCTCTCTTGGAGGCCTGTTAGATATTGGCAGTGGGATTTTTGTTTGTTTCTTTGCCTGCTTTGTTCATTTTTTTATTGAACCATCTCAACAAAGCATGAGAGCCTAAGACTTCAGCGGCAGCCAGCAGCACTATACGCATGGCGCCCCCCAGTGGCCGGCAGGTCTCTCGTCCGCAGCTTCCCCAGCATTCTTTGCTTTTGAGAGATGCCTACTTTGCTCTGATCCTATCACGTTTGGGTTGGTTCGTTTGAGCACGGTGGGCAGATGACAGGTGAGGACAGAGAGCATGGCTCCTTACTCAACTTCCTCCTCCAGAGTTTTCCTCCCAGTGGATCTGGTGTCAGAACACGTTGGAAGTTTTCCCGGGTGACGCCGAACATCAGCGCTGGCTGCCAAGTTATATGAGTTGATCCGATGTTTTGACACTGGGCAGACATACCTTTAAAAATCACACTGTGAGTTTCTAAAATGCTTTCTGCTTCCTAGGGATGTTTGGACATGGATTATGCCACATCTGGGAATGAACTTGGAGCTTCTCGGGAGAAATTATTACCCGACAGTCTTCTGCAAATCTTTTCCAGAATCGCCAGGTGGCCAGCATTGTATTCATCCCGGAAAATTGACTTTAGCCCTCTCTGTGTGTACCAATATCACATCTTAATCACCTGCGCGTCTCTTCTGCTTTCTCCTCACTTGATGAGGTTGAATGAGAACTCGGGGCTCCTGACTCCATACTCCATGGCAGGGGTGTTTTCCACGACACCTGCATGAGCACCTCCTCGGAGGCTTGAAGAAGAACGTGACACAACGTTAGCAATGATACAGCGATGCAAAGAAACATGCCCTGCAGTTCCGCCCTGAGGAGTGCCAGTGTGATTGGGAGTGAGCCTTGAGTGTGCCCAATCTAATCGCGTAAGCCAGCGTTTCCGACGGTAAGCTCCTTGGCAGTTTAGCTTTCCAGCAACCTGACAGGTGTTGCATGGGAGGGACAACTCACCTACTTGAGCTTTGCAGGATATACCCAGTCAATCATCAGCCAATCACAGGCAGCTGCGTCACAGAACTCAGTGGCAGGTTAGTTGAATGAGCAATGGTTACTTTGTTGAATGAGCAATGGTTACTTTGTTGAATGAGTAATGGTTATGTCGTTGAATTCCCACATAGTTGACTAAGGTTTGAGTTCCAGACCTGGTGGCTTAGAATGCACACCGGGCATGTGTGTGTACGTGCCCAAGATCCCAAAAAGAGAAGGGAGGAGAAGGGACTGCAGCACGGCCATCCCCCTCAGGGGGTGATTTCTCATTTTCTGTCTGTCTCTCTCTGTCTCTCCAGCAAGCACACGTGCCTTATTGTAAACATTTCTCTAAAAATAGTTCATTGAATGAATGCGTGAATTACTGAGTTAAACGAAGCCCAATGGGGTTCTTTGTAGCGTGATGGCTCACTTTTCCCAGAAGCGGATTTTGCAGTGAGGACTGGGGGAAGGATTTATGAGGGGAAGGCTCCCTGCAGAAGCCTACCAGCGAGGCAGAAAATAGACAGGCGCATCTCAGGTGAAGTCACAGTCCCAGGAAGCCCTTGGGTCTAACGTGCTTTACAGCATTTGGCCCACCTCAAGTAAAAGCGAGGCTTCCCAACTTCCGCCCACCATGGCCATCACTGGCCAGGAGTCCCCTGGGAGAGTGGGGGGAACACTGAGGTTCTTCTGACTCACAGTGAAAGAGGGGAGGTCTCTGCAAAGGATTGTGAAGGATGCAGAAGCTTGGGGAGGAGCAGAGAGAACTGTGAAAAAGGCCTCCAGGGATTTCGAGAGGGCATGGCCACCTCTGCTCCAGGCAGCTCCTTAAAGCCGTTGCTATGCTGATAGCAATTGTCGATGGCCGAGGGAAACACGGAATGCTTAGTGCTTTCCAGAGGTACCTGGCCGCGGAGTCCGTGCTCCCCCTCCAGTGTTCTCACACTGAATTTGTATGAACCACGCTTTGAAAACGGCCGTTTGCATTTCGCTCTACCTTGTGGATCTTCAGGTGTTTTAAGGAGACTGTTTTAGGAGACATAATAATGTGTACATGGGTATAAACTGGTCAGTCATTCTCTGTTTATGTGCACCAGCTGACTGGGCTGCATGGGGCTGATGCTACTCAATGCTTTTGAGAGTGGGAGACATTCAGTGTTACCTGGGGGAAGCGAGGGGGTGATAGACCTCTGAGTTTTAAATGACACTTTGGTCTTGCGTTTCAGAAGCCTGAGGAGTATATATATGTATATATACCTTTTTAATATATATATTATATATAGTATATATTATGTAATATATAAAAGGGCAAATATATATAGTATATTATATAATATATATATAATATTACATCTACAAAAAAGAGTGTAAGGCATAGATCAAAGGACAATTTCAAAAATGTATTTATTTAGGGAACCAGCAGTTAGCATAATGGCTATGTCGCTGGACTCCCACGTAGTTGACCGCATTTTGCGTCCTGGAGCCGGTGGCTTAAAACTCACGCCGGGCGCATGTGCGTGCGTGCCCAAGATCCCAAGGGGAGAATGGAGGAGAAGGGATTGCAGCGTGACCATCCCCACTGGGGGTGATTTCTCACTTTCTGTCTCTATGTCTCTCTCTGTCTGGCAAGCGCACACGGCCTATAGCAGAAAAATAAAAACCTCTCCAAAAAAAAAATGTATTTATTTAAGAGAGACAAATGGAGAGATGTAGGTTTTATAAAAACATTTCCAGAAGATGTGATTTCCAGGGAGCGAGCGAGAACACCCAGTGGGGCCTGACCATGCTGCAATCCATTTTCCTCCATTTCTCCTTCCTGCCAGGGCTTCGGGCACAATGCACATGTGCCCAGCATACTTTTCAAGCCCCCAGGGCTGGGATTCGAACTGCAGCTGGCCATGTGGGGTTTGACTCCCAGTGCACAGCGCTTTGACTACTGCACTATGGGGCTGGCCGAGACATGCAGAATTTTGACAGGGTCTCGTATGTTGGGACTCTCCTGGCCCGGCCGTCCAGCCAACTGTCACCCCAGGTGCGAGTCCCACACTGTGCCTGCCTGGCTTGAGCTGGGAACTGAACCTGGGTCCCCATGTGGCCCTGCCTCCAAGCAGCAGCGTCTTAGCTGAGCACCACCACGGCTGAGCCTAAAAGAATAGTTCTCTTTCTCATTTTATTATTTTTATTTTTAGTGTTTCTACAGGGCATGTATGCTTGCTGGGGAGAAACATAGACAGACAGACAGAGAAAGTGAGAAATCACCCCCAGAGGGTAGGGCCATGCCACAATGCCCTCTCCTCCATTCTCCTGTCTGGAAGTTGGGCATGCATGCACATGTGCCCAGCATGATTTTCCAGCTACCGTATCCGGGACTTGAACCTTGGAGTCAGCCAAGGGGGATCCAGCCACCTTAACCTCCACTCCACGTGCTGGCCCCTAAAAGGATAATTTTTCTCTCTGTAACACTTCTTGGCACTGTTAACCTAAGGCCTAGACCTGGCTTTGTTACTTCTCAGAAAGTTGAGAATTAGGGGAGAAAGTTTCAAATTTAATAAACCAGTCTCAGAAACAGAGGGAGAGAGTGAGAAAGGAAGAAAGAGAGAGAGAAAAACCCTCCACTCATGCCCAAGGGACCAGTCAGCCAACCACACTGAGGGAGCCACCTTTATACCCTGCCCGGGAGCCGAGGAGCCGGCAGGAACAGCTCTCCCAGACCTCGAGCCTGTGAGTTTACATTTTAAATTCCAAACATTTCCACATTCGGGAAAGGAAGAAACGTATCTCCGCTCCCCGAGTGCCCGGTGGTGGGGCGAGGGCTGGGATCTGTAAAATGCACGGACTGGTTTCACGTTCAGATTCTCAAAACGGCAGCCAAGCCCGTGCCCAGCGACCCTACCCCGCTCTCTGGTGACAGCAGCCCTGCGGGATGCGCCTCCCGAACCTCCACAGTCGATGTGCTTGGCCAAGGTCCTGACCGTCTTCAGATGGTCTCACTGTGTTCCTGGTGTAGACACTGTCCCCGAGGCAGGTCCTTTCATTCTCGCCTTTTCCTCCCTCCCTTCTCTCCTCCCTTCCTCTCTCCTTTCTTCCTTCTTTCCTTTCTTCCTTCCTTCTTTCCTTCTTTTTCTTCTTTCTTTTTGCTTTCTCCTTTTTCTTTTTTCTCTTTCTCTTCCTCTCTTTTTTCACTTAATACCTAACGTCCTAATTAGAGGGTTAGGACTCTGAGATGCCTGTGAGGGGCAGTGTTAGTGTGTAAGGGGTGTTTAGGGGCAAAGGCCATCGGCCGTCAATGGCAGCTTTGGGGAAGAGGCTCCGGGCTGCCGCGCAGGCATGGGCAGCTTCTGGGCAGGGGACCTCGGGCTTCAGCTGCGTGTCGCATGTCCCTCTGTAGCACACACCACTCTGCCTGCATGCATTGCTGCGCACTCCACACGCCTTCCTCCCTGAAGACTGCCTCTCTCCCCTCACTGATAAAGCCTGCCCTGTTAGTTTGCTCACGCCTCCCCCATCTCCATCTCAGGCACTGCGCTGAGACCCAGTGCAGCCAGGAAGGAAAGGTCTCCCAGTGCTGAGGACCTCGCAGGTGAGAACGGAGGCTTCACGTGGAGCCTGGCAGTTCCGCGTTTGCTGGAAGCGCCCATAGCCCAGGTCTGGGTGCTTAAACACACGTCCCCAGCCTGTGCGTTCAGACCTCCGTTTCCGTGTTCTGGGGTATGAGAGTGCCCTCTGCTGGGCTCGGCTGGAAGCGCGGAGCAGAGCAGGTCCCCAGTGCTGGTGGAGAGCGGGTGCCAGGACACGCTCAGGGACAGAGGGCAGGAGCAGGCGAGCTGGGCCCAGCCCTCCTCCCAGACACCCTGCCTGCAGCAGTGTGGGAGGCCACGAGCTCACATCAGCGCTGTCCCAAGACTGCCGACCCTGGGGAGAATGCCTCCTTCTGAGCCCAGTGAGGTGCAGCTGGTGACATTGAGGATGGGGTTTTTTTAGTAAGGGAAATTCATAAACCATCTACCATCTTGCCAGGAGAGACAAAGAGAAAGGGAGAAATCACCCCCTCATGGGGATGGCCATGCTGTAACCTCCTCTCCTCCCTTCTCTAGGGATTTTGGACACCATGCATTTTAACCATTTTAATCGTACAATTGAGTGGGGTTCAGGACATTTGTAATGCCGTGCAAATGGTGTCTCTGTAAAGTTAGGAAGTATCTCCATCACCCCCAGACAAAATCTCGTTTGACCTTCTCAGGGGTCACTTCTCATTGTCCCCCTCCCTTCAGTTCCCGGCCCCCACTGGCCTGCTTCCTGTCTCTCTGGGTCACCTCTTCCGGACGAGCTCTGTCAGTGGACGCCCACAGCAGGCGACTTTGCGCACGACGTCTTTCGCTTAGCAACATGTGTCGGGGTTCAGCAACGTCGGAGCGAGGAGCAAAGCCTCATCTCTGTTCAAGGTGAGCTGTATTTACGTTATGGATATGCCACAACTTGTTTACCCCTTCCTCTGCGAGTGGATATTCAGATTGTCCCAGTCTTAGCTCTCGCAAACACTGCAGTGACGCACACGGGTGTGAAGGTCTGTGTGGGGGTCTGTTTTCAGTCCTCGTGATCATATATTATGAGTGTCACTGCTGGGTCAGGTGGCAATTGTGTGTTTCAGTTTCCGAGGAACCATCAAATCATTTTCCAAGGAACTGATTTTTATTTATTTATTTATTTTAAGAGAGAGATGTTTGCTATAGGGCATGGGCACTGGCTGTTGAGACAGAGAGAGAGAGAGAGTGAGAAATCACCTCCCGGGGAGATGGCCAGGCTGCAATCTCTCCTTCATTCTCCTCTCGGGATTTTGGGCACACACTTGTGCCCGGTGTGACTCTCAGGCCACCTGGTCCAGGGCTCGAACCACGGTAAGCCATGCGGGAGTCCAGCGCCTTAACCACTGGCCCTGGAATTGAATTTTTAATTTTGTAATGTTCATCGGTTTAATCTCAAGGTTTCAGTAAGACTTATTGATTCTAGAGCATCTTGATTGTTTCCCAGCCCTAGAGAAGGGTGCTTGGAATTGTCTAGGCAACATTTGAAAAATATATTTCTATAGGAAAAATAAATAGATCTCAAGAATCTTACCTTTCCCTCCCACATAACGTTATGGGAGTAGGTCACAGATTATACAGTCGAAGTTAGAAGTGGCCTTTGAGGACTACGAACTATGGTCCCAGCCCTAACATTTTAGAGATGAGGAAGATGGAGCCCAGAGAGGTGATGTTTTCTCTGTCAATACCAGGCGGGCACATCGCTGGGGGGCGCGGGGAAGGTGCTGTGGCAGCTCCTGGGCATTAGGGGGCAGCAGAGCCAGGGGCGGAGGCCTGAGGGCAGGGCGGTGAGCCACACTTAGGCGTTGGCCCGCCCAGGCCTGGATCTGGACTCCCTCATGTCCTAAGCCAAACTCTATCGGTTCTAGTCTATTCTGCTGCTAGTAACAGAAAATTCCTGAAACCAGGCGATCTGCAAAGACAGAGGCTTATTCAGCTCAGTGTTTGGCGGTCTGAAATCCAGGAGCCACATCTGTGGGCATCTTGCAGGCCTGAGGCACCGCGTCCCCACGGTGGGCGAGAGCAGAACTGAGTGTCTCCGGGTCTCCGTCTGTCTCAGTCCCTCTTCTAAACCTGCTTGGTGTCAGTCACAAGACTCCGGCCCGAGGACCTCAACCACGATCTTCCCACAGGCCCTACCCTGCAACTGCAGTCTGGTTGAGTTTCTGCCCTCCTAATTCCGTCACAACCCAGTCTCAACACGTGCATGCTGGGGGTGGATACGAGCCACAGCGAGTCCCAACCCAGCCGATTTTCACGACCGCCGACACCGTGGCTAGCTTAGCCGCCCGCCGACACTGTGGCTAGCTTAGGCTGCTGCACGGCTCCGCCCAGACCTGCCCTCCCCTCTGCAACCTGCCTTTGCTGCTGTCCACTCACCGCCTCTCGTCCCCAGCAACAAGACGCCCCCATCCTCACGCCCCCACCCAAGACTGTGCTGAGTCCACACACGCTCCGGCCTCCCCGGCAGCCTCGTCTCCCACCCCCGCCCCTCCTGCTCTCTGCTCAGGGCCAGCCGCCTCTTGGGTCTTCCTCAGACTTGCCACGCACATTTCGCACCTATCGCTGTCGGTGTGTAGGATGCTTTTTCCAGAAGACGTGGAAACAGCTTCCTCCTACTCTTTGTTCGGGTCACTTCTCCATGTCACCTTCCCTGGGCATCTATGAAACAGAAGTGCTTGCACCACCACCCTCACTCTCTGCCTCCGTCTGAGGCATTGCTACTCCCCAAAGCTCTGCCTTCCAGCATCCAGTGCATCAGACGGAGAGAAGGGTGCCCCCGCCGTTGAAAGGAGAGCTCCGCAGGCTGCAGTTAGTCACGTCTGTAACAGTGATCTGGACCTGGAGTGTAGAGAAAACACAGAAGGAAGGACAGGAGAGGGAAGGAAAGAAGATAGAAAGAAGGGAAGAAAATAAGGAAGGACGGAGAGAAGGAAGGAAAGAGGAAGAAGAGAAGGAAGAGGGAAGGAGGAGCTAGGGTAGGAAGAGAAGAAAAAAGGATGAAGGCAAGGAGGAAAGGAAGGAAGAAAGGAAGAAGGGAAAGAAGAAAGGGAAGAGGGAGAGGAGGAGGGGGAAGAGGGAAAAGGAAAGAAGGAAGGAAGATGATCTCGCTAAGTTAGTCTCTCTTAAATCTTAGTTGTCTTATTAAAAGACGTGATTAAGAGTTATGTCTATCTTGGGACAGCCCCCCCCGGGCCCCGCGCCAAGGCTGCGACTGGCGACGTGTCCTACGCGGGCCCTCCTGGGCTCTGCACGCCCCCCCCCCCCCCCCGCCCCACGGCACCG